>NC_090727.1:198041661-198216661 GCF_036898095.1 Palaemon carinicauda
TCTCGTTCGTTCTTAACGCTTTTCAATGAGTCCTCCATACTGATTGTTTCTCGTTATGAACTTTATGGGTATCCGCGGTTCACACACCGTATTAGTTTTTTTATATTGTCCTGTTATTATGATAACAGTTATTACATATACGTGTGTATTATCGGTAGGTTGGCATGCCTGGTCGCCTTCGGGCGTTCCTATTCCACTAATATTATTACTTGGATTATTACGTTCGCACGCCACGGACTTGCTTATCATTTTAACGTCATTCGTTTGCTTGCATTAGCTCGATTGGCTTTCATGAGTCAGATATTACATATTAGTTTTCATTTTGTTAGCACTTCACTGACTCTGTGTTATGTTGGTAGCCCTGCCTACTCCCAGCGCCGTCAGGCTTGCTTCTCCTGTCTCATGTTCGTTCCCTCGTTTGTTTTACGATTGATGTATAGTTAATTTTATTATTATTATCATCCAGCATGCCTTCCTATCTTATTTTACCATGTGCTATGTTTATTATAGTGTTATTAGTCTTTCCGCATGATCATATCATCGTGGGTCTGGCAGGTTGGTATATCTGCTATCGCCCCACTCCTAGCCTCCCTCCCGCCCAATACCCCACCCCAGGGTTCCCTCCCTCTCTCTCCCCCGATCGAGTTTGAGTCACTTTATGGCGCTATGTTCCCCTCCCGGGGGCATCCGCTTTCTTTGCACGGGCGGTTCCCGTTGATCTGTGAGGCTTACTATTATTATACATTAACGTACATTACTTACTCTTTTCACTACTCTACCTGGTCGTCGTACTCGTTTTCTTTCCGTCGCTCGTTTGGCCAACGATCGGCGGGAAGTTTTCTGCTCGGTCCGTGGTACCTTGTCATGTTATTTTATTTAAGTTTTGTACGTGCTACTCCCTCTCGGTCCCGCACGTCACGGACCCATTAAAGATCCCTTCCCCCTCTCTAGTGTCACGCACCTCACGGACCTCATATATATATATATATATATATATATATATATATATATATATATATATATATATATATATATATATATATATATATATATATATATATATATATATAAAGACTTTCATTACGGGATCCCCGGAAGTAGCTTTTATACATTACCATCCGGTCGAGTTGTTCAGTTGAGCCCCCGGAGCCAACGCTACTCATTATTACTTGGATTAACTTTATATATTAGTCACATATATATATTACTGTATATATGATCCTAGTTCTTGACCTTGCCTTCCTTCTTTTGATATGATCACGATTACGGTCTGACTTAATTTAATTTCAGTTCCCGGCCTGTTCCCCCCAAGGTGAAGGCTCATCGTAAGCCTCTATATAAGACTCACAAGTCTTCCAAAGACCACAAGCCTTCGAGATCATCATCCTCGAAGGCTAAATCCTCCTCCACCAGAGTCTCTCAAGACCCAATTGCTGTGCCCTCTACCTCTCACGGAGTAGCCTCTGTTCTGGCACCTGTTCCCCCCCCCCCCCGGCGTGATCATTTAACGCGGAGGATTTTTCAGAGAAACTGTTTGCTCGTTTTGAGTCGATGCTATCGTCTCATACGAAGCAATCGCAAGAGAGGATAGCTTCTGTGGAGAGCCTAGTTCAAGGTCTCATGCGCTCGGGACTACCACCACCACAACAGCAATACCCTATCCCCGACGCCTCCAAGCTTCCTCCTTTCAATAAGAATAACCCTTGGAGGTTAGCATTGCATGCCCCCTTCTCGGAGGGTATGCTATCAATCGATGGTTTCGGTACCCGACCTCTTACGGATTATGAATTCTACCCGCCGGGTCTTGAATTCCCCTTCCCCGGCTACGCTCGCCTCCCGGAAGGGGCTCTGATTCGTTTAGATAAGGTCCCAAAGGAAACTGTTATTTTTCCTAAAGAACAGGCACAGTCTGTCTTGGTCCGCGTGTTCAATGAGTGGGACTGTTTGAACACAATGCTTACGGCCTACAAAAGTTCGTATACTATGTTTGTGGCCGACGACCAGACCCCTACCCCATGTGCGACCAAGATCTTAGAGTCGGTCTTCTAGGCTATCAAAGACGAGAAGCCTTTACCCCAACTCAGGGAGACCGACTTAACTTCCCTTCTCTTTCCGGGAGACAGTGAATGTTGGCGGAACGCCCCAGCTACCTTTTCGGTAGGTAAGTTGAGCCCGGACTGTGCCTCGACGCAGTTCAGCGAACGGCTTCCCAGACTCCCGGAGTCTCTTATTAAATTGGAATTTGAGTCGAGGTGCAGATTCGGCAGGTCTCTTAATTCGGTTGCCCTTTCCGAATTGACCGTCGCCACTTACAACGAGGAGGACCTCCTTAAGGTCCTCACTAAATCACTATTGCAAAACTTTATGGCTGACGCCTATGATTTTGCAAATGCCAGGACCCATTGTCGACGACACGTCCTCTCTGAAGCCACCATTAGGCACGAACCTAATAGGCTCATCAAAGCTCCAGTCTGGGGCCCGGATCTTTTCCCAGAGGATTTAGTTAACTCGGTCCTCAGCGAGGCAGCTAGAGCCAACCAAAACCTCAAAGTTAGATGGGGCCTCGTTTCAAAGAGGAAATATGAGCCTAATGGTACCCCAATTCGAGGTAGGAAGAGATTGAGGCCTTTCCAATCTTCCCAATTCAGGGTTCAACCGGTCTCAGTCCAACCGGCCCCTCAAGGTCCCCAGCCTTCTACCTCAAAGGGCCAACAGCAAGAACAATACATCCTGGTCCCTCAGTCTCAGATCGCCTCGACTTCCTTCTCTCCCGCCTTTAACCCCACTTATGAGGCTCAGGGCTTTTTCCGTGGCTACCAGCGTCACGGGGGTTCCAGGGGTGCCTTTCGTGCCCGAGGTAGCGGAAGGGGTCACCACCAAGGCAAGTCTTCCCGTGGAAGCAGAGGAGGCAAATCATCCTCCAACCATTGAGAAACTGCAGGTAGGAGGGAGACTGTACATATTTTGAGACAGTTGGAAGTTCAGCGATTGGGCTTCCAGCATTATCTCCAAAGGCCTAGGGTGGAGCTGGATACAGGGACCTCCTCCACCGAACAGCTTTTACCAACTACCAACAGAAGAACTACGTTCCTTCACAAAAGATCTGCTACAAAAGAATGCGATCCAAAGCATACGTCGCTTAAGATTTCAAGGACGCTTGTTCAGCGTGCCAAAGAAAGGCTCAGACAAACGAAGGGTAATCCTGGACCTGTCTCATTTAAATTCCTTCATTCGTTGCGACAAATTCCATATGCTTACCGTCTCGCAGGTGTGGACCTTACTTCCCCGTGGGACCGTCACCACCTCCATCGATCTTACCGATGCCTACTATCACGTTCCAATAGCAAGGCATTTTCGTCCTTTTCTTGGCTTCAAGCTAGGCAAACAAGCCTATGCATTCAAAGTGATGCCATTCGGGCTCAACATAGCACCCAGAATCTTCACCAAACTAGCAGAGACAGTAATTCAAGAGCTTCGAACTCAGGGGATACAGGTAGTGGCCTATCTAGACGATTGGCTAATCTGGTCAGACAATGCCCAGAATTGCCGCATTGCAACGAACAAAGTCCTCACCTTCCTTCGACAACTGGGATTCCAAGTCAACCTCGAGAAATCCCGCCTGGTCCCGGAGACCAAGTTTCAATGGCTGGGACTACAATGGGACCTGTGCTCCCATACGCTGTGCCTCCCCAAAGCCAAAAGGAAGGAGGTAGCGAGGAATACAAAACAATTTCCCAGGGAGAAGTTGACCTCCAGATGGAACCAAGAGAGGATCCTAGGTTCCTTACAGTTCGCCTCCGTGACAGACATCGTCCTAAGGTCCAAACTCAAGGACATAAACAGAGTGTGGCGCTCCAGAGCAACCGCAAAACGCCGAGACAGACGTGCTCGCCTTCCCCCAATCCTGAGAAAAAGTCTGCAGCCTTGAACGAAGATCAAGAATCTTTCCAAGTCGGTTTCCTTACAACATCCGGTCCCGGGACTCGTCGTTCACACAGACGCCTCCTTAACAGGGTGGGGAGGTTACTCCCAACACAAGAAAGTCCAAGGGTTATGGTCACCGGTCTTCCAACAAATGCACATCAACGTCCTAGAGGCCATGGCAGTCTTCCTCACTTTAAAACGTCTCAATCCAGCCAGGAATCTCCATATCAGACTGGTTCTCGACAGTGCAGTCATAGTTCACTGCCTCAACAGAGGAGGCTCCAGATCAGCCCAAATAAACCACATCATGTTGAAGATTTTCTCCATGGCGGCAATGCACAAGTGGCACCTGTCAGCAGTCCATCTAGCAGGAGTCCGGAATGTGGTAGCGGACTCACTTTCCCGGACGACTTCGCTAGAGTCGGAATGGTCACTAGACAATCGATCTTTCCAGTGGATACTATCTCAAGTCCCGGGTCTCCAGGTGGATCTGTTTGCGACGGAATCCAATCGCAAACTAGATTGTTACGTAGCCCCCAACCTGGACCCTCAGGCTTATGCCACAGACTCTATGGTTCTAGATTGGAATACCTGGAAGACGATTTATCTGTTTCCTCCGGTGAATCTCCTGCTGAAAGTTCTGCACAAACTCAGATTCTTCAAAGGTCAAGTGGCTCTCGTAGCCCCCAACTGGCCCAAGAGCAATTGGTTCCCCTTGTTGCTAGAACTAGGTCTCCGTCCCCGGCGGATTCCCAATCCGGTGCTAACACAGACAGTACAAACTCGCAATGTGTTCGCTTCCTCAAGGATTCTGAATGCCCTAACTTTATGGACTTCATGAAGTTCGCAGCCCAACGAGGTGCAAACATCGATCCTTTGAATACTATTTTCCTGGAATCTGACAAAAGGGAATCTACTCTCCGTCAATATGACTCAGCTGTCAAGAAATTAGCTAAGTTCTTGAAAGATTCCCAAGTTGAGAAAATGACGATGAACCTAACTGTGACATTCTTCAGAACTCTCTTCGAATCAGGCCTGGCAGCCAATACCATTACTACAATCAAGTCAGCCTTGAAAAAGATCTTCCATATTGGTTTTGACATTGATCTAACGGATTCATATTTCTCATCCATTCCGAGAGCTTGTGCCAGACTAAAACCTTCAACTCGCCCTAGAGCAGTTTCCTGGTTTTTGAACGATGTTCGTAAGCTAGCCTCTGACACCCCAAATGAATCCTGTAACTATTTGGCATTATTAAGAAAGTCACTTTTTCTTTTGAGCCTCGCCTCGGGCTCCAGAATCTCAGAATTGTCAGCCTTATCTAGAGACCCTGGTCACATAGAGTTTCTCTCTTCGGGTGAGGTTCTTCTCTCCCCTAACAAAGTTTTCCTGTCTAAAAATGAGGACCCCCAAAACAGGTGGTCTCCCTAGAAGATTGTTCCACTTCCTAGGGATCCATCCCTGTGTCCAGTTACCACCCTGAAATCCTACTTAAGTAGAACTTCCACTACAACCACAGGGCCCTTATTTATTAGACAACACGGAGGAACTATTACCCTTAAGGGAATCAGGCAACAAATTCTTTATTTTATTAAACAAGCTAATTCTGAATCATTCCCACATGTCCATGATATTCGAGCTGTGGCTACTTCAATTAATTTTTTCCACCATATGAAATTTGATGAGCTCTCAAAATATACGGGTTGGAAGTCCCCTAAAGTTTTCAAGCGCCACTACCTATAACCTTTAGAAGCTCTTAGATTTGCCACAGTAGCTGCAGGGAATATAGTTCCTCCTAAAGGTACTGAGTCCTAATCACAACGTCTTGCTCTGTCCTCTTTCCCTCCTGCCTGGCTTACCTGTTGTTCCTACCTGTTTTGTTTACCATGATGTATTATTTTATCATTCAATTGATCAATTTCACGAATTGTTTTGATTTCACTTGTTCTTGAAATCCCCGAGCTGATTTTCTTTTGTTATGTTAAATATTTGTTATGGGTTTTCTTTCGCTTGGTTTTCTCTATCTTCCCCTGGTGGGATTTTGTAACATGCTCATATTTATATCTATGATTGAATGTTTAACTTTGCATTTTGATTACCAAGCTGGGTTCCCACTATTCATATCTGTTGACTTTTACCTACGGGTTTCATTATCGATTGTTTACCATGTCTAATTATCACTGTCATTTACATGTTGATCTATTTTACGGATTTCCACATCCCTCCTATGTTATTTTTGTGTTATTCCCTTCAGGTAGTTAGCCATATTGAGTCCCCATTCTCTGGTACGATTTCACTGGGTGGCACGGGTCGGAGCCCAGAAAAGGGATTTTGACGTAGGAAAAATCTATTTCTGGGCTCCGACCCGTGCCGCCCAGTGAAATGCTCCTTTAACATCATTTCTAAGGTAAAAACTGCTATAAATTTACCAGAGAAAAATTTGTATAGGAATGCTAGGTTGAACCCAGCTCGCTCACCTTAATAAGGTGTCGGTATAATACTGGGGCGCTGAATAAATCACAACCAGAGGCCTCGCACCATTTAGATATCTCCTGTCAACATCCCCGAACAGCGAGGTGCCTTTCAACATCCTACTACTACTAGCAATCCCACGCCAGTGACGTCACTCATTTTAATAGCACGTTCTTTCAAACACTTTTTTTGCCTTGGTGTGTGAATTTTGCTGGTTTTTCCTGGATTTACCTCAAGATGTCGGGCTCTACTGTCACTCCATCTAAGTTAAGTACCAGATCTATGAGTTTTGAGATTTTGGAGGGGGCCTTGCCCTTTTTTGCTTATATTATACAGCTTTATTTTTCACGACCTCGCGTGGGTCTTTCATGGCGCCCGGCTCCCTCCTATCTCTCTCTCGTTTCGTTTTTAATGATTTTCAATGAGTCCTCCATACTGATTGTTTCTCGTTATGAACTTTATGGGTATCCACGGTTCACACACCGTATTAATTTTTATATTGTCCTGTTATTATGATAACAGTTATTACATATACGTGTGCGTATTATCGGTAGGTTGGCATGCCTGGTCGCCTTCGGGCGTTCCTATTCCACTATATTATTACTTGGATTTTTTACGTTCGCACTCCACGGACTTGCTTATCATTTTAACGTCATTCGTTTGCTTGCATTAGCTCGAGGGGCTTTCATGAGTCAGATATTACATATTAGTTTGCATTTTGTTAGCACTTCACTGACTCTGTGTTATGTTGGTAGCCCTGCCGCAGCGCTGTCAGGCTTGGGTTTCTCCTGTCTCATGTTCGCTCCCTCGTTTGTTTTACGATTGATGTATAGTTAATTTTATTATTATTATCATCCAGCATGCCTTCCTATCTTATTTTACCATGTGTTATGTTTTTTATTGTGTTATTAGTCTTTCCGCGTGATCATATCATCGTGGGTCTGGCAGGTTGGTATACCTGCTATCGCCCCACTACTAGCCTCCCTCCCGCCCGATACCCCACCCCAGGGTTCCCTCCCTCTCTCTCCCCCGATCGAGTTTGAGTCACATTATGGCGCTATGTTCCCCCCCCCCGGGGGCATCCACTTTCTTTGCACGGGCGGTTCCCATTGATCTGTGAGGCTTACTATTATTATACATTAACGTACATTACTTACTCTTTTCACTACTCTACCCGGTCGTAGTCGTTTTCTTTCCGTCGCTCGTTTGGCCAACGATCGGCGGGAAGTTTTCTGCTCGGTCCGTGGTACCTTGTCATGTTATATTATTTATTAAGTTTTGTACGTGCTACTCCCTCGGTCCCGCACGTCACGGACCCATTAAAGATCCCTTCCCCCCTCTAGTGTCACGCACCTCACGGACCTCTATATATATATATATATATATATATATATATATATATATATATATATATATATATATATATATATATATATATATATATATATATATATATATATATAAAGAATTTCATTACGGGATTCCTGGAAGTAGCTTTTATACATTACCATCCGGTCGAGTTGTTTAGTTACGCCTCCGGAGCCAACGTTACTCATTCTTACTTGGATTAACTTTATATATTAGTCACATATATATATTATATATACGATCCTTGTTCTCGACCTTCCCTTCCCTCTTTTGATATGATCACGGTTACGGTCTGACTTAATTTCAATTCCTTTTACAATCAAAATAGATCTGTTATTTTGATATTGATATTTAAGCACTCCGGACCCCTCGGGTCCCGAATTTGCTTACATTCAATATACTTTATGGCTATATATAAAAGATTTTTATCATGATATTGACATATATATACGTAGATATTTAAGCTCCGGGCCCTCCGGGCTCCTAATTTGCTTTCATTTAAGATACTCATGTATCTTTTGTCTAACAGACTGTACGTATATAAAACATTTTTATCATGATATATATATATATAAATCTTCTATCATGATATTGATATCATTTAAGCACCCGGGGCCCCCGAGCCCCTATTTGCTTTCCTTCAGGATTCCTAATGTATATATAGAAAACATTTTTATCATGATATTGATATATAAATCTTTTATCATGATATTGATATCATTTAAGCACCCGGGGCCCCCGAGCCCCTACTTGCTTTCATTCAGGACTCCTGATGTATATATATATATATATAACACATTTGTATCATGATATTGATATTATTATTATTATTATTATTATTATTACTATCCAAGCTACAACCGTAGTTGGAAAAGCAAGATGCTATAAGCCCAGGGGCTCCAACAGGGTAAAATAGCCCAGTGAGGAAAGGAAATAAGGAAATAAATAAATGAAGAGAACAAATTAACAATAAATCATTCTAAAATAAGTAACAACGTCAAAACAGACATGTCATATATAAACTATTAACAACGTCAAAACAAATATGTCATATATAAACTATAAAAAGACTCATGTCCGCCTGGTCAACAAAAAAGCATTTGCTCCAACTTTGAACTTTTGAAGTTCTATTGATTCAACCACCTGATTAGGAAGATCATTCCACAACTTGGTCACAGCTAGAATAAAACTTCTAGAGTACTGTGTAGTATTGAGCCTCGTGATGGAGAAGGGCTGGCTATTAGAATTAACTGCCTGCCTAGTATTACGAACAGGATAGAATTGTCCAGGGAGATCTGAATGTAAAGGATGGTCAGAGTTATGAAAAATCTTATGCAACATGCATAATGAACTAATTGAACGACGGTGCCAGAGATTAATATCTAGATCAGGAATAAGAAATTTAATAGACCGTAAGTTTCTGTCCAACAAATTAAGATGAGAATCAGCAGCTGAACACCAGACAGGAGAACAATACTCAAAACAAGGTAGAATGAAAGAATTAAAACACTTCTTCAGAATAGATTGATCACCGAAAATCTTGAAAGACTTTCTCAATAAGCCTATTTTTTGTGCAATTGAAGAAGACACAGACCTTATATGTTTCTCAAAAGTAAATTTACTGTCGAGAATCACACCTAAAAGTTTGAAAGAGTCATATATATTTAAAGAAACATTATCAATACTGAGATCCGGATGTTGAGGAGCCACCGTCCTTGACCTACTTACAATCATACTTTGAGTTTTGTTAGGATTCAACTTCATACCCCATAATTTGCACCATGCACTAATTCTAGCTAAATCTCTATTAAGGGATTCACCAACCCTAGATCTACATTCAGGGGATGGAATTGATGCAAAGAGAGTAGCAAGAGTAGCATCTGCAACAAGCTTGTTTTCTAGGCCAAACCACATGTCATGTGTATATAGTATGAAAAGTAATGGGCCAAGAACACTTCCCTGTGGAACACCGGATATCACATTCCTATAATCACTATGGTGCCCATCAACAACAACTCTTTGAGATCTATTACTTAAAAAATCAATAATAATGCTAAGAAACGACCCACCCACTCCCAGCTGTTTCAGTTTGAAAACAAGGGCCTCATGATTAACACGGTCAAAGGCAGCACTAAAATCAAGGCCAATTATACGAACTTCCCGACCACAATCAAGGGATTTCTGTACAGCATTGGAGATTGTAAGAAGGGCATCACATGCTCCAAGGCCTTTACAAAAACCAAATTGCAAACTAGGGAGTAGATGATTACCTTCAGCAAACCTATTAAGACGTTTTGCCAGAAGACGTTCAAAAACTTTAGATAATATGGGAGTTATGGAAAATGGGCGGTAATCAGTGGGACTTGAGCTACCACAAACACATTTACATAGAGGAGTAACATTACCAATTCTCCAACTAGTGCTAAAAGCTCCACTTCTTGCTAACTTGCGCAAAATAACAGATAACTTTGGAGATAAGAAATCTGCTGTCTTTATAAAAAACAAAGGAAAAATACCATTTGGGTCTACACCTCCATAAGCATCAAGGTCCACCAACAGAGCTTTAATCTCACGAGATCGAAAAGCTAAACTAGTTAGTTTAGCCTCAGGAAAACAGGAATGAGGAAGTTCAAGTTTTTCATTACTCTGTTTACTGTCAAAAATATCAGCCAAAAGGGTTGCCTTTTCCTTTGGACAGTGAGTGACTGAGCCATCTGGTTTAAGTAAAGGAGGAACTGTTGCATCTACACCAAAGAGTGCAGATTTAAGGGTAGACCACCATTTATGTTCCTGAGTTGTACCAGAAAGTGTTTCTTTTATGGTTAAATTGTACTCTTTTTCAGTTGAGGCATAAACTCTCTGAGCAAAAGCTCGAAGCTGAGTATAGTTGTTCCAGGTCAAATCTGATCTGTTACCCTTCCAAAGTTGATAGGCCTCCTGCTTCTCCAAAAAAGCACGTCTACAATCATCATTGAACCACGGTTTGTCCTTCACTCGGTACCTTAGCACATGAGAAGGGATACGCCTATCAAATATGTTGACTAGATTCTTATTCAAAGGGACAACAGGATCTACACTATTATATAATTGTGACCAATTCAAGCACAAAAGATCATGTAAAATCCCATTCCAGTCTGCTTGGGATTTCATATAAATTTTACAAGAATATGATATATCAGGGACAAGCTGCTAAGTCTTCACTAATAATGAAATCAAGGCATAATCAGATGTCCCGACTGGAGAACCAACCTTACTAGTTATAACGCCAGGGGAGTCAGTGTATACGAGGTCCAAGCAATTACCAGACCTGTGAGTAGCTTCATTTATGATTTGCTCACAGCCTGATTCAGAGGCAAAGTCTAAAGCTCTTAAGCCATGGCAATCGGTAGGAGAGATAGAACTTAACCACTCCCTATGGTGAGCATTAAAATCACCAACAAAGACAAAAGAAGCCTTTCTATCATCTTCTTGTATCTTAGCCATAATGGTAAGAAGACAATCGAAGATAGAATCATCCATGTCTGGATTCCGGTAGATCGAACACAAATAAAAGTTGTTATGCCTGCCACAAACTTTTATTACCTGAATCCCATGACATCCACATTGATAGCAGGACTTATGAGAAGCAGGGTACTCGGTCCTAATATACACCGCCATTCCCCTGGCCCTAGGGATGGCATCACGTTTCAACATTATTGGCTTCTTAAAACCAGTTATAAGGAGCTCAGATGAGTGCCTCATATTAGAAACCAAAGTTTCTGGGCTCAACCTGTGCCGGCCAGTGAAATGCTCCTATAGCACCATTTCTAAGGACTATAACTGCTAAAATATTACCAGAGAAAAAATGCATAGGAATGCTAGGTTGAACTAGCTCGCTCACCTATTGGTGTCGGTATAATCTAGGGCGTAACAGACCAGAGGTCTCGTACCATTTAGATATCTCCTCTTCAAAATCCCTCAATAGTGAGGTGCGGTTCAACCTCCCCTGCCGCGCAGACTAGTACTACTAACTCTATCCACGCTTGCCCATCACTCCTTTATAGCACCTGTTACGATTTAGTTGGTTTTGTTTTCCTCGGTGTATTTTGCATTATTTTCCCCTCTCTACGCATCGATGGCGGAATCCCAAGTTACTTCATCGAAGTTAAGTACTTTATCCATGAGTTTTAAGCGTGAATGGGCAGTGTAACCTTTGTTTCATTAATTCAGAAGTGTTTTATAGTGAATAGCGTTCCCGTTCTAACCGTTTATGGTTCCACGGTCCTGCCCTTTCTCGCTAGTTCGTTCGTTTTTCTTTTCATCATTGTTAGTCTTTCGAACTTTTTGGGAGAATTTTACCTATACACCGATTATATTCTTTCAACTTTAGCGTATCATTATTATTTTAAGTATTTTTAACAGTTCATATTGTTTTTATTGTCACACTCCATTATGATCATATTTTTGGGATTTTCCATGTTGTGTTGAGGGGATCTCCAGTTGGTAGCCCTGCCTACCACCACCTATCCACGTGATGCCCCTGTAAACCCCCCCCCCCAGAGCACGTCTCTCCTCTTACTCGATGGTTGTTGGCTATGACAATACGGGCCAAGCATGCTTGTTCCTCAGTCTTCCCTCAACATTCCGACATACTGAGGACCAAGATTATCTCAAGGGGTGCTACATAGTCTCATTCATCCCGGGCAGTTCTCGTCCCCCCCCCCTCCCGTCGTCTCGATTGGCCATCAGTCGGGGGAGGGGGAAGGTCGGGACCGCCGGGGACTATATCACGTGCCCTATCCATGTAATCGGGCAGTCTACCTAACGCCTTCTTAGTATGGCTTTTGCTTTTAGCTTAATGGAATTAGGAATGAGACCTTATTTATAGGTTAAGAGTGTCCCCATCATACGGTACCTCCTGCCATTATCGTTCGTAGTAGGACATATTATTAACCTAAAATCATAGCATTCTACACGAATCATTACCTTCGTCCCTGTACGTCCGGTAGTCTCGTTGGGGGATCCCTTGGCTCCCCCAGCATTCTCCCACCGTACCCTCCCGTCATCAGACATTGGGACCTCCGGGCTTACAATACTGCTGGATCTGATGACACTGACACAGTTTATGATTCCTACTCTCCCTACGGGAACCCTATATTTTCACGGACGTTAATGTATTATCATAGGAGTTTTTTATTATATGTATTTTAAGGATGTAACTTTAAGTTTACTCTAGTTTACTTTAAATATTTCTGTTCCCAGCCCCCGGGACTATTCATCCCTTATTTATACATCCTTTTCTCATCCCCGGCTCTCCCGGGATTCCTCTTGGAATAGTCTAAGGTTCTCTGCATGTTTAGTCTAAGACTAGGCATTTTGCTTTAATTTCAAGATCAGGATCCTCCAGGGTCCCTTCTAGAGATATTAAGAAGGTGTTCATAGACTATTCCTTTTTACAGGTGGTCCGCTGTCGGTTGATAGCCTGCGCTGCCGTCCTTCACCAGCCCTGCGGACATGAGGTCTGTAGATCTCACGCCGACTGTGGGATTCAAATGGATGACCTGATAGTTTGGCACCCCGACAACTGCCATGTCTGTTACGACCTTGTCTCCACCCTCTCTTCGGAATCAGTGAGTCCTCTATAGGTCATTTTTTGAACGTACATTCCTCTTGCTTTATATAATGAACCTTTGGTTATCATTTCTCAGCTCCGTCTCCCGGGTTTGCTAACCTTATCCCCGTTCTTTCAGAGTTCTCAAGCGGCTAAGACCACAGCAAGAGCCACCTTGAAAGTTTGGGTAGGCGGCTTCGCCCGTAACGTTAAGGCCAAGAAACCTTATGTCCTCTCTGAAGATTACTGCAACCTGATCTATCCCAACACAAAATCTTCTGCAGCAGTGCCTAAAGAAGTGACAGCCCCTATTATTGCCGACATTACAGCAACCCTGGACCTTGCTCTCGATCAGGATACTGACCTCGGTGTTGACCCCGACCCCATTGAGGACAATGTTGCAGCTCTGAATTTGGACTTGGAGCCCATGGTTTTGGACGAACCGGAGACAGGTAAGGAGGTAGGTGAGGCAGGTGGGTCCGGCGCTAAGATCCCTCTTCTTAGCTCCTCTTCTTCTTCGGCATCTAATACTTCTTCCTTTCTAGGTTTTGATGAGAACCGTGAATCTACCCCAAGATCACACCCGGTTCCCCCCAAGGTTAAGTCTCAGAAGAGACCCTTAGTTAGGACTCGCAAGAATCCTACCCTTCCCAAAACAACCAAGTCAAAGAAGACTTCCCTCCCCGGAGCCCCAAGTGGCCCAGCTAGCACCTCCTCTACTTCTCAGGACCCGGGAGTGCAGCCAACTTCCTCAGTGGCCCCGGCCAACTTCGACCCGGTGGCCCTCACTAATATGATGTCAAGGGTTGTCTCAGAACAGATTAGCTCAATGCTATCTGCCGTTACCAGGAGACTGGATACCTTAGAAGGAGGACTGCCTCAACAACAGCAGTTCCTCATCCCGGACGCCTCAAAACTCCCTCCTTTCACTAAAAATAACCCGTGGAAAATGGCGCTCCACTGCCCTTTCACTGACGGGATGTTGACCATTGAAGGCTTTGGAACCCGGCCCATTGAGGACTTTGAATTTTTCCCTCCCGGCCTTCAATTCCCCTTCCCCGGCTTTGCCCGGCTAACGGAAGAAGCTCTTGTCCGGCTAGATAAGGTCCCTAAGGAGACCGTTATCTTCCCAAAAGAACAGGCTCAGTCTGTTTGGGTTAGAACCCTGAACGAGTGGGGTTGCACGAACACCATGCTGACTCCCCACAAGAGCACATACATGTTGTGGACGAGCAGACCCCTACTCCTTGCGTCACCAAGATGGTGGACTTAGCTCTTCAGGCAGTGGCCGAAGACAAACCTTTGCCCCAGCTTCGGGAGACAGACCCTACATCTCTTCTGCTCCCATCAGATAATGAATGTTGGCTTAACATTCAATCAACATTTACCTCTGGTAAGTTATCTGCTGATTGTGCGTCGACGCAATTTAGCGAACGACTTCCAAGACTTCCTGAAACCTTAATTCGACTCGAGTTCGAGTCCCGGTCTAGGTTTAGCAGGAGCCTAAACGTCTCGACGATGGCGGAGATGTTTTCCCTCAACTATGATGAGGAACACGCTTTTAAGGTCATGACAAAGGCCACCTTACAATCCTTGTTATCGGATTGCTATGACTTCTTGGTAGCCAGAAGACGTTGCCGTAGACATGTTCTATCAGAGGCTACTATCCGCCATGAGCCGAATAAACTCATTAAAGCCTCCGCTTGGGGCCCGGACCTGTTCCCGGAGGACATGGTCAACTCGGTGTTAAGCGAAGCTGCCAGGGTGAACCAGAGCCTCAAAGTCCGTTGGGGTCTCACTCCCAAACGGAAGTTCGAACAGTCGAACGTTCAATCCCGGGGCAGGAAAAGGCTACGTCCTTATAGCTCTGCCCAGTTCCGCCAACCTCTCCAGGTAGTCCAGCCGGTCCCGGTTCCTCAGACCATCCAACCCTCCACCTCCAAGCCTCAGCCCCAAGAGGAATATGTTCTCGTCCCTAAAAGCCAAGTGGCTTCGAGTTCGTTCACCTCACCGGCTTATAACCCTGCCTATGAGTCCCGGGGTTCCTCTCAAGGATACCAGCGAGGCAGGGGCCTTGGTTCACGAGGCTCCTTTCAGAACAGAGGCAAGGGGAGATATTTCTCCCGTGGAAAGGGATCACGCGGAGGCCGTGGCGGAAAATCCTTCACCTACTGAGATTCTTCAGGTAGGAGGGAAGCTTTATGCGTTCAGGAGTCGCTGGAGGTTCAGTCCTTGGGCCTTCAGCATAATTTCCAAGGGCCTGGGGTGGAGTTGGATAGAAGGGCCTCCTCCACCAAACAAATTCCATCAGCTCCCGACACCGGATCTGACCCTGTTTACCCAGGATCTATTGCGCAAGAACGCGATCAAAGAAACAAAACATCTGAAGTTTCAAGGTCGCTTATTCAGCGTCCCGAAAAAAGACTCAGACAGCCGGAGAGTCATCCTCGATCTTTCCCGGCTAAACTTGTTCATTCAATGCGACAAGTTTCACATGCTTACCGTCTCGCAGGTACGGACCTTACTTCCCCGTGGGGCCGTCACCACCTCCATCGATCTTACCGATGCTTACTATCATGTTCCAATAGCGAGACATTTCCGCCCATTCCTAGGATTCAGACTAGGCAACAAGGCTTACACGTTCAAAGTGATGCCTTTCGGGCTCAACATCGCGCCCAGAATCTTCACGAAACTGGCGGAATCAGTCATTCAAGAACTTCGAACCCAAGGGGTCCAAGTCGTCGCATATCTGGACGATTGGCTAATCTGGTCAGACAACGTCGAGGATTGTCTCAAAGCGACAAACAAAGTGATCCAGTATCTTCAGTCTCTGGGATTCAAAATAAATTTCAAAAAGTCCCGCCTAACACCGGAGACCAAGTTTCAGTGGCTGGGATTACAGTGGGACCTACGCTCTCACACCCTATGTCTTCCCAGGTCCAAGAGAATAGAGATTGCGAAGAATACCAAACACTTTCTCGGGGAAAAGATAACATCCAGAAGGAACCAAGAAAAGATCCTAGGATCCCTACAATTCGCTTCAGTGACAGACCACCTTCTGAAAGCGAAACTGAAGGACATAAACCGGGTTTGGCGCTCCAGAGCGAACAACAAATTTCGAGACAAGAAGACCCGTCTTCCTCCCATTCTCCGGAAGAGGCTTCTCCCATGGACAACCACCAAGAGCCTGTCGAAATCGGTCCCGCTACGGTACCCTCCTCCAAAGATAGTCATCCACACGGATGCCTCCCTATCAGGTTGGGGGGGGGGGGGTTATTCCCAACACAGGAAGGTTCAGGGCCTTTGGTCCACAATGTTCCAACAGTTCCACATAAACGTCCTAGAAGCCATGGCGGTCTTACTAACTCTAAAACGTCTTTCCCCGGCCAAGAAGCAACACCTGAGACTAGTTCTCGACAACGAAGTTATAGTCCGTTGCCTAAACAGAGGGGGCTCCAAGTCAGGCACCATCAACCATGTGATGGTAACAATCTTTTCCCTAGCAGCCTCGAACCAATGGCACCTATCAGCTGTCCATCTGGCTGGAGTTCGGAACGTTGTGGCAGACGCACTCTCAAGGACGACCCCGTTGGAGTCAGAATGGTCACTAGACCGAAAATCGTTTCAGTGGATCCTCTCCCAGGTACCGGACCTCCAGGTAGATCTCTTCGCGGCAGAGTCCAACCACAAACTGAAATGTTATGTGGCCCCCAACCTGGACCCTCGGGCTTACGCCACAGATGCCATGTCTCTGAACTGGAACACCTGGGAAAGGATTTATCTTTTCCCACCGGTGAACCTATTGATGAAGGTGCTGGACAAACTTCGAACCTTCAAAGGTCAAGTAGCCTTGGTGGCCCCCAATTGGCCCAAGAGCAATTGGTTTCCTCTTTTACTGGAGCTGAGTCTCCGCCCTCGCCAGATTCCCAACCCGACTTTGACCCAAATAGTACAAACGCGCACTGTGTTCGCTTCCTCAAACATTCGGAACGCCCTAACTTTATGGACTTCATGAAGTTTGCGGCCCACAAAGGGGCTAACATAGATCCCCAGAATACTTTATTCTTAGAATCAGATAAGAGAGACTCCACTCTTCGTCAATATGACTCAGCGATCAAAAAACTAGCAAAGTTTTTGAAGGATTCTAATGTTGTCTTTATGACATTAAACCTAACAGTTACCTTTTTCAGGACCTTGTTTGAGTCAGGTCTGGCAGCTAACACTATTACTACCATTAAATCTGCCTTGAAGAAAATTTTCCTGGTCGGGTTTAATATAGATCTAACAGACTCATTGCTAGCTTCAATTCCTAGAGCTTGTGCCAGACTGAAACCATCCATTCGTCCTAACTCGGTTTCCTGGTTTCTCAATGATGTCCTCAAACTGGCGTCAGAAACCATCAACGACTCATGTGAGTATATACCTCTACTCAGAAAAACTCTATTCCTTATGAGTTTAGCATCCGGCGCTAGAATTTCGGAATTAGCGGCCTTGTCAAGAGATCCAGACCAAATTGAGTTCCTTCCATCAGGAGAAGTTCTCCTCTCCCCAGACAAAGTCTTCTTGGCCAAAAATGAAGACCCTCAGAACAGATGGTCCTCCTGGAAAATTATCCCGCTCCCTCAGGATCCTTCCCTGTGTCCTGTTACCACTCTAAAGTCCTTTCTATCAAGGACTTCCTATAAGACCTCAGGACCCTTGTTCGTCAGAGAACAGGGAGGGACTATAACTTTAAAAGGGATCAGACAACAGATTTTGTATTTTATCAAACAGGCTAATCCTGAGTCTTTCCCTCACGTCCATGACATACGGGCGGTAGCAACCTCAATAAATTTTTTCCATCACATGAACTTTGCAGATCTTACTAAATATACCGGATGGAAATCCCCGTCAGTGTTCAGGCGGCACTATCTTAAACATCTAGAGGCCCTAAAGCTCGCTACCGTAGCCGTAGGGAGCGTGGTATCCCCCGAACAAATTAATTCCTAATTAATTCCTGAATGTACTATGTCTTGCCATATTCTTCCTCTTACCTGCCTCACTTACAGTTCCTACCTGAGTTCAGTTTGTTGTGTCACCCATGGGTGTCCCCGTGTCTTAGATATTGTTTATCTCTATTATTAATTGTCATATTTACACTTTGTCCTGCGAACTATATTTCTTTTATGTCCAATTTTATATGGTTTTATCTAAGATATTCTGACCTCAGATCATATTTTGTTTTCAAGTTTTATATTTACATGTTGTCATCCCTTCCTGGGATATTATACCGTCAGTTTTTGATGTTATAAAAGACTATCGTCTACTACTTCAAGTCTTGATTAAACTACTGTTATGTTATGTTGATTTTAATTCGTTCCCTTATATTTACTGAAGTTTGGGTTCGTTTCTCTGGTACTATTTCACTGGCCGGCACAGGTTGAGCCCAGAAAAGGGATTTTGATGAAGGAAAAATCAATTCTGGGCGAGAGACCTGTGCCGCCCAGTGAACCCACCCTAGTTGTCCCCCCCCCCTGATCAAACCCCAAACTTAGGGGTGCTATAGGGAGTGCTGGGCAAGCGTGGGTAGAGTTAGTAGTACTAGTCTGCGCGGCAGGGGAGGTTGAACCGCACCTCACTATTGAGGGATTTTGAAGAGGAGATATCTAAATGGTACGAGACCTCTGGTCTGTTACGCCCTAGATTATACCGACACCAATAGGTGAGCGAGCTAGTTCAACCTAGTATTCCTATGCATTTTTTCTCTGGTAATATTTTAGCAGTTATATTCCTTAGAAATGGTCCTATAGGAGCATTTCACTGGGCGGCACAGGTCTCTCGCCCAGAAATAGATTTTTCCTTCGTCAAAATCCCTTTTCTGAGCACAAAAGAATATCATACTGTCTGGACGCAACTGTAAGGTCTTGGATATTTGCATGAAGACCACGAATATTGCAATACAGAAGACGACATTGATGAAATCTAGGACGTACTGGTCCCGGATTTCGCTCAATGTCTCCAGACAGCATAAGAATTAATAGAAATAAAAGAGACATCATACTTAAAAACTAGATTAACAAGAATTATAACAAAAACAATATGTACAGAATTATAAACAGTGATTGATGATACCCATAGACTATAGTAAAAAGTCGGAAAAACTGGTCAACATGGAGGAGCCGATACACCATGCAAGGCTAAATACCCTCCAGGATAGCCACTTCAACTGAAGGGAGGACAGTAAGGATGGTTTTGAGAAGAAAAAGAATCAGAAAAAGGAAAAGACAACCTCTTGATAAACCACCAGGCATCCATGGCCCTTCTATTAAGCCTGCCCAACACATCATTTCAAATCTTTTATCATGATATTGCTATAATTTAAGCATTCGGGGCCCCGAGCCCCTATTTGCTTTCATTCAGGATTCCTGATGAATATATATAAAACATTTTTATCATGATAGTGATATACTGTATATAATTTGCTTTCATTCAGGACTCCTGATTTATATATATATATATATATAACATTTTTATCATGATATTGATATGTAAATCTTTTATCATAATATTGCTATAATTTAAGCATCCGGGGCCCCCGAGCCCCTATTTGCTTTCATTCAGGATTCCTGATGAATATATATAAAACATTTTTATCATGATAGTGATATATATATATATATATATATTTTAAGCACCGGGGCCTCCGGGCCCCTAATTTGTTTTCCTTTGAGATACTCATGTATCTTTTATTTTACAGACTGTACGCTGTGCAATGACGGCATGTACCGCTGTCATCTATCAACCCTGCGGCCATGGCGTGTGTCGTTCACACGCCCACTGTTCTGTCCGAGTGGATGACTTAGCTGTTTGGCATCCAGACAATTGTGTAGTCTGCTACACAATGACCTCCACTCTAACATCTGACTCGGTGAGTGCATTTTCATTGATACAGACTTGTAGGGAGTTACGATTAATTTCAAACATTATTAATTTTAAGACCACTAATCCTCTGGACTTCCCGCATGCTTTTCACTTCGTGTCTACGAAGTCCTTGGACTTCTTCACTTTTCTTTGGCACAAATATCCCTCGCTAATAGTCTGTTCTCTTTCTGTGCTCCCAACTTGAGAAAGATACAGCTCGGGCTACCCTCAAGATCTGGATTGACGGGTTCGCCCGCAACGTGAAGGCCAAACAGCCTTATATCCTCTCTGAGGAATGGTGTTCCCGTCTCTACCCCCATGCTAAAACTTCAGCTGTGGTCCCCAAAGAGTTGGCGGATCCTATCATCGAGAGGTTCGAATCCCTTCTTCTGGCCCCGGACCAAGAAGAGACGGGCGGCACCCTAACTGAGGACGTCTCTACCCTCAACATTGATGTGGAACCCATGGCTCTTGACGATCCCGACGCAGGTAGGGACGTAAGTGAGTCAGGTGGTTCCCGGGCTAAGATTTCTATCCCTAGCCCGGCTTTCTCTTTTACTTCAGAAAACTTCTTTTCGAGGTTTTCCGGGGACAACCGGGACTGGTCTCAGTCCCCGGCCTGTTATCCCCAAGGTGAAGGCTCATCGTCAGACTTTATATACGACCCACAAGTCTTCCAAAGACCACAGGTCTTCGAAATCATCAGCTTCGAAGGCTAAATCTTCCTCCACCAGAGTCTCTCAAGACCCAATTGCTGTGCCTTCAACCTCTCACGGAGTAGTCTCCGTTCCGGCACCTGTTCCCCCCCCGGCGGAATCATCTAACCCGGTGGATTTTTCCGAGAAGATGTTTGCTCGTTTTGAGTCGATACTATCGTCTCATACGCAGCAATCACAAGAGAGAATAGCTTCTATGGAGAGCCTAGTTCAGGGACTCATGCGCTCGGGGCTGCCACCGCCACAACAGCAATACCCCATCCCCGACGCCTCCAAGCTTCCTCCTTTCAATAAGAATAACCCTTGGAGGTTGGCATTACATGCCCCCTTCTCGGAGGGTATGTTGTCAATCGGAGATTTCGGTACCCGGCCTCTTGCGGATTATGAATTCTACCCGCCGGGTCTTGAATTCCCCTTCCCGGGCTACGCTCGCCTCACGGAAGAGGCTCTGATTCGATTGGATAAGGTCCCAAAGGAAACTGTTAATTTTCCTAAAGAACAGGCACAGTCTGTCTTGGTCCGCGTGTTCAATGAATGTGATTGCTTGAACACAATGATTACGGCCTACAAAAGTTCATATACTATGTTTGTGGCCGATGACCAGACACCTACCCGATGTGCGACCAAGATCATAGAGACGGTCTTTCAGGCTATCAAGGAAGAGAAGCCTTTACCTCACCTCAGGGAGACCGACTTACCCTCCCTTCTCTTTCCGGGAGACAGTGAATGTTGGCGGAACGCCCCAGCTACCTTCTCAGTAGGTAAGTTGAGCCCGGACTGTGCCTCGACGCAGTTCAGCGAACGGCTTCCCAAACCCCCGGAGTCTCTCATTAAATTGGAATATGAGTCGAGGTGTAGATTCAGCAGATCCCTTAATTCAGTTGCCCTTTCTGAATTGACTGTCACCACTTACACCGAGGAGGACCTCCTTAAGGTCCTCACTAAGTCACTTTTGCAAAACTTTATGGCTGACGCCTATGATTTTGCAAATGCCAGGACCCATTGTCGACGACACGTTCTATCCGAAGACACGATTAGGGACGAACCTAATAGGCTCATCAAAGCTCCAGTCTGGGGCCCGGATCTTTTCCCAAGGGACTTGGTTAACTCGGTCCTTAGCGAGGCAGCTAGAGCCAACCAAAACCTCAAGGTTAGGTGGGGCCTGGTTTCAAGGAGGAGATATGAGCCTACTAATACCCCAATTCGAGGTAGGAAGAGATTGAGGCCCTTCCAATCTTCCCAATTCAGGCAACCTCTGCAAGTGGTTCAACCGGTCTCAGTCCACGGAAGAACTACGTTCCTTCACAAAAGATCTGCTACTAAAGAATGCAATCCAAAGTATACATCGCTTAAGATTTCACGGACGCTTGTTCAGCGTGCCAAAGAAAGGCTCAGATAAACGGAGAGTAATCCGGGACCTGTCTCGTTTAAATTCCTTCACTTGTTGCGACAAATTCCATATGCTTACCGTCTCGCAGTTGTGGACCTTACTTCCCCGTGGGGCCGTCACCACCTCCATCGATCTACAGATGCCTACTATCACATTCCCATTGCAAGGCATTTTCGTCCTTTTCTGGGCTTCAAGCTAGGCAAACAAGCCTATACATTCAAAGTGATGCTATTGGGGCTCAACATACCACCCAGAATCTTCACCAAACTAGCAGAGACAGTAATTCAAGAGCTTCGGACTCAGGGGATACAGGTAGTAGCCTATCTAGACGATTAGCTAATCTGGTCAGACAATGCCCAGATTTCCCGCGTAGCAACGAACAAAGTCCTCACCTTCCTTCGGCAACTGGGATTCCAAGACGACCTCGAGAAATCCCGCCGGGTCCCACAGACCAAGTTTCCATGGCTGGGACTACAAGGGGACCTGTGCTCCCATACGCTGTGCCTCCCCAAAGCCAAAAGGAAGGTGATAGCGAGGAATACAAAACAATTTCTCAAGGAAAAGTTGACCTTCCGAAGGAGCCGAGAGTGGATTCTAGGTTCCTTACAGTTCGCCTCCGTGACAGACATCGTCCTGAGGTCCAAACTCAAAGACATAAACAGAGTGTGGAGCTCCAGAGCAACCGCAATACGCCGAGACAGACGTGCTCGCCTTTCCCCAACCCTGAGAAAAAGTCTGCAGACTTGGACGAAGATCAAGAATCTTTCCAAGTCGGTTCCTTTACAACACAAGAAAGTCCAAGGGTTATGGTCACCGGTCTTCCAACAAATGCACGTCAACGTCCTAGAGGCCATGGCAGTCTTCCTCACTTTAAAACGTCTCAATCCAGCCAGGAATCTCCATATCAGACTGGTTCTCAACAGTGCAGTCATAGTACACTGCCTCAACAGAGAAGGCTCCAGATCAGCCCAAATAAACCACATCATGTTGAAGTTTTTCTCCATGGCGGCAATGCACAAGTGGCACCTGTCAGCAGTCCATCTAGCAGGAGTCTGGAATGTGGTAGAGGACTTACTTTCCCAGACGACTCCGCTAGAGTCAGAATGGTCACTAGACAATCGATCTTTCCAGTGGATGATATCTCAAGTCCCGGGTCTCCAGGTGGATCTGTTTGCGACGAAATCCAATCGCAAAATAGATTGTTACGTAGCCCCCAACCTGGACCCTCAGGCTTATGCCACGGACTCTATGATTCTAGATTGGAATACCTGGAAGACGATTTATCTGTTTCCTCCGGTGAATCTTCTGCTGAAAGTTCTGCACAAACTCAGATCCTTCAAAGGTCAAGTGGCTCTCGTAGCCCCCAACTGGCCCAAGAGCAATTGGTTCCCCTTGTTGCTAGAACTAGGTCTCCGCCCCCGGCGGATTCCCAATCCGGTACTAACACAGACAGTACAAACTCGCAATGTGTTCGCTTCCTCAAGGATTCTGAATGCCCTAACTTTATGGACTTCATGAAGTTCGCAGCCCAACGAGGTGCAAACATCGATCCTTTGAATACTATTTTCCTGAAATCTGACAAAAGGGAATCTACTCTCCGTCAATATGACTCAGCTGTCAAGAAATTAGCTAAGTTCTTGAAAGATTCCCAAGTTGAGAAAATGACGATGAACCTAACTGTGAAATTCTTCAGAACTCTCTTCGAATCTGGCCTGGCAGCCAATACCATTACTACAATCAAGTCAGCCTTGAAAAAGATCTTCCATATTGGTTTTGACATTGATCTAACGGATTCATATTTCTCATCCATTCCGAGAGCTTGTGCCAGACTAAAACCTTCAACTCGCCCTAGCGCAGTTTCCTGGTTTTTGAACGATGTTCGTAAGCTAGCCTCTGACACCCCAAATGAATCCTGTAACTATATGGCATTGTTAAGAAAGTCACTTTTTCTTTTGAGCCTCGCCCCGGGCTCCAGAATCTCAGAATTGTCAGCCTTATCTAGAGACCCTGGTCATATAGAGTTTCTCTCTTCGGGTGAGGTTCTTCTCTCTTCTAACAAAGTTTTCCTGTCTAAAAATGAAGACCCCCAAAACAGGTGGTCTCCCTGGAAGATTGTTCCACTTCTTCGGGATCCATCCCTGTGTCCAGTTACCACCCTGAAAGCCTACTTAGGTAGAACTTCCACTACAACCACAGGGCCCTTATTTATTAGAGAACACGGAGGAACTATTACCCTTAAGGGAATCAGACAACAAATTCTTTATTTTATTAAATAAGCTAATCCTGCATCATTCCCACATGTCCATGATATTAGAGCTGTGGCTACCTCAATTAATTTTTTCCACCATATGAAATTTGATGAGCTCTCAAAATATACAGGTTGGAAGTCCCCTAAAGTTTTCAAGCGCCACTACCTAAAACCTTTAGAAGCTCTTAGATTTGCCACAGTAGCTGCAGGGAATATAGTTCCTCCTGAAGGTACCGAGTCCTAATCACAACGTCTTGCCCTGTCCTCTTTCCCTCCTGCCTGGCTTACCTGTTGTTCCAACCTGTTTTGTTACTATACACCCTTATGGTGTATTATTCTATTATTCAATTGTTCAATTTCACGAATTGTTTTCATTACACTTGTTCTTGAATCCCCGAGCTGATTTTATTTTGCATTTTTGATTACCAAGCTGGATTCCCACTATTCATATCTGTTGAATTCTACCTACGGGTTTCATTATTGATTGTTTACCATGTCTATTTATCACTGTCATGTACATGTTGATCTAATTTTACGGGTTTCCACATCCCTCTTTTTTTATATTAAACTCATCAGCTCTGTTAGTTTGTGTTATTCCCTCTTCAGGTAGTTAGCCATATTGGGTCCCCATTCTCTGGTACGATTTCACTGGGCGGCACGGGTCGGAGCCCAGAAAAGGGATTTTGACGAAGGAAAAATCTATTTCTGGGCGAGAGACCCGTGCCGCCCAGTGAACCCACCCGTCCCTCCCTGATTGGGCCCCAATCTGGGGTGCTATAAGGAGTGACGTCACTGGCGTGGGATTGCTAGTAGTAGTAGGATGTTGAACGGCACCTCGCTGTTCGGGGATGTTGACAGGAGATATCTAAATGGTGCGAGGCCTCTGGTTGTGATTTATTCAGCGCCCCAGTATTATACCGACGCCTTATTAAGGTGAGCGAGCTGGGTTCAACCTAGCATTCCTATTCAAAATTTCTTTGGTAAATTCATAGCAGTTTTTACCTTAAAATGATGTTAAAGGAGCATTTTACTGGGCGGCACGGATCTCTCGCCCAGAAATAGATTTTTCCTTCGTCAAAATTCCTTTTCTGGGCGAGAGACCCGTGCCGCCCAGTGAACCCACCCGTCCCTCCCTAATTGGGCCCCAATCTGGGGTGCTATAAGGAGTGAAACAATGGCGTGGGATTACTAGTAGTAGTAGTAGGGATGAGTCCTATTGGACTTATGGAAAGTCTCGAAGTTGCTTGATAAAGAAACTCACCCAGCATCAGGAAGTACCCGCCAGTCCCAGAGCAAGGTAGAAGATAAGGTAAGTATAACGTGTTGGAACAAATTACCTTAGTCTAGATGAGTTTGTTTAAATGGGGAACAATAGTATTTCATTGTTCAGATATTTTTATACAGTATAGAGGGATATTAAAACTCTCAAACAGTATTTTATTACAATGTTAGGGCGAAATAAGACGCACGAGTACAGCAAATTCTTTTATTTGGGCATAAATAAGAATTAGTATACATAAAATTAATAAATGTAAATTGTAATGGAATGCACATCAGTTACATAGACTTGGGACATTAATAGAAATAGTTGTGGTATCTGAAAAGGAAAACTTGCCATCACACACGTTAATTCCATAGGAATTATAAAGTCTTTCTAGAATGCCTTATATACACTTCATGTTTGGAACACGTGGCACAAGTGTTTTAGTCTATGTGACTTCACCTTGGTATAATAAGAAGTCTGTAGTGTCACTAGGTGGCACTATTTTCACTATGTTGCGCACTAGGGTCAACACAGACACCCTTAGAGTTAGAGTCCCATATAACTCACTGTTCATCGCAGCACTAAACAGCAGGTTTTAACACACTACCTACAGCTACCACGAAGCGTTTAAGTTCTTGCACCTGCTTCGCATAGTGTTTAAAGAAAACTCTCGAAGACTTCCAGCCCGTGAATGAACGAAGACTCTCGAAGTCCATCGACTGGAAGAAATTCAGGGAAGAGGCGACTTTCCTGGGATTGTGACCTGCGGGTGTACTGTCAGGATCCGCTCTGTGAATAAAGTAGGTGATCTTCGCCCTTAGTTGTTTAAGTGACAAGTCAGAACCCGATGTTTTCCCTTTAAAGAGCTGTTCTCCACCGAAGTCCGAAGTTCTTCGAAGATAAACCTTTAGGCTTTCCACTGGGCAAAGGGAGACATCTTCCTTCAGAGGGCAGATTCTCCAAGGTAGCTCGTTCTTGGCGAGAAACGTTGGGTCAGGAAAGAGGATGAGCTCGCCTGTTTCTGCGAACTGGATCTGGCCTTCTTCCCTTGATAATGCCACAATTTCACAGACTCTAGCCCCCGAGGCTAGAGCAAATAAGAAAATCACTTTTTGAGTCAAATCTTTCAGAGGGCAAGTTTCACTGTCCAAACTTGAGGCAAAATGTAGCACCTTGTCAAGAGACCAGGAGCTGGGTCTCAGAGGGGGTGCGGGTCTGAGTCTAGCACATGCCTTCAGCAACTTGTTGAAAATGTCACTAGACAGGTCTATTTGGAAGGCATATAGTAAGGGTCTTGTCAGGGCCGATTTGCAGGTGGAAATCGTGTTGGCTGCCAAGCCTTGTCATTGAAGGTGAATGAAGGACAAACAAAAATCCGTTGATATTTCCTTAGGATTTCTAGCCTTGACAAAGGCCACCCATTTCTTCCAAGATGACTCATATTGCCTCCTGGTAGATTTTGTTTTATATTCCTCTAAGAAGTCTTAGCTTTCCTTCGAAATCCCAAACCTCTTCTTGACGGCTAGGGAGAGAAAATCATGAGATGAAGGTCTCAGGTTTTCTGTGATGAAGCGAAGACAGTCGACTTCTGAACTTGCTGGGTTAGAACTGGGTCCAGCAGGGGAATTAGCTTGGGTTGTAACTCCAGGATCAATGGGAACCAGTTGCTCCGGGGCCACTCGGGAGCCACTAGGGCCGCTATTCCTTGGAAGGATTTCAGCTTGGTGAGGACTTTTAGCAGAAGGTTAGGTGGAGGGAACAGGTAAATCTTGGTCCATCTGTTCCAATCCAGGGACATGGCGTCCACCGCTTCCGCTCAGGGGTCCTTGTATGGGGCCACATAGCGAGGAAGTTTCTTGTCGCTCGTTGCGAAGAGGTCGATCTGCAGTTCTGGGACTTCTTGGGAGATGAAGGAGAATGAGTCTGCGTCTAGGGACCATTCTGACTCTATTGGGGCTGTCCTGGATAGAGCATCCGCCGTACGTTGCGGAATCCTTGTAGGTGAACTGCTGAGAGGTGCCATCTTTTCTTCTCCGCCAGGCGGAAGATGGGCAACAACACTTGGTTGAGTTGGGGCGATCTTGAGCCCTGACGATTGAGACATCTGACCACGACGTCGCTGTCCAGGGTCAGTCGAATGTGGACTGAGGGACGTGGGGACAGCCTCTTCAGGGTGAGAAGGACTGCCATGGCCTCCAAGATGTTGATGTGAAACATCTTGAATAGGGGAGACCATGTTCCCTGAACTTGATGTTGATGGGAGTGACGCCCCCATCCTTCTAGCGATGCGTCCGTATGGATAACGACCGAGGGTGGCGGTAGTTGAAGAGGTACCGACCTTTTCAGGTTCTTTGCCTCCGACCACGGCTTGAGGAGTGATCGTAGCCAAGTCGGCAGAGGTCTCTTGACATCTCTTCGAGCGTTTGATGCGTATCTTCTCCAGACTCCCGATGCATCTTTTAGCTGTGCTCTTAGCACTGGGTCTGTCACTGAAGCAAACTGAAGGGAGCCGAGCACCCGTTCCTGTTGTCGTCTTGAAATACGTTTGGATTTGAGAAGTCTCTTGACAGATCTTGCTATTTCCTTTCTCTTCTTCAGTGGAATGGAAAGACGGTGTGACTGAAAATCCCAATGGATACCTAGCCATTGGAACTTCTGAGCTGGAGAAAGTCGAGACTTTTTGGTGTTGATCTTGAAGTCCAAATGTTCCAAGAATTGGATCACCATTGTGGAAGCTTGCAGGCATTCTTCTTCTGATGCTGCCCACACCAGCCAATCGTCCAGGTAAGCCATCACCTGGACGCCTTGTAGGCGTAGTTGTTGAACGATTGTCTCTGCGAGCTTCGTAAAGATCCTTGGGGCTATGTTTAACCCGAAGGGCATGGCTCTGAAGGCGTACTGTCTTCTTTGAAGCCTGAATCCTAGGTAGGAGGAGGTCTGGCGATTCATTGGAATGTGCCAGTAGGCATCCGCCATGTCTATCGAGACTGTGTATGCCTTTTGAGGCAGTAGGGGTCTTATGTGCTGAAGAGTCAGCATTTTGAACTTGTCGTTCACTTTGAACTTGTTGAGAGGGGACAAGTCCAGAATGACTCTGAATTTGTCTGAGTCCTTCTTGGGAACACAGAATAGTCTTCCTTGGAACCTGATGGACTTTACTCTTTTGATCACCTTCTTGTTCAAGAGTTCTTGGACGTATTCTTCCAGAACGGGGGTGGAGTGTTGAAAGAATCGGTGGAAAACTGGTGGTGGAGTGTTGGAAGAATCAGTGGAAAACTGGTGGTGGTGTTTCGCAGCTCCGGTCTAGTCCGTTCTTGATGATACTGTGAGCCCAGGAATCGAAGGTCCAACGATCCTGGAAGAGGCGGAGTCTTCCTCCCACCGGAAGCATCTCATTGCTTCTGGTTACCCGAGGGTTTACCACCTCAGCCGCTTGCTCCCTTGCCTCCTCTCTCTCTGGAGGGAAGTCAAGAGGAGTCTCTGCCGGTGCCTCTACCTCTGGGACGAAAGGTAGTCGACTGCCTCTCGTAGGCGGGCGTGAAGGCTGGTGACTGAGTCACCACCGGCTGGGGTACCAGTTGGAAAGTTTGTTGGGGCTGAGCCACCAACTGGGGAGCAGCGGTTGCCGGAAGTTGATGTTTAGCCTGACGCGGCTGTGGTCTCGGCTTCTTGGACTTCTTCTTCGGTTGGGGGCCCTCATCCTGAGAAGATTTCCTCTTTGCTGACATGCCCCACTTTTGGAGAAGGTTCCGGTTCTCCGTGGCGGCCTTGTCAACGATCTTCACAAGGTCATTGGCAAAGAGATCTTTCCCCCAAATGTTGGAGGAAATCAGCTTCCTTGGTTCGCGTTTTACTGCGGCAGACGCAAACACGAACTCTCTGCAGGCTCTCTGTGCCCTGACAAAGCTATAGAAATCTTTCGTCATGGTAGCGAGGTGGGTCTTGGCTAAGACCATGTAGACACCTGGGGTCCCCTGTTCCCCAGCCATCGTCTCCATGAGCACCTGGAAGGAAAGGGAGGCAGCCAGCCTCTCTTTCATGTCCTGCACCCGACGAAGGAGATATTCGGAGAGCTTGGGGAGGTTCTCACTGAACTGTCGTCCAGCGATGTCGGCCTCCAACTTTCCCACGGAGAAAGTTAACTTGATGTCCTTCCAGTTCTTGTCGTCGGGGGGTAGGGCAAGGGAGAGGGGCCTACATTCCTCCAATGTAGGGCAGGGTTTTCCTTCCACCACCGCCTTCAAAACCGCTAGAAGGGACTTCTCAGCGAAGGGACTTCTCAGCGAAGGGGAAGACCATGGTGTTTGGAGCAAGAAAAGATGGGTGTTTCTTGCTCAGGGCCGGCACCTTCGAGTTGGTGTAGCCCTTGTCCTTCAAACAGCCGGCTAGCAGTGATTGAGCCTTAGCGTGGTCAAACACAATGACCTCCTTCGGCTCGGTTTCCTCCTTGGAAACGGTTCAGACTTGAGGCAAATGTAGCAATCCGAGTACGCCTCAAAGCTAGGCCAGAATTCCACCTCTTCAAGGGGGACGGCGCCTAGCTTGTCGTTAACGAAGATCCTGCCACTAGTGATAGGCATGTGCTCGGCATGCCTCCATGGGTTAGTCACGGAACAGGATGGAAGGTCCTTCACGTTGATCTTCCTCTGTGGTTGCTTCGTCAAACGGAGGATTTATTTTTTGAAATTCTCGTCCCACTTGCGGAGCCTCTCCTCGAGGACCGCCATCATGGCCTGGAAATTGTCTATGGAGTCGTCCGCTCTTGTGGGCATGGGAGTGGACGATGTAGAGGGGACTGGTTCCGAGATGACTACGGAAGCGATAGAGGGCGTAGGGGTGCCTTCTTCTTCGGAGTCAGGAGCCTCTGCAGGTTCCTCTTCTCGACCCTCAGCCATCAGAGCCCTCTCGGTGGTATCCGACACCTCTGACATCCTTTCATCATCGTCGAGATGGATGTCCTGAAGTGTGTCCGAAACATCTGGGTCAACCGTCAGTTGGACACAGAGGATCTCTGGTTTGGGAATGACAGCATCCGCAGACGCCTCAGGAAAGAGCATAGCTCCCATCTTCTCGCTGGGGAGATAGGGCCCCATGGCGTTCTTTTGGAAACCACGCACCCACTTGTGTAGTTTCTCACGAGCGATGTTCCTTCACTTTGCGGACTGGGGAGCCTCGAACGCCTCGTTGAGCAGGTCCTTGCAGACTGTGCACACCTGCGGGTTCCAGTACCTCAGAGATCCCTGGGTGACGGAGCAGCTGGCGTGGGTTCGGCACGCCAGGTGGCCGTAGAAGTTACGGCGCCGAACGCTGCAGAAGGCGCTCTCACACCGGATGTACTCCTCCTGTAAAGAAGAGAGGGGTACATGAGCATTTGGAAGTCTATAATGATGGACTTAAAGTAATACTAGTTTAGTCTTAATGTAATCTCAATTACAGTATAAGATTCCTTTCCAAGTGTAAGCTTAGGATAGGTAAGCTGGAAATGAAGCAGGAAAGACACATACTTGTGAATCCCGCCCAGCCAACTGCCGCGACCTTACACCATTACTAACTCTAGGGCTTTCGTTTGGGTAAGCCCTAAGGAGGAAGCTATCCCGTAGGGATAGACTAGCGTAGCTAGTACTTCTTCCGGGGTATTAGTAGTGGTGAAAGGGAGAAAGCTGAGATCATTCGGCATAATAAAAAGGGGAAATAATCATCCCCAATTCGTATAGGTCCCAGCAAGGGACTGCACATGGATGCACAAAGTATGCTAGAAAATTATCTATTGCATAACTATACACCATAGTTTTCAGTCTAGGGTATGTACTATACCACAGATGTACTGGCTACCGTATACAGCCAAACAACAGACACTGCCGGCAGGGTTAGAGAAAGATGACAGCCCACTGTCGTAATATGAATTAGGTGGAGCCGGCAGCCTGCCGGTGCATCGGAGGCACGCCGGGCTCCGGCGGGTCTCCGATTGAGGGTAACCCCTTCCAGCCATCAGTCTATGTGGCGGGGAAAGGGAGACGACTTCAAGTATTGATGGCACATCGCTGACATGTCGGTGACCGCCGGCAGCCGGCAGGCAACCGGCTGTAGGTACTGCTACCCTGTCATCGATCTTTGAAACTGAGAGGAGACCTAGGCTACGCTGTCGGCTATTTCCGGCAGAGTTGTGCGACAGTGGACCGGCACTTGATTGAGAGAGAGAGAGAACGCAAAGAGAAAGGGAGAGGGAAGGGCGGCAGCTCACTACCATAACCTCGCCTTCCTCGAGAAGGAGGGTTCAAATGGAAGGAAGAACATTATGATCAGGCTTCCATCCAGCCACAACTCAGCCAGCGGTCAGCTAGGGTTGCGGGTGGCGATCCAAGGAAGGACCGAAGAACACTCTAAAATAGCAGGGAGGTCTCCCGCTGGAAGACTGACCTGTCGTTACGCTATCCCATAGTTCAACTATGTGCGGGAAGCTAAACAGCTTGGTCTAGCAGGCGAAATGACCGGGCCGACCCAACAACCCGCCGGCACTTGGTCGAGTTGTAGGACGGTGGACAGGGGTGTGATGGCTAGGCCATCACCAAAGGACAGAAGGGGCGGGGAAAGGGTCCTGTGAAGGGGTGTGGGGGTTGGTGTGAGCCTTCCCCAACACCTTAAAGGGGATTCTGTTTCAGTACCGGCACCATCCCAGGTATAGGAAGAATACATTCTCCAGCCTAGGGTGGGTTAGTACAGTAAGAGAACGGCATAGCCGTGCCGTCCCAAACTATAAAGAAACAGAATCCTAGAGCCTGCCTAACCTAGGCTAGGGGAAGCATATCCCCTAGCCCGGAGAAGGTAGGCGCAGGACAAGTCGCTAGGCTGCAGGGAGGAAGGGTCGTAATCCTACCAGGTGTGGCCTAGGGGGAGGGCAGAGCCCCCGCCTTTTGCCGTCCAGCGGAGACCAAAAGGAGAGTTCATTCACCTAATGGGGTAGCTGGGGGCAAACAACTGATACTCTGAGGTTCTGACCCAACTCAAAGCTCATGAACTATGGCTCTGGACAGGGAAAGAAAATCCTAGCCTAACCTCACTTGAATACGATTCAAGGTAAGGAGGGCTAGGATGTAGCCGAGGCTACCTCAGAGGGAGGAGAAATTTCCTTAGGTAAAGGTAACCAGGGAGGTGTGAAAGTATACAAAAGCCCCTAAGCCGTTAGGTTAGGGGCAAAGGAATCGACTACTAAGATCATCAAAACCCCTTGTATACTTTCTAGGAGAAAAACCCATGTGCAATCACTGAATCTTATATGTATAATTGCCTAATATCTTCATTTAAATCAACACCAAATGCCTAGGCGACTGGGCTAGCATCTCTAGCGTCATAAATTCAGCTACCTACACTCGCCAAAATTAAAGAATACTATCGGCATAATATAACTAATTCCTAGCAATGAACACTAAATAACTAATACTGATAATTAGTTAAGAAACCGGGACAGTTGTGGCTAACTAAATAAAGCATGCGAAGCGAACAACAGCGTCAGGGACGCCTCCAGTTAGGCAATAGCTCTGACACAAAACACAGTACAGCATTTAAAGATAAAAAAGCGTTACTTTACGGCCAGAGCTAATTTATACAATACAAGAATAAGGTACTCAACTTTCCAGAGGCAGAAGAAGCTGAAGATTGCGACATTCTGGCAGTAAATAGCGAACAACTGGGAAAAAAACACCTGGTCATAGACGCTACTACAGAAGGAATGGACGACGCGGGCAGTTATGACGTCAGCCAAAATGGCGGCCAAGATGGCGTCGTTTATGACGTCATCCGAGTACCATAACAGTAACGGAGGAGGAGAACTTTGTAATGGCTCCTCCCATATCTTGCCACCAACTTCCCTCTCGAAGCGTAAACGCTATGTGGGGTGCAGATAGCTATGTGGCGTGTCAGAATACGTCCCGTTATTATACGATATCCTTAAGGGAAACCTTAAGGGCACTCGCGCCAGAAGTTAGAATTCTGTGAAACCCTTAGTTTAATTCTCTGGGAATATCACTGTAGTCATACATACCCTTAGGAAGCTACTAAAGGAACCTTCCATCAGGACGACATGGCCAAAGCCCAAAAAATACGCTTATCACTGTATCAGTCACAAATATTGATATGCGTACTGTGGGTTTGAATGACTGCACAGATATTGAAGAAAAAAATTTGCATTCCTAGGTTTGCTCACACTATGGAATAATGAAGGAATGAATGCAAATTAAAAACAATAAGAATGAAATTCCATTTTGACAGCATATTGCATCCTGAAGCAGGCCTGATGGTTGGGGGATGAAATTTGGTAATTTTCAAGTTTATGACTTTATTATTATTATTATTATTATTACTATAATTATTAGTAGTAGTACTATTATTATTACTTGCTGAGCTACAACCCCTGTTGGAAAAGCTGGATATGCTATAAGATCAGGGGCTCTAACAGAGAAAGTAACCTAATGAGGAGAGGAAACAAGGAAAAATAGAATACTTTAAGAACAGTAACAACATTAAAATAAATATTTCCGATATAAACTTTAAAAATTTTCCTACTTTTCAAAATAAAAACAGAGTACAGTACAGTACCTTAAATTTTTAACTCTTTTTATAGACTTTAGTCTTTTCATCTACTGGAGATGAAGATCTTATTCAGAGTGAGTGCAACTGTACTAGTGATTTCCTTTGCTCCTACTTATTTTACAAACATATCGCTTGCGTTCACAGCTTGGAACACCTTGTTGGCTGCCTGCAGACAAGTGGTCTTGGATGCTGCCCATACCAGCCAATCGTCAAGATATGCTACTACTTGAACTTCTTCGAGTGTAGCTGGTGGACGATTGTGTCTGGCGGCTTCCTGAATATCATTGGGGCTGTGTTCAGTCTGAACAGCATTGCTCTGAAGACACACTTCTACTGTAGCTTGAATCCTAGGTAGGAGGAGAAAGAGCGACTCATTGGAAGATGCCAGTAAGCATCTGCTGGGTCTATTGAGACTGTTTACGCCCATGAAGGTAAAAGGGTCCTTATGTGTTGCAAAGTAAGCATCCGGAACTTGTTGCTCTGGATGAACTTGTTGAGTGGAGACAAGTCTAGAATGACTGAGTTTAGCTGTCTCTCTTGGGATTACAAAACAGCCTTCCCTGGAATTTGATGGACTTCACTTTCCTTATTACCTTCTTGTTCAAGATTTCCAAGGTATATTCTTCTAATGAGGGGGTGGAGTGTTGGAAGAATTCTGGAAAACGGGATGGAGTTCTGTTCCATTTCCACACGAGTCCATTCATTATTAGGCTGTGGGACCAGGGATCAAAGGTCCAGCGATCCCGAAAGTGATACAGTCTGCCTCCTGCCTGGAGCCCCTCATTGCAAGGAGTCCTGCAGATTTGTTTCCGTGACCCCGTCCTCCTCGGCCCCAAGAGGAGTTACCTCCGGGCAAACTTCTCTTAGGGCCTTTTCCTTTCTGACTAGGGCGAAAGGAAACAAACTGGCTCTCAAAGTTAGGATTAAACACTGGCGACTGGGCTACCAGTTGTTGAGGGACCATCTGGAAAGTGGTCTGAGGCATCGTGGCCATAGTCACGGCAAGCAGTTGTGCAGGTCTGCGTGGTCTCCTTGTCTCTTTACTCTTGGGCTGGGGACCTCCGTCCGAGGAAGATTTCCTTTTTGAGCTCATGCCCCACTTTTGGAGAAGGTTCCTGTTCTGCGCGGCTGTTCTGGCTATGATCTCTTGGACCAGTTCCTGTGGCAAAAGGTCTTTACCCCAGATACTCGAGGTATTCAGCTTCCTTGGTTCGTGTCTTATGGTCGCTGAGGCCAAAACGAACTATCTGCAGGCTCTCCTTGCTCTGAGGAAAGCATGTAAGTCTTTCACAAGGGTACCCATGTGGGACTTAATCAGAAAAAATAACATTTCTGGGGCATTCTGTAGACCTGCACTAATTTCCAAGCAGTTCTGATGAGAAAGGGAGGCCGCAAGTCTCTCCTTCGTCTCCTGTTCCCTCCTCAGGAGTTGGTCTGGCAACTTCGGAAGGTTCTCATTGAACTGCTGGCCAGCTGTCTCTGGATCCAACTTAGAGACGGAGAAGGTTAGGTGGACATCCTTCCACTTCTCCTCGCAGGTAGGCAGTGCTAGAGAGAATGGTTTGCATTCCTCTAGGGTTGGGCAGGGTTTGCCCTCGTCGACTGCCTTGACGGCAAAGTCTAGTGCTTTCTCCGAAAAGGGGAAAGAGATGGAGGAAGGAGCAAGAAAGGTGGGATGTCTCTTGCTCAGTGCTGAGACTTTGGAGTTGGTTTACTTGGTTCCTTTCAAGGTTTTCAGGAGGGTGGCTTGCGCCTTGTCATGCTCGAAGACAATGACCTTTTTGGGTACCGTTTCCTCATGGGCTGCATGTTCATCCCGCAGTCTCACGTAAGTCTGGGTAAGCTGAAAAGTTAGGCCAGAACTCAAGGTCTTCAATCAGTTTGGTCCCCAACTTCGAGGCAAATAGTTTCCCATTCATCATGGGCATATGCTCCGCATACCTCCAGGGATTGGTTTCGGAGTGGTGAGGGAGATCCAACACTTTAAGGGGCTTCTTAGTGGAGCCCTTGGTAAATCCAGGGCAGTCCGACCTCTCCTGCAACAGTATCTGCTGCTGCTTGAGTGATTCTCTCATCGTCTCTTGTTCCTTTTGGAACAATTCTAGCATCTGTTGAATCGAAGTGAGGATCGCTTCGTTCTTGTCGGCATGTGCAACTGATTGTGGAGTTGGGGTTGAAAAAGTTGACGGCATAGGTTGGTATGCCATCACGGTGAACTGAGGGTCTTCGGTTGCAGTTGAAACAGATCCTTCTACCTCCGCTTGTGGATGTTCCACATCTTCTTCAGGGCCTCCTTGCAGTAGATCCTTCTCAGTGTCAATGGACACTTCTGACATCCATTCTTCTGGAGCCTTCTTACCCATTTGCGAAGGGTCTCCCTCGCTGTATCCCTAGTCTCTATGTTGACTGAGGGAGCTTCTCCGAAGCCGTTGGCCAGCAGGGTCGAACAGGTGGGGCAACCCTTCAGGTCCCAATACTTGAGGACTTCCGACACGATGCAGCAGGGGCACGAGACCTGCACTTCGTGTGGCCACAAAAGTCTTTGCCTTTGTGGTTGCAGGATAAGGCCTCACACTTCTCCATTGGCTCCTCCTGAAAAGGAAAAGGGGCTCAATGAGTATTTAATTTTTTATATCAGTGATATAAAAGCATACAATTTTTATTAACAATAGTAATTACTATTGTTTATGGTAGCTTAGGACAGTAAGCTTGAAAAGAAGTAGAAAAGACACATCTGTGTTTCCTCTCCCAGGCCATTGCTGAGACCTCCATCAGTAATAATATTTAGCTTCCCTGATAGGGAGAATACAAGGTATGAAAAAACTCTAGGAACTAGAGTTAGAATTAGTAAGTGTCTATACAAACATTATCTACCTATAGTATATATTAACACTGATCGGTGATTTTTTAGGGTCTTGATGATCGAAAAAACTATCTGGGTGTTGAGGGAGTACTCAGCCTCGTCACAAAATCGTGGTCCCAACAATTGACTGCGACAAAACATACAGTATGTTAGAAAACATGTGTACTACTGTATAGTTGTATACTGTAGTTTAGCCAGCAGCACTGCTGGTGTTAGGTTAGTACCTGGCAGTATTAACTGATAGAGGGAGAAAAAATATTAAGGAAGGAGAGTTTCCTATTATTATGGTTAAACATAACAGTTGGAAGTGTAAGAGGACTATCAGGCCACCTACTGTCTCCTTGCCAGAATGAAAGTTTCAATGAAGGGGTAAGAATCTGTCGGATTCTGGCTTCCACTCATCCACAAAATTCCTGTCGCCGGCTATGAAGTTGGCGGAAAAAAATTGTGGATGGCAGCCCAAGGGAGGGCTGAGGACTTCCCAAAGTATGTTAGGTTTCCCACCGGCAGCCGTCAGGAGGCGTCTCAATCTTCCCCCCAATAATATTCCCTTCCTGTAAAGGAAGGAAGTAAGGGGAAAGGTGGCAGAGACAGCTGAACTAACTGCTACCAGCAGGGTACCAGCCGGTGACGCAGCCACCCTAGCCGGGATGACACAGAATACCGGTGAAGGAGTTTTATGACGGCTATGACATCACTAAAGGACAGAAGAGGAAAGGTAAAGGGTCTTATAGTTCATTGAAATGAGAGGTGGCGGCAGGTATGCCGCCTACCTTCAACAGTGAACTGAGGAAGCATGGTTCCTGTGCTGATGACATTGTTGGCGGCAAGACAAGGGTACCCTGAGTTAGTCACTATCTAAATCAAAGCCGGAGGCAGCAAGAACTTTTGTTCTACTCGACGGCGATGAAGAAAGACAGTGGTTGCTGCCGATATCGGCGGCGGCACTTGGGGAAGGAGGAAGGGTTTAGCCTCTTCTCTCTGTAAGAGAATGAATATTGTAACTTATCTATAGATTCTAGAGAATGTAAATTTTCATACGAATCGAAAAGGAACGATAGGGTGAGGCTAAACGTGCGGAATTACTTTACTAACATATATATGAGCGAGAGTAGTCTCCCTCTGGTAGGATCTCCGGCCAAGGTAGTTTGTACCCCCGGGGCTCCCGCCGCATACGATCAGTAAAGTCACATAATAGGAAGAGGAATAAAATTCATATATGCAAGATCACTACTTGTATAATTTGCCTAAATAGCTAACATTATAGCTGAATACTGGGAAATGTCACCCTACTGACTAAATAAAATGCAATAGTAACTGGCGACTGCAGTCGTAAAATGGCTGCCTCCGGTTCTGGGCAATGCTCACCCAAACACACTTAAATTATAGAAATCTAACTGTGAAAAGGGAGACTAAAATTATAAACAGGAAAGAATTCATACTCAACTTTCCAAAGGATGAAAATGCTGAAGATTACATGATGAATATTCCAAAAACTTGTACCAAAACACCTGGTTAACGTGGGAGAACACAGCTTAGAGCACTACAAGAAAAGGAATGGCGTCGTAGTAGTAATGGGGAAGGAGGTCCACCAGGTACCTAGATCGGCAACCCCTTCTTTCGCCACTCTTCCCCCTTACATCAAAGAGTTAATTCTATACAGGGTGAAGATTGCTGTGTCATATCTGAAAATATGTCCCCTGATATTATGCGATATCCTTAATTGGATACTCGCGCCAGGAGTTAGAATCCTGGAGACCTTCGGTTTATTTCTCTGGGCATATCACTGTAGCAAATATCCCTTAGAGGGCTACCTAAAGGAACTTTTCCATCAGGACGTTATGGCCTGAGCCCAAATATATATATATATATATATATATATATATATATATATATATATATATATATATATATATATACAGTAGGGTCCCGAATTACACGTGTTCTAATTACGCGATTCCTCAATTACGCGATCGATAGTTTTTAAAAATTAAATTTCCTGTATCTGCAAGGAGCATTCTAAATCCGCGAGTCAAGCACCGCGAAGCGTAGGAAATCTATTGTTTTCTTAATTGTATTGGGGGGGGGGGGGGGTGATGGTTCCCCGATGTCTGAGAAGGGGGGGGAGAATGTGAGAGAAAGAGTTCTGTTCAAACATTTTAAGACTAGTTTTGGATGAAAAATGTTAAGGTTTGCCCATCTGTTGTGTGAACTTGTCGCTAGGCTAGCCTAACTGTCCAACACCTATATGTATAATATTCCATATTTGTACTAATTAATTTTTATACTTACGTTGTGATTATGGTGAAAAATCCTTATTCATTAAAATCAAAAATTTTAAACAATTTTTATTTTTCCTAACATACTCACCGAGAACTACTTTCCATAGGAGTCACTTGGTGACCTCTCAATCTCGACCAAGATTTTCCCGCGTTACCCCCCTATCCCGCTCCATATAGTTTCTACCCCCGCCGCCAGGATACGCCCTGAGGGCAGGATCAGGGCAGGTCACTGCCTTCCCGGATCAGCATCCTCATTAAGTTCGACGTTTAGCCCAACTTGGCAATGGAAGGATGGCACTCGGGGACGGACGGGAGGGCCATTACCCGGAAAGTAGTTCTCGGTGAGTATGTTAGGAAAAATAAAAATTGTTTAAAATTTTTGATTTGTTCCGACACAATATACTCACCGAGAACTACTTTCCATAGGAGACTTACACCTTAGGAGGCGGGAGAGCCATTCTGCCACTTGGTCTGGCACATAGTGCCTGGAGGGCTAAGGAATGCGGGGCCTATCAGAGAGCGGATAGAGGGTAACTGCGGAACCTTACGCTTATTATTTAAGACTCACCTCTTAACATCTTCTCTACTGGATCTTCTCCTGAAGAAGTAGGGACGAGTCTATTCAACGTTGGGGACGTCTTCTAGCCTACCGCTACACAGCTTGAAGGGCGGCGATGACTGTCCCAATGGAGAATCCATCCAAAGACTTTCTTGAATAGTCTTTGAGATAGTGGGCAGTGAAGGTCGACTGGTGCAACCAAGTGCCGGCCTGTAGGATCTGCCCCTCTGCCATGTTTCTCTCAAAGGCCAAGGAAGTGCTCAGGCCTCTGATGTCATGGGGGCGGGGAGTGCCTGGCACTGCCACCTTGTCCTCTTCATAAGTCCTAGTGATGACTTGTCTCAGCCAGAAGGAAATAGTGTTCTTGGAGACTTGCTTCTCATTAACACCTGAGGAGACGAAGAGGTTCTTGGCACCTGGCCGGAGATGAGCCATCCTTTCCAGGTACTTCCTGAGCGTCCTGACTGGGCATAACTTCAGGTCTTCCGTATTGCCTGTCTTGGGAATGGCCGGAATTGAGAAACCTTCAAACCTCGGGTCCCAGACTGCTGGGTTCTGAGTCTTCGCTACAAAGGAGGGTACGAACTTGAAGGATACCTCCCTCCACCCTTTGGAGTGTGCCACGTCGTAGGACAGACCATGGATCTCACCTACCCTCTTAGCTGAAGCCAAGGCTAGCAAGAAGACGGTCTTGAGGGTGAGGTCTTTGTCCCCGATATCTTTGAGGGATTCAAAGGGAGGACGACATAGCATTTTCAGAACCTTGGCCAGGTCCCATCTGGGCACTCTCCTGGCTTGAGGAGGACAGGACTGCTCGAAACTTCTAATCAGCATCGCTATGTGTCTCGAGGTCCCCAGGTCGATGCCTTTTAGGAGAAAGACTTGGCTTAAGGCTGCCCGTACTCCTTTAATAGCTGGGATTGACATCCCTATTTCATCCCTAAGGTACACGAGAAAGTCCGCTATGTCAGGGACCGAAGCTTTAAGAGGTCTTATGTGTTTTGCCGAGCACCACTTCGTAAAGGCGGCCCACTTCGCCTGGTAGACCACGGTAGAGGATTTTCTTAGGTATAGGGACATCCTCTTCAGGAGCCGCTCGATAGTCTCCAGGCGTGAAGGCGAAGAGAGAGAGGGTTGTCGTGGAACTTGAGGAAGTGAGGTTGACTCAGCAGATCTGGCCTGGGGGGCAGAGGCCAAGGCGGATGGCTTGCCAGATCTTTTAGATCCGCGAACCACTCTCTCTCCGGCCACCAGGGCGCTACCAAAGTCATCCTTAGGTTTTGGGAGGCTCTTACTCTGTTGAGCACCTGCCTTAACAGCGTGAAGGGGGGAAAGGCATATACGTCCAGGTTGTCCCACTTGTGCTGGAAGGCGTCTTCTAGGGCTGCTCCTTGGTCTGGTACCGGGGAGCAATAGACCGGTAGCTTGGCGTTGAGCATTGTTGTGAAGAGGTCCATCACCGGGGAGCCCCAGCGTTGAACGATGAGTCTGGCCACTTCCGGGTGTAGGGACCACTCCGTCCCTACTATCTGACCCATTCTGCTGAGGCCGTCGGCTAGCACGTTTCTTTTCCCGGGGATGAATCTTGCTAGAAGTACCACCTAGTGCTCGTCCGCCCAATGCAGGATGTTTATGGTGAGGTCGCACAGTTCTTTCGATCTCATGCCGCCTTGCTTCTTTATGTAGGTTACCACCGTGGCGTTGTCGCACATTAGGGCCACGGTGTTTCCCGTCAACCGACTTGCAAAGTGCAGACATGCCTTCTGTACTGCTTTTAGCTCCAGGACGTTGATGTGGAGATGTCTTTCGGTCTCCGACCAGATACCGCTTGCTGTTTCCTCCCGCAGGTGGGCTCCCCACCCTAGGCTGGAGGCGTCTGTGAACAGGAGAAACTCGGGGGGATAGGACCCGAGGGGCATCCCCTTGAGGGAGTTCGACTGGCATCGCCACCATTCTAAGGCTGCTCTCGTGTCCGGAAGAACCGGAATCAACGCTTTCTGAGAGCCTGTCTGGGACCATAGGCCCTTGAGGTTCCATTGTACGGGTCTGAGCCGTATCTTCCCTTGGGGAACCAGTTTCTCTAATGAGACCAGGTGACCTATCAGCCTCTGCCAGTCTTTCGCCCTCCTGGAATGCTCCGACAGGAACGGCTGAATGATTTTGATGAGGTTCTGTATCCTGTCTTCCGAGGGGAAGGCCTTCCCCTGCACGGTGTCCAACGTCATACCCAAGTACCCCATTCTGTTGGATGGAGTTAGGTTCGATTTTTCCAGGTTGATAATGATTCCCAGACTCCTGCAGAATTGGAGGAGGTCCTTCCCTTACTCTTCCAAGAGGGCCTTTGAGCTGGAAAGGAGCAACCAGTCGTCCAGGTATCTGATGAGACGGATACCCCGTTCGTGAGCCCATATTGAGACCGTCGCGAAGACCCTCGTGAACACTTGAGGGGCCGTCGACAGGCCGAAGCAGAGGGTCCTGAACTGCAGGATCTGGGAGCCCCATTTTACCCGGAGGAACTTCCGACTCGACGGGTGGACAGGGATCTGGAAATACGCGTCCTTGAGGTCGATCGTCATCATGAAATCCTTCTCCCTCAAGGACATCAGGACGGATTTTGGGGTGTCCATCTTGAAGTTCGTCTTCTTGACGAACTTGTTGAGGGCCGACAGGTCTATCACTGGCGCTTTCTCCACCAGGAACAGGCGGCTGTAGAAGCCTGGCCCTGGGAGAAGGACTTCTTCCATGGCTCCCTTCTCTAACATGGAGGAAACTTCTTTTTGAAGGGTGGCCCTTTTCAACGGGTCCCTGGGAGCCAACCATTCTGTCCGGGTGGCTGGAATAAGAGGGGGTGGATCCGCTATGAAGGGGACCCTGTAGCCTTCTTTCAGGACGGACACCGTCCAAGCATCCGCCCCATGCGTTTTCCATGCTTGCCAATGAGGTCGGATGCATCCCCCAACCCGAGGCTTGGGCGGGAGTAGGGGGCCTCTCCCTCTACCTTCTCCTAGAGGGGCGGCCTGATCTGCCTCTCTTCGAGGCGGAGTAACCCGACCTGAAGGAGCTGGCAGAAGCTGGAGCTCCCCTGCGGGAGGGCTGAGGAGTTGTTGTCCAGGAGGAGGAAGGGGCGTCCCTCCTCGAAGAGCTGGGTGTGGCCTGAGGAGTCACGGCACTATCCGAGACTGATCTCCTGTAAGGAAGCCTTCTGGAGGATGTTTGTCTGGGGGCGTTGGTCTCTCTCCTCTTGGACACCTTCTCCATTAGCACTTCTAGTTCCTTCAGAGGAAACAGCGACTCACCCCCTAGGGGTAGGCTACGCACCACTCGGGCCTCTCTGTCCGGGATTTTCCTTGCCAACTTAGAAAGCACTGTGTCCCGTTTTCTAAGGACCCAGTTGGCCGTCAAGGAGAGTGCTTGGTAAGCCATAAACTTGAGGGCTTTCCCCCCGGAGGTGAGAAGGTCCGTCAGGAGACCCTGTTGCTCAGGATCGTCGGGGTCTGTGGAGGCTCGTACGTTCACCAACGTGGAGGCCCACCAGTCCAGCCATGAGGAGACGTTCACAAGATCCCTTGACATCTCCTCCATCATGGCGGCTTCAGTGGGTGAGAAGGAAACAGGGGCTGAAGAGGCCCTTTCGTCCGAGCCGCCTTGTCCCAGGATGTCCAAGGCTGGGTCCACCCTACGGGGACCTGGGCGCCGTCCTTCCGGAATATATACCTTGCCCTGTGGCTTGAGACCTTGGAGGAGTTTGGAGGCACTCTGAGACTTGGGGGCCTCCGCACTGCTGGCCACCAAGTTATCTATGTATTCTTGTCCCAGTACTAGGTCTGGGGCGAGAGGAAGGGCCAGGGAGGACTTCGGCAGGGCGTCACGGTGAGTGTATCTCAGGAGGCTCGACCTCCAGGCATTCACCTTAGGCGCCGAGGGTTCTGGAATCCCATGGAGCCTCCTGATGAGACCTACCACCCTTCTGTAGGCGGAGTCCTCCGACGGGGAAGCCTCGCCTCCGTCGGCCGAGGGCTCGGCCTGGCGTGGGGGCGCCGTGCTTGGACGGTAGACAGGGCGTTCTCCTCTTGGTTCCAGGGAGGTCGACCCGTAACCGTAGGGCGCTCCGTAGGGCGCTCCGTACGCGGGTGGGTCTCGCCGTAGGGCGGGAGCCACCGGCTCCGGGAGGACCTTCGGCTGCCCCAAGGCTCTGGAAGCGGAGGACACGGTCCCGGTGGGATGACCCGACCACGGGAACCGGTCCTTCCTGCTCGACGACCGCCCCAGCTGGGCTGGTTCGGTCGGGCTGCCTTCATGGAAACGGGTTTCCCCCCGCTGGGCAGGGTGAACCGGAGGCCTCGAGGACTTATGCTTAAGAGCGAGGTCCTTCCTGCGTGGCAGGTCGAGCGGTTCTAGGCTGTGCGTAGGGAGCGACAACCTAGAGGCTCGTTCACTGGACCGAGAGTCTGGAGAGCGGAGCCTTCTGGACTCTCCTGAAGGGACGTAGACCCATTCGCCGCCGGGAGAGGCATCCCTCCTGTACTTACGGGAGTGAGAGCGGGGGCGCTTCCTGCTGTGCCGCGACCTTGACCTGGAGCGGGAACGATCGCTTTCGGCCCGCTCTCTCTTCCGGTGTCGTTTCTCCCTGAGTTCTCCCCCGGAGGATGAATCCGCCTCTGAAGAGTCTGAGGGCGCCACGTTCCTCGCGTAACGGCTGCTCGAGTGATGCGCGGGGGAAGCTCTTCGCCGTCGGTCGTCCGAGACAGGATGTTGGAGGAAGTCTTCGGGAACTGCTGTAGAGATCGAGGGCACTGTGTCTACTCTATCCCTGCTAGGAGGCCAGGGGCCCAGGGACACGTCCATCCTTAGCGGTGACCTCCCCGGAGTCTTCGGCAATTTCCACCCGAAAGCATCGCTACTCGGGCGGCGAACTCTAGCGTGGTTGTCCTCTGGAGGGGGAGAGCCCGACGCACCGGCCCACGAGGGCGGAGGGGACTCCGAAATAGCAACACTGCCCCATACTGGGTCTTCCGAGGAAGCGTGATCCCCTGCCACGTGGCCCGATTCACCCGAAGCACTAGCGGCCCTTTCGTTCTCTCCAGAGGGGCCAGCCCTTGGTTCCTCCCTCACACTGGGTTCACCGGGGAGAACGCTATGGCTAACTATAACACTGGGGGCTTGTTGCCCACTCCTCTGCGAAGGAGACGGAGAGGCCGAGGCTTCGTCGGACCGATCACTGACCGACGGTAAAGAGGACACGCCACTCACTTTCTTGGGGGAACGCTTAGACGACTTCTTCTTCTTGGTACTGTATCGTACCCACTGTATGCCGTCCCAACTTACGCACTCCGGACACGTGTCCGAGGAGGAGCAAACTTTACCCCTGCACGTGGAACAAATGGAATGAGGGTCCACTTCTGGCTTAGAGAGGAAAGCCCCACACGCCTTTCCGGCTCTAGGACCAGGGCAACGACGCACATGCTCCATCGTTCGCACACGAAGGGCCAACACTATCGAGTACAAGAACACTGGATATACGCAAGGGGGACGTACTGAAACACTTGCGAATAACGCACTACGCAGACAAACACAAGTCCCCACACTGGAAACACGTGGAATCACAACGCGGCCAAAGGATCGAGAGAGCGAGAGAGTGAGATGTTTCACATCTAACGACCAAGAACTTAATGAGGATGCTGACCCGGGAAGGCAGTGGACCTGCCCTGATCCTGCCCTCAGGGCGTATCCTGGCGGCGGGGGTAGAAACTATATGGAGCGGGATAGGGGGGTAACGCGGGAAAATCTTGGTCGAGATTGAGAGGTCACCAAGTGACTCCTATGGGAAAGTAGTTCTCAGGTGAGTATATTGTGTCGGAACAACTTTAAATTAAAAACCATCAAAATCAACAGTGCCATTTGAAATATTGAAAAGTTTCCAAAAAAAAAAATCAACAGAACAGCATCGTCATAGGAACACCTTTGTAGCTTTCGTGTGCAAGACTACCGCTATCATCCAGTAGTAGTGCGTTGTGCTCCGTTTCATCTAAATTGTTTGAAATTCTTTTATATAGTACTTTTGAAACCAAAAATTAAATTAAATAAAGACTATTTTATATCATGCTACTGCCAAACATGTCACTACAACCAAACCCATTACTTTGTTTAGTACGTTCCATCGCCGATCATAACGAACTCGCTAACCAATTTTAACATCTGTCTATAGGTTAACTTTTGCGGCAAAAGATATCTTACCAGGTACTGTACTATGTAATGATAATGTTATAATTAATGTTGTTTTATTTATCCTTAGAAAATCAAAATAAATGAAATATGAGCAATTTTGTTTCGTGTTTTTTTTCCTAAAAAAAACGCCTCCTAAAAAGGAAAACGTTTTTTTTACGTTTCATCGTCGATCATAAACGCATTTACTCCTGAAAGTGATATTTAAGAGCTTTTACTAAAGATGCCATTATAAATAAAGATTATAAATAGGTGGTAAAATATCTATAATTAAAGTGTAGCAGCATCAACAAAGTTGGGGTTCGCCCTTTACATAAGAATGTACTGTACATTGGATTAGACAGAACGTAGAAAAAAATCAATTAGGGAAAAATCGGTATTCGATATCCTCTTCATCAGCATCGTCAATCGGGCTTTTTATTTTTTTTTTTATTCTCAGTCGCTAACTAGTTATCGCACTGTCAAGATCTGCACACATTCCGATAATTCACATTTGAAGGTTTTCTGGGAGAGGATGGATAGAGAAAATACCGAACTATATAAAATGTTTTTTTAACCTGTTAAGCGTCACCCATGTGATAAACCGTTCACCACGATCTACTCGGTACCGCCCTTCAACTGTATATTCCGTATTCCGTTCATGACTTTAATTGCCTTTTACAAGCCGTCAGTCTCGTGATATTACGTTTACTCGTATAGTAAGTATAGGATCACCACTTGGCAACACTCTCAGCATATGGGGACTGTGAATAGAAACTTATATGATGTCTGGCAACTATTTTTCTGAAGGTAGCTTGATGTTAGAAAACAGGTTTCCTATCAGTGCGCTCGGGTGTTCATGCATAAGTGGTTATTTGTTGTTCCTTTGTATTGAACGGTCTAAAGAGGAAGGTTATTTCTTTAGATGAAATAAATGATATTCTTGTTGAGGAATTTGATAATGATAACCTGTTTGATAATGAGAGCATTAGTTCTGAATCCTCCAGTGATGAGATATTGAAGAAACAAAATTTTCTTTCGATGCCGGAAAGCGAAAATGACTTCTCATTACCGAATGACTGGACAACGAAATTTCACAAAACTATAAAGGGAAAGGAAACGCCGAGAGAGAGAGAGAGAGGAGAGAGAGAGAGAGAGAGAGAGAGAGGAGAGAGAGAGGAGAGGAAGAGAGAGAGAGAGAGAGAGAGAGAAATAAAGTGGATAAATAATGTACAAATGTATGACGAACATATTTGAAAACTATACAGGGAAACGATATGAAGAGAGAGAGAGAGAGAGAGAAGGAGAGAGAGGAGAGAGAGAGAGAGAGAGAGAGAGAGAGAGGAGAGGAGAGAGAGAGAGAGAGAGAGAGGAGAGAGAGAGAGAGAGAGAGGGGGGGGGAGACTTATCCCTTTCCTTTTGTTGCTTATCCAGGCGTAAGATTTACGATTGAAGATAAAAAGAACCCATTAGAATATTCAGTATTATGTAGCCATTTGAAATGAAATAATAGTAGTATTAATTGTTTTTTTACTCAACCATTTAATTAATATCCCTACTTTTAACTATATTACGAATTATAAGCATAAAGAAATGATATTAACTTTGAAAAATTATCATTAGTGAAATGACCGCTCAGGGCAAAAAAAGCGTGACGGTACGTTAGCGGCAACCTGGTCCAGGGGGGACGCTTAGATGTTTTCTGGCAGAAAATTACGGTAGATTATCGTACAGCAGCCTAATGCACACTTGCGCCTAGTGGCCGTGTTTACGTGTGGGAGTGTCATCATGGATATACAGTACTATACTGTAATTTTTAACTATTGCTAGATACTGTATCAAACCTTGAAAACCCTTTTTTGTTTTTTGTATCTATAGGAAATAATTCTACCTCATTCGGAAAATACTGAAAACAGTAAGCTATGCATAGTACAGTAGTAAATACTACAGTCATAGAAAATTATCAAAACTTTAACAACTTTTTATTGTTTTATCTATCCATAAAAGAAATTTTGTACAGTATTTTATAAAAAAATCTATAAGAAGGATTTCTTACAGTATTGTTAAGATAAAAGCTACAGTATATATATATATATATATATATATATATATATATATATATATATATATATATATATATATATATATATATATATATATATATATAGGATTACAGGTGAGGATCATATATATGGTGTGCAGCAGGGTCCAAAACACATCAGTAAAAAGGCCATATTTTATTTAGGAAACGTTTCGAACATTGCAATGTTCATTATCAATCTGTAAAAGATATAAATATAAAATTCTTAAAATTCATACAATAATTTAAAACAAAATAGTAAAAGAATATTAAAACATTATTGATTTTATAACAGAAAATCGTGAAAAACTAAAACATTGAAACATAAGAGAACCAGTGCTCACCAAGCCATCCATAGGAAAAGGCGAAGAACGAATGAGTAAGAATTGTTACCCATCTACGACTTCAGTTATGCTAAGAAAAGAGGAGAAGCGGAGGCGTTAGAGTTTAAAGAAGGAACGAGGCGTTTAATGTATAATGATTCAAGGGTAGTTAAAAATTCGCTATGTTTTGTCCCACCAATAATTGAAAAATGTTTTTTGTTTACTTGGGTTTTGCAAATGGCGGCATGATTCCTTATATTAGAAAATTCTGGGTTACCAAGTCTCTGACCAGTTCTGAAGCTGTATCCCATATGGCTACAGTATCTCACCTGCAACAACCTTCGGCAAGATCCAACATAGATACCGGGACATCCCGGGCACTTGAATTTATAAATGATGTTGGACCTCATGAAGGTCTGCAGTTTGTCTTTGTAGCCAAAAAATACATTAATTTTGAGTGGATTGATTGGGATTAGTTGGATGTTAAGGCAGCCGAACTCTTTTTCTATTATTTGTTTAAGTTTGATGGAAAACTTGTTGTCAGATTGGTAAGGAATTGTAGCGAAAATATTTTTCTTTTTTACATTATAGGATGGTACTAGAGTGGAGAAATGACGTGAGAGGATCTTGTTAATAACCTTGTAAACCATATTTTCAGGGTAAGAGTTTTGCTTGAAAAAATTTACCAAAAATAAAATCTCCTTATGAAAGAGTGACCAACTCGAGGAATAACGCAGAGCCCTATAAACAAGTGTGTATATAGCATTTAGTTTAAAATTTAAAAAACAAGAACTATAAAAATTGTTGGCAAGTCCAGTGTATGTCTTTTTCCGATACACAGATGTTATAAATTCACCATTGTCTCTGCTTACGTTAATGTCTAAAAAAGGTAGAGAGTTGTTGTTTTCTTTTTCCATAGTGAACTTCATATTTTGGTGTTGAGTATTTATATGGCTTAAAAACATCTCACTATGCCATGGTTGTTTAAATAACACAAAAGTGTCATCAACATATCTTCTATAATACACTGGCTTACAAGAGTCTGGACAACTATTTAAAAAATTTTCTTCAAAAGATGACATAAAAATATTTGCAAACAAAGGCCCTAAAGGGGAACCCATGGCAACTCCATCGACCTGCGAATAGAGTTGGCCATTAAAAACAAACATGGAGTCTTGCACAGCAAGCTCAAGAAAAGTCTTAAAATAATGTCTGTTAAAACCATGAAAAATAATTTGATCGTCATAAAAAATCTTATCTAAAATAATATTAATGGTTTCATTGAGTGGAACATTTGTAAAAAGAGATTCTACATCGAAACTTGTCATATGTAGATCACCATCTTGTAAAACTATTTGTTGCTGAAACTCAAAGCCATTTTTTAGTGAGAACTGGTTGCTTGAGAAATTACCAAGTAAAGAGACAAGGTGTTTTGATATTTTATAAGCCAGGTTGTTATAGGCTGCCATAATAGGTATGATAGGAACTCCTTCCTTATGTATCTTTGGTAGTCCATATAGAATGCTAAAAGAGGAACCAGTCACAAACAGTTGTTGATACGTTGTTTCATTTAAGATACCTTCATTTTTTAGTTTCCTCAAAAATCTGTTAATTTTGTCTTCTCTTTTGTAAATGTCCAAAAAATTTGGTTCACCATGTAACTTAAATTTAGTTTGGTCAGTAAGAATATTATTTACCTTATCAATATAGTCTGTTCTATTGAGCAGTACAACACCCTTACCCTTATCTGGTTTACAAATAACCAAACTGTCTCGTTTGCCCAATTTTTGTAAGATACTTAAATCCTCCTTCCTAAAAAACGGTGTCCAAGACACTCTTAACTTAGTGTAAGTTTTATGCAAAAGAAAAGACAACTTATGTTGCAAACCACTTAGGTCATTGATCAGATTTAAGCCCTTGAGTCGTTGAAAAAGCCTTTCGAAAGGAAAGTAGAAGTCTGCATACTTAGGTCTGTAGGAGGGCAAATTGAAATCCAAGCCAAATGATAACAAAAATTCCTCTCTTTTGGAGAGAACATAGTTTGACAGATTAAAAATACAATAGTTTCTCTTATTAAAATTAGGAGTAACAACACCTAGTGCTTTAAGTTTTTTTTGATGACGTAATTGTACAGACGAGACATAGTTATTTACAAAATCATTAAAAAGTTTCTGATAAATAAAACGGTCAATAATAGATAAATCCTGAAAAAGTTGTTCTCGTAGGCGACAAACATTAGCACTTGCATTTTCAATAAGTTTCTGTTTCGTTTCAATCTCCTTCTTGAGTAGTTCGTCCAAGGCATTCTTGTAAAATTCGGTGTGATATAGCGAAGTCTTGTAGAGCCTGAACCTAACAAACTTAGGGTGTACTCCATTCAAAAGACAATACTGCAAGAAATCCAAATCACACTTGGCTTTTTCCTCTCTCAAAGTCGATTTCTCCAACCTTCTCGAGGTGGTCAGGGTCACTGGTGGATAGCGATGTTGAAGGAGTTGCGAAAAGTGCCTTGGACGAACTACTCAAGAAGGAGATTGAAACGAAACAGAAACTTATTGAAAATGCAAGTGCTAATGTTTGTCGCCTACGAGAACAACTTTTTCAGGATTTATCTATTATTGACCGTTTTATTTATCAGAAACTTTTTAATGATTTTGTAAATAACTATGTCTCGTCTGTACAATTACGTCATCAAAAAAAACTTAAAGCACTAGGTGTTGTTACTCCTAATTTTAATAAGAGAAACTATTGTATTTTTAATCTGTCAAACTATGTTCTCTCCAAAAGAGAGGAATTTTTGTTATCATTTGGCTTGGATTTCAATTTGCCCTCCTACAGACCTAAGTATGCAGACTTCTACTTTCCTTTCGAAAGGCTTTTTCAACGACTCAAGGGCTTAAATCTGATCAATGACCTAAGTGGTTTGCAACATAAGTTGTCTTTTCTTTTGCATAAAACTTACACTAAGTTAAGAGTGTCTTGGACACCGTTTTTTAGGAAGGAGGATTTAAGTATCTTACAAAAATTGGGCAAACGAGACAGTTTGGTTATTTGTAAACCAGATAAGGGTAAGGGTGTTGTACTGCTCAATAGAACAGACTATATTGATAAGGTAAATAATATTCTTACTGACCAAACTAAATTTAAGTTACATGGTGAACCAAATTTTTTGGACATTTACAAAAGAGAAGACAAAATTAACAGATTTTTGAGGAAACTAAAAAATGAAGGTATCTTAAATGAAACAACGTATCAACAACTGTTTGTGACTGGTTCCTCTTTTAGCATTCTATATGGACTACCAAAGATACATAAGGAAGGAGTTCCTATCATACCTATTATGGCAGCCTATAACAACCTGGCTTATAAAATATCAAAACACCTTGTCTCTTTACTTGGTAATTTCTCAAGCAACCAGTTCTCACTAAAAAATGGCTTTGAGTTTCAGCAACAAATAGTTTTACAAGATGGTGATCTACATATGACAAGTTTCGATGTAGAATCTCTTTTTACAAATGTTCCACTCAATGAAACCATTAATATTATTTTAGATAAGATTTTTTATGACGATCAAATTATTTTTCATGGTTTTAACAGACATTATTTTAAGACTTTTCTTGAGCTTGCTGTGCAAGACTCCATGTTTGTTTTTAATGGCCAACTCTATTCGCAGGTCGATGGAGTTGCCATGGGTTCCCCTTTAGGGCCTTTGTTTGCAAATATTTTTATGTCATCTTTTGAAGAAAATTTTTTAAATAGTTGTCCAGACTCTTGTAAGCCAGTGTATTATAGAAGATATGTTGATGACACTTTTGTGTTATTTAAACAACCATGGCATAGTGAGATGTTTTTTAAGCCATATAAATACTCAACACCAAAATATGAAGTTCACTATGGAAAAAGAAAACAACAACTCTCTACCTTTTTTAGACATTAACGTAAGCAGAGACAATGGTGAATTTATAACATCTGTGTATCGGAAAAAGACATACACTGGACTTGCCAACAATTTTTATAGTTCTTGTTTTTTAAATTTTAAACTAAATGCTATATACACACTTGTTTATAGGGCTCTGCGTTATTCCTCGAGTTGGTCACTCTTTCATAAGATTTTATTTTTGGTAAATTTTTTCAAGCAAAACTCTTACCCTGAAAATATGGTTTACAAGGTTATTAACAAGATCCTCTCACGTCATTTCTCCACTCTAGTACCATCCTATAATGTAAAAAAGAAAAATATTTTCGCTACAATTCCTTACCAATCTGACAACAAGTTTTCCATCAAACTTAAACAAATAATAGAAAAAGAGTTCGGCTGCCTTAACATCCAACTAATCCCAATCAATCCACTCAAAATTAATGTATTTTTTGGCTACAAAGACAAACTGCAGACCTTCATGAGGTCCAACATCATTTATAAATTCAAGTGCCCGGGATGTCCCGGTATCTATGTTGGATCTTGCCGAAGGTTGTTGCAGGTGAGATACTGTAGCCATATGGGATACAGCTTCAGAACTGGTCAGAGACTTGGTAACCCAGAATTTTCTAATATAAGGAATCATGCCGCCATTTGCAAAACCCAAGTAAACAAAAAACATTTTTCAATTATTGGTGGGACAAAACATAGCGAATTTTTAACTACCCTTGAATCATTATACATTAAACGCCTCGTTCCTTCTTTAAACTCTAACGCCTCCGCTTCTCCTCTTTTCTTAGCATAACTGAAGTCGTAGATGGGTAACAATTCTTACTCATTCGTTCTTCGCCTTTTCCTATGGATGGCTTGGTGAGCACTGGTTCTCTTATGTTTCAATGTTTTAGTTTTTCACGATTTTCTGTTATAAAATCAATAATGTTTTAATATTCTTTTACTATTTTGTTTTAAATTATTGTATGAATTTTAAGAATTTTATATTTATATCTTTTACAGATTGATAATGAACATTGCAATGTTCGAAACGTTTCCTAAATAAAATATGGCCTTTTTACTGATGTGTTTTGGACCCTGCTGCACACCATATATATATATATATATATATATATATATATATATATATATATATATATGTTTTATATATATATATAATATATACATACATACATACACATACATACACACACAGTGTATATACAGTATATATATAGCTAGAAAGCTAGAAATGGAGTGAAAAAAAATTGACGGGTAGGTTGCTGTTTGCCGCCATGATGTGTTTCGAAATATACAAATTTCCAATTACACGAGGCCTTTCATCGACCAAATTCTCGCATAATTCGGGACCCTACTGTACATATATATATATATATATATATATATATATATATATATATATATATATATATATATATATATATATATATATATATATATATATATATATATCATATGTACAGTATATATATATATATATTATATATTATATATATAATATATATATTTAATATCACAAATTTTAAGTAATTTGTATTTTTCCTAACATACTTACCGAGAACTACTTTCTTAGGAGGTACCTGGAATCTCCTCTCAACCGACCAGAGTTTTGTGTAGTTTACCCTACTTTCGTTTTCTGTGAGGACTACCCCAGTCGTAAGGATACGTGCCCTGAGGCTAGTCCCGAGCCAGGTCGCGTGTTACCTTGGGTCTCGCTCCTCAGTAAGTTCCTGGATGTTACAAAATGTCTTAGGGTCAGTAAGGCACTCGGGGAAGGAAGGGAGGGCCATTACCCGAAAGTAGTTCTCGGTAAGTATGTTAGGAAAAATACAAATTACTTAAAATTTGTGATTTGTTCCAACACAGAGACTTACCTCGAACTACTTTCTTAGGAGACTTACACTTTAGGAGGTGGGAGTGTCTTTCTGAACTCTAGACCCAACTAAACGGCCGACCAGGAACCTGGGTGGGAAACTAGGTTCTAAGATATCCGGAAAACGAAACATAGGGAAAAACTACACAAAGAGCTCATGTTAGTGTCTAAGTACTCACCCTTTAAAAATTCCATGATGCTGAGTCCTGTGGCGAAGTTGTGAAGACGTGTCTTTTGCAGGTTGTATCTGGGTCTATCTCCGAGTCGGGAAAGGGAAAAAAAGGGACAAGGGTGAAAGGGAACGAACCTGTGTCTCTTGGTCTTGTCACCCACCATTGTACCTGGGGCTTCACCGTTAAATCGCTTGGAGCGCGGAGATGACTGTCCCATTAGAGAACCCGTCTAGAGATTTCCTCGAGCAATCTTTGAGGTAATGCGTTGTGAAGGTCGACTGGTTCGACCAGGTGCCTGCTCTAAGGATCTGGGCCACCGCCATGTTCCTCTCAAAAGCCAGAGATGTACTTAGACCCCTAATGTCATGGGGCCTGGGATTACTTGTCAGGGGAAGACCCGCTTTGCTATAGGCCCTGACAATCACCTGTCTTAGCCAATAGGAGATGGTATTCTTAGATACCTGCTTTTTCGTTGCACCCGTAGAGACAAAAAGATTTTTGATACCAGGGCGGAGATTAGCCGTCCTCTCAAGGTATTTCCTCACGGCTCTGACGGGGCACAACTTCAAATCTTCTGGATTCCCTGTCCGAGGAATAGCTGGTATTGAAAAGCCCTCGAACTTAGGGTCCCAGACTGCTGGATTCTGTGTTTTTGCCACAAAAGAAGGGACGAACCTGATGGAGAGTTCCCGCCACCCCTTCGAATGAGAGACTTCGTAGGACAACCCATGGATTTCTCCTACTCTCTTAGCTGAGGCCAAGGCCAATAAGAATACCGTCTTGAGAGTGAGATCCCTGTCCACTATGTCCTTCAGGGGTTCGAACGGTGGTTCACTTAACATCTTCAATATTCTTGCCACGTCCCACTGCGGTACCCTGGAGGCTTGCGGAGGGCATGCTTGTTCGAAGCTCCTGATGAGCATAGAGATGTGCCTAGAGGAGCCCAGATCAATGCCCTTCAGGAGGAAAACTTGGCCCAAGGCTGCACGGACTCCCTTGATGGCCGGTATTGACATGCCCACCCCGTCTCTGAGGTGCACGAGGAAATCCGCAATATCCGGAACCGAGGCTTTTAGAGGCTTGATGTTCTTTGAGGCACACCATATCGTGAAAGTAGCCCATTTTGCCTAGTAGACCGCTGCTGAAGATCGCCTCAGATAACGCGACATCTTTTCAGCTGTTCCTGCCGAATATCCTTCCTTCCTCAGGAGTCACTCGATAGTCTCCAAGCGTGAAGGCGAAGAGACCGAGGATTGTCGTGGAACCTTTGGAAGTGTGGTTGCCGCAGTAGGTCCGGTCTGTCGGGCAGAGGCCACGGTGGAAGACACGCTAGATCTCTTAGATCCGCGAACCACTCTCTCCGGCCACCAGGGCGCTACCAAAGTCATCCTTAAGTTGTGAGCTGTCCTTACTCTGTTGAGCACTTGCCTGATCAATGCGAAGGGAGGAAAAGCGTACACGTCGAGGTTGTCCCATTTGTGTTGAAAAGCGTCCTCCAATGCCGCTTTTGGGTCTGGGACAGGAGAACAAAATACGGGGAGTTGTGCATTCAGTCTGGTTGCAAAAAGATCCATCACCGGCGAACCCCATTTCTGAATGATGAGCCTGGCTACTCCTGGGAGAAAAGACCACTCGGTACCCACTACTTGGCCCATCCTGCTGAGCCCGTCAGCTAGGACATTCCTTTTGCCTGGAATGAACCTTGCTGAAATCACGATTTGTTCCGACTCGGCCCAATCCAGATCTCCAACGCGAGATCGCACAACTCCTTCGATTTTAGACCTTCGTGCTTCTTTATGTATGCTACTACAGTGGCGTTGTCGCATATCAACGCCAGTGTGTTTCCCCTTAGAAGATCTACGAACTGTAGGCACGCTTCTCGGACTGCCTTCATCTCTAGGACGTTGATGTGTTGGGCTTTCTCTTCTTCCGTCCAAGATCCTCTGGTTGACCTGTTGAGGAGGTGTGCTCCCCACCCCTCCTTGGAGGCGTCTGTGAAGAGAAGCATCTCGGGGGGCTCGGTTGCGAAGGGCATCCCCTTGAGGGTATTCGGCCGATATTGCCACCACTCCAGGGATTGTTTTGCCTCCGGAAGGACGGGAATTAACTTGTATGGCGAGTCCACTTGGCTCCAGAGCCCCTTCAGGTTCCATTGGATGCTCCTGAGTCTGAGCCTCCCTTGGGGAACCAGTTTCTCTAATGACACTAGGTGACCTATCAACCTCTGCCAGTCCTTGGCTCTCCTGGGCTGTCCCGAAAGGAAAGGCTGGAGGATCTGTTCTAGATTGTTCAACCATTCTTCCGACGGAAAGGCTCTCACTAGGCGGGAGTCCAGCACTATCCCCAAGTAAGTCATCCTGGTGGAGGGAGACAGATGCGATTTCTCCAGGTTGATCGTGATACCCAGAACTTTGCAGAATTGTATTAGTTTCACGCCTTGCTCCTTCAAAACTACCTCTGAGGAGGAAAGGAGTAACCAGTCGTCCAGGTATCGAATGAGGCGAATACCCCGCTCGTGAGCCCACACAGAGACTGTCGTGAAGACTCTCGTGAATACCTGGGGCGCTGTTGACAATCCGAAGCAGAGGGTCTTGAACTGCAGGATCTGGGTACCCCACTTCACCCGGAGAAACTTCCTGCTTGAGGGGTGGATAGGGATTTGAAAATCGGGGCTGACGCAGCTCTGTCCTCCGGGGCACCTTGACCTAACACTTCAAGGGAGGTCTCCATTTTGCAGGCTCCCGGTCGCTACCCTTCCGGCACGTAAAATCTGCTCTGGGACCTGAGTCCCTGGAGTAATTTTGAGGCACTCTGGGATTTGGGGGCTTCGGCATTGCCCGCCACAACCTTGTCCACGTGCGTACGCCCCAGAACCACGTCCCTGGCCACAGGCAGAGCTAAGGAGGGTTTCTGTTGTACGGGGGCCTCCATTAGACGATTGAGGCTGGAACGCCAGGCATCTTCGTTGGAGGGAACAGGCTCCTCGATCCTGTGATGCCTCCGTATGAGGCCTATAACCTTCCGATAGACCGAATCCTCGGTTGGGGAACCTTCACCATCGCTGAGGCGATGGCCCGACGGGCACCTCCGTCTGTTGCTGGGGTTCTGACTCGACGGGCACCTCCATGTGGTGGTAATGGGCTGTGCCGACGGGCACCTCCGCACTAGACCTGGGTCTTGGGACGGGCACCGCCGTGTCGGCGAGGGCTTCCGTCCGTAACATGTCCTTGGACAAAGAGGGTGAGACTTCCGTGGGCTTGCCCGACGGAGGAAGTCGTTCCTGCGAATCCACTGGTCGAGTCAACTTTGCTGACTCGACGAGGCTGCCCGTCCGAAAACGCGACTCCCTCCGCTGTGCGGGTTGAGTCGGATGTTTCGCGGTCTTACGCCTGTCTGAAGAGGTCTTCTCGCTCTGGTCCCTACGAGGGTCAAACCTGTGGCTGGCAGAGGGCCTCAGTGGAGAACCGACTCTGGACCGCCGACTCGGAGAACTCTGGAAAGCAGTGAAGTCCTCGAGCCTCCTGCAGGGGACGAAGACCCATTCTCCTTTGGGGGACCTACTCCTCCTGTACTTCATCCTCGGGGACCTGGAACATCTTCTACTATACCTCGATCTCGAACGCGACCTCGAATGGGAACGCCTGCTCCTGGATCTATCCCTCCTCCGACGGCGCCTCCTCCGCGCTTCTCCCTCCGAAGAGAACGATGAACCCGCCGCTGAAGACTCCGACGACTCTGCATAACCCGACCGACGGGCAGGCGCATGGAGAACGGAGGTCTTCGTGATCTGTTGGGTTCCGGAGGTCGAAGGTTGTAAAAACATGTCAGGAACCGCCGACAGAGGGGCTGGGAGGGAGGGTGGCCGCACCACGCTGGGGAACCAGGAACCAAGGCCATCTTCCATCCTCAACGGGGACCGGACCTACCTGGAGTTTTCAGGAGCCTCCATCTGAAGGGCTTCGCTACCGTCGAGTCCATCTTATCTTGGGTGCCATCAGCTGCCGAGGTACCTGAAACACAGGCCCATGAAGCGGGCGAAGAGACAGGGACATTATTACCCCACATGGGGTCATCAGAGGAGACGTGCCCTCCATGCACAAGGGCAGTCTCCAAGACCCCCAGTAAAAGCACCTTCAGGTCCCCCACTTGCCTGTGTAGAGTCAGCAACCCCCACATCACGAAGATCAGACTCCTGGGGAAGAGCAATCGGCTTCTTCCCCGCAACGGACTTACCTCGTCCCCTACTCTGGGTAGGGGAAGAAGGAACAGAAACATCGTCAGACTTCCCTCCTGGCGACGTCAAGGGCGAAGAGATGCTCGCCTTCCTGGGGGATCGTTTAGTGGACTTCTTTTTCGTACTAAAACGAACCCACTGGATCTCACTCCAAGACACACACTCCGGGCACGTGTCTGCCGGCGAGCACACTTTACCCCAACAGGAAGAGCAAAGGGAATGCGGGTCAACCTCCGGCTTGGATAAAAACGCTCCACACGACTTCCTGGCTCTAGGCCCAGGACAACGGCGGGCCTGTTCCATAATTCACAACACAATACCGCAAGACACAGGAACGCAGGGAAAGGATAAGGAATACACTTGGGAAAGCACAAGGGAATCAAGCGAACATGCGAGAACACAAGGGAAAGCACAGGGATACCACGCGGGAACCACGTGGGACACACGAGTCGGGGACACAAAGGGTCGCACAGAGAATGGAGAGCGGCGGGATGGTATCACGATGCGACCAGAGAACTTACTGAGGAGCGAGACCCAAGCTAACACGTGACCTGGCTTGGGACTAGCCTCAGGGCACGTATCCTTACGACTGGGGTAGTCCTCACAGAAAACGGAAGTAGGGTAAACTACACAAAACTCTGGTCGGTTGAGAGGAGATTCCAGGTACCTCCTAAGAAAGTAGTTCGAGGTAAGTCTCTGTGTTGGAACAAATATATATATATATATATATATATATATATATATATATATATATATATATATATATATATATATATATATATATATATATATATATATATATATATATCTGGGTTTGGCCCACTTTTCACCTCCACATTGGCCACTGCAGATTGGTGATGGTGGGAGACTTTGGTATGATGGTTCATAGCAAATCAACCTAGTATGGGTGGCCTTGAGAAGTACAGATTTGCTCATCATAGCAATACACAAACACTTTCACCATGTTCAGGTATCCTCATTCCCAAAATATATATATATATATATATATATATATATATATATATATATATATATATATATATATATATATATATATATATATATATATATAAATATATATATATATATATATATATATATATATATATATATATATATATATATATATATATATATATATATATATACTTTCCAGAGTGAATGTAATTTAAAGTGGCTTCATTCACTTCCTATTCTGCTATATAATTACAATGAATTCTCACATAAAAGAGTCTCACAGCAACACCTACTAAAATTATGAGGGTACGAATGTGCTCGTATTGCCAGAGGAGTGGAAAACTGCAAAGGCTTGGCAAAGGGAAACGCTTGTTTTAAACAAGAGATAACCTATTCCTCCTTATTGCAAAGTACAATATCAGTAATTTTTAATTTACCCAAACTTGCCAGAGATTTCATCTATCATGTCAGGAACTAGTAACAACTAATGTAGATGAAACATTCACTCCTTTAACAGATGAATTAAAGACATCCTATATTATCCTCTCAGTGGTTTTACTTGAAGCTTATGATGGCCTCATTACCAGAATGTTCTTTTCCTCAACAGTATATGCATATTACCTTCTGTAATTTAGGTGGAGACATCTTCCTCTTGGCAAAATTCAATATTAAATTTTCACAAGATTATCAATTATGACCAGCTCAACATTTTCTCCCTCAACATAATAAATATATAATCAAAAAATAATAAAAAGAAAGCAAAGGCAAATGGGCCAGAATGCTACTTATTCAAATTGAGTGAAATCCAGTTATGTAGATCATGTACACATTATAGAACAATAAAGCTTTTGAGAACATTGGTCACAAAGTCACAGCTTTTTGTTATGTTACTTTATGCTTCACTCCAAATAACCCAGTCACCACTTCAGCCTTTTGAAGAAGATCACAAGTGAAAGGATAAAATGCTGAATTCAACAGTTACCTTTTTATCAAATCTTTTTAAGAGGTAGTGTGGTCAAAAATAGGGTTGCAAATAATATTACTTTAATTTCCAAGATACATTAGTTATATTGATATTGTAAGAATAGATGTTTTGTTAGTGAAACAATGCCAGTCCTCAAAAGCTTTAAAAAAGGTGTTTTTGGTAATGGTTTTATTTGCCATAAAGACAGTGAAGTTATCTATCTTTTCAAACTCCATTAATTTGTAAAGATGCATACCAAGACTCGCAGATATCGAAGGAATTACTTTCTTTCTCTCAGTAAATGGCATTTGTGTGCCATGTTACCAATTTCCTTTTACAGGTAATGCAATCTGGTCCAAAATGATGCTGTCATTTAAATGATCTTTTAGCCAGTTACTGTGGGGTAGTCGGTTTCACTGCCTGACTGCAGTTATTGAGATCCACATACACAGAAGTATGTGTAGTTGAGATTGACAGAGAGAAACTGAAAAATCAGGGAAGCAAAAGCTGTGTCCATGATTGGTGCATTTCCACATACTGTATCATCTTTGCATAGCATTGTGGATGGGAAAGTGTTGCACCATTACGTATCCAAATGTGATACAAAGATCAGCACAAGACTCGATCCACCATTTGTGGGTCTTTTGCTGTCTTATCAAAGGAATGATACACAAATCATCTACCCTTGTGTGGACAAGAAGCGTAGCATTGTTCTCTTGCATGCTCAGACTTATAGCGAATGACCCCGAGTATAGTTGTAGTTGATCTTGTGTGATTGCCTGTTCATGAATAAAAATATACATGGCCGCAGCCAACTGCACATTTGCACTCATGGTTACGATCAGGAAGAAACTGGATGATGCTGTTGCACCACAGAATGACGATACAGCACATGGATACGCAACAAGTGGGTACAATAACCTGTTGCACTGTATTGTATCAATAGGTGATACGCAACGATGATATGACACGTGGAAATGCAACAAGTGTGAAAGCAGCTTAAGAGAGACAAAAAGACAGATCAGAGCAAAGAAGGATAAACCTGACAGGTAGAAAGAGAATTATAAAAGATTAGGAGATATAACGTTCATCATCATCATATCTTATCGTGCCAATATCGAATTCACAGGAGGACGTTGTTGTTTGCCTCTCTGAGGTCTTGATCTGAGCAATGAGGGCCCAGTGGGCACTGTCGTAGGATGTGTTCAATTGTTTGTGGTGTTGACCCACATAGGCATTCAGGGCTAATGGCTAATCCCCATTTGTGGTAGTTATCTCCAGTTTTGCCCACTTTTACCCTTGCTCTGTTTTGGGTTACCCAGTCCTTCCTGATAAGGGTTGTTCCACTGGGCAAGCCTTCTTTTGGGATGGGTAGCACCTCATTGGATGGCCGTTGGTCACTGCCCTGCCACTTTTCTAGCCTATGAATAGCTGCATGGATTGAAGTACTGTAAATAATAATAAATCATAATAACAACCCCTATAGTGAAAAAAATAGTAACAACAATAATACTAATAATAATAACAATGATGCTAAGGGTCCACAATAATATATCGCTATATTATTTATCAAAATGTATTAAAAATTTTGAAAATCTGAATAATTTTCTTATCCAACTAACAGAAACTTTTGTACAGTACAGTAGAAGATAATAAATTAAGGTACAGAACTGTATTACATTAAAAGGTTTAAATTACTTGTAATTTCTGATAACAGCTGTTCAACCCCTACATGACACCTCGCTGTATGCTCGAGTTTTCCGAAAAGCTAAAATTTCTGACTGTTGAATCACCCCTTTCCTCTTCATGGATCAGCAGACTGTTGAATCATCCCTTTCCTCTTCACAGATCAGCAAAGTGCCTAAAAGGTCTAATCTTCAGTGGGGACATATTTGCAATTTATTTGGGAAGGACACCCAGTTGCTGCAATATTGTTGGATGGAGACCTTGTGATAACTGGATGACTTCTGGCATCAGCAGTGTCATCTTGCTGAGTTACCTGGGAGGGAGAAAAGTGGAGGGCAATAACAATGGGTTTGGAGTTAGAATGGCTACCGCATATTTTTCTAACATACAAATTACAAATATTCATATTCACAGATGCTTCTTTCATTGCAAATGACTAATCATCTTCCACACATTTTCTATGTCAATGCTTGTACCTCAGTTACTCTTTCTTTCCTTAGGCTACATAGGATTTCTGCATTTTCCCAATATATTCTAGTCCATACAAAAACTGTATTACTTAAACACACTTCCAGACTTCTGCCCATTCCTTCAAAACAGTTCGTTGATCCCTTGCATTAGTGCACACTCCTACATTGGGATTCAACTCATGTCTTTCCCTACTGGGCATTACTTTCTCCCTGAATTATTGATGAATTAAAAACTTGAAACAGAATTGCTGTTGGAATAACTGAAATTGAACTAAATGTTATTTAGGAAAGGATATGGCTGTGATAAAAGGTTTTTATTAGTTTTAGACTTACTTCTACTCCTTTATCTTGTATAAAAAAAAAAAAAAAAAATGATATTTTCATAATAAAATAAATTTTTGAACATACTTACCCGCTGGTTATATATAATAGCTTTTATTCTTCTGTCGACAGAAATTCAAAACTTGCCACAATCGCACAGATATGCCAGGTATACACTAGCGCCACCATGGAGTTAGGTCGAACCATCCCTCCTAGTATCAGATTTTTTATGTCCATATGTTTCTAGAGGGGAGGAAGGGGGGGGGGGGATTTTAAGTTATATAACCAGCGGGTAAGTATGTTCAAAAATTTATTTTAATATGAAAATATAATTTTTAAACATTTAAACTTACCCGCTGGTTATATATAATAGCTGATTGACACCCTTGGTGGCGGGTCAGAGACAGCAACATTAATGGAATTTCACTTAAGAATTTAAAACAAAACTAGCTTAAGGGTTCGTACCTATTAAGGAAGCTGACTTCAATGGATCTCTGCATTGATAAGTCTGCTGTTTTTTGAGAACCAGCGATCCACCCAGGGGGCTGAAGAACTCTAGGAGCTGTCAAACAGTTCAATAACCTATAACATGACAGGACCTCAACTAATACCCTTGTTCCGGGCGCTCTCTAGGAACAAATGACTTACTTGACAAAGTCAAAGATTGCGGAAGATTGTCTAACAATTTCTTCCAATCTTAAAGATACTGTATATACAAGTTCCAAGAGGGGAAAAGGGTACTAGGGATTAAGGGAGTGTAGTGGTAGATCCTTTACCTACAACTGCATTCGTTGCTACGAATGGACCCAAAGTGTAGCAGTCCTCATAAAGAGTCTGGACACGTTTTAAATAAAGTGATGGGAAAACAGATTACAGTACTTCTCCAAAACGTTGTATTCATCATACTTTGCAGAGAACGATTTTGTTTAAAAGCCACAGAAGTTGCTACAGCTCTAACTTCATGAGTCTTAACTTTCAGGAGCTTAAGATCTGCCTCACCACAGTGTGTGTGAGCTTCTTTAATTGAAAGTCTATGAAATATGATAAGGCGTTTTTAGACATAAGGAAAGCAGGCTTTTTGACTGTACAGTACACCAAAGAGCTTCTGAACTGCCTCATAAACATTTAGTCCTGTCTAAATAGAACCTTAGTGCTCTAACAGGACAAAGAACCTTTTCCAGCTCCTCACCCCCCAAATCAGAGAGGTTAGCAATTTCGAAAGATTTTGGCCATGGGTGAGAAGGACGTTCATTTTTGGCTAGAAAATTAAGCTGCAGGGAGCATATAGCTTTGCCGTTTCTAAAGCCAATGTTTTTGCTATAAGAATGAACTTCACTGACCCTTTTAGCTGTTGCTAAGCTTATTAAAAATAAAGTCTTTAAAGTCAGATCTTTAAAAGAAGCAGAATTCAAAGGTTCGAATCTGTTACTCATAAGAAATTTTAAAACCACATCTAAATCCAGGATGGTGAATCCTGTTGACGTTTCTTAGAGGTTTCAAAGGAACTAAGGAGATCCTGAAGGTCCTTGTTATTTGAGAGGTCTAAATGTCTATGCCTGAAGACCGTTGGAAGCATGCCCCTATACCCTTTGATGGTTGGAGGAGGAGAAATTGTACCTCCTTCTAAGCTCTAAAAAGAAATTGACAATTTGAGCTAAACAGGTATTGGATGAAGAAACTGAGTTAGTTTAACAACTTGCTCTAAAAACTTTCCACTTGGATTGGTACACCCTGAAAGAACTTCTTCTTGCTCTAGCAATAGCCTTGGCTGCTTCCTTCGAAAATCCTCTAGATCTTGCAAGTTTTTCGATAGTCTGAAGGCAGTCAGACGTAGAGCTTGGAGGTTTAGATGGTTTCTTGCCAAGGGGGTTGTCTGAGAAGATCTATTTTCAATGGCAAGCTTCTTGGAACATCCACCATCCATTCCAGTACCTCTGTGAACCAACTCCTCGACGGCCAGAAGGGGGCTATTAACGTCAATCTGGTTCCCTCGTGAGACACAAACTTTTGTAGTACTTTGTACAGCTCTTTGAATGGAGGGAAAGCATACACATCTAGGTGTGACTAGTCCATCAGGAACGCATCTATGTGTGACGCTTCAAGATCCGGAACTGAGGAGCAATAATTCTCTAATCTTCTAGTTTTTTAAGTTGCGAATAGATCTATGAGAGGGCGGCCCCAAATCTGCCAAAGTTTCTTGCATACAACTAGATGCAGTGTCCCCTCTGTGGGGAGAACTTGACTCCTCCTGCTGAGGCTGTCTGCCCTCACATTCTTTTCCCTTTGAATGAATCTTGTCAATAGGGATATCTTTCTTTGATGTGCCCAAACGAGAAGAGTTTTTGCTATCTCGTAAAGAGGCCTCGAATGCGTTCGCCCTGGATTCACTATGATGGCCAAAGCTGTGGTATTGTCTGCATTGATTTGTATTACTGTACTTTGTTCAACATTAGCTTCTCGAACTCCTTGAGAGCCAACAGAACTGCTAACAGCTCCTATTGATTGATGTGGACACTTTGCTGTTGTCTTGTCCACAGACCCGAAATCTCTGATTTTCCTAGTGTTACTCCCCACCCCGAGTCCGAGGCGTCGAAAAACAACACAAGGTGTGGGCCCTTTTGTTCCAAAGAGAGACTTTCCTGGAGCCTGTTCATGTTGTTCTACCAACGAAGGCACTCTTTTATTAGTTCCGTAAGAGGAATGCTCTCCTTGTCGAGGCTGTCCTCTTTGCTCCAATGGCAATTGAGATGGAACTGAAGGGGTCGTAAATTTAGTTTCCCCAGACATACAAATTGTTCTAGTGAAGAGAGGGTTCCCAGGAGACTCATCCATTCCCTCACTGAACAAAACTCCTTCTTTAGAAAGGCACAAAGCCTTAGGAGAGCTAGCTGCTCTTGCAGGTGATGGAAAAACCTGAAAAGTCAGACTGTGAATCTCCATCCCTAAATAAAGGATCTCCTGGGAAGGGATCAATTGAGACTTCTCCGAATTCACCAGAAGTCCTAGCTCCTCTGACAGACTCATTGTCAGACGCAAATCCTTCAGACAACGATTGAGTGAGGGGGCTCTTAGTAGCCAATCGTCCAAGTACAAGGAGGCTCTGATGCCTCTTGAGTGGAGCATGCTTGCCACAATCATTCTGATCTTTGTGAAGACTAGAGGGGCGGTGGTGAGGCCAAAGCCTAAGGCCCGAAACAGGAATACTTCTTTCCAGAGTTCTAAGGATAGGACACAACGATATGTCCTAACAGACGCACCCTCTATTTGAGGGGTGTTGCATAGCCCGAAACAAAGAACTCAAAACTGGACAACTTCCTCCCATACACGAACCTTCCGGTAGCTTGAAGTTCGGATGGATGAGGAAGTAGAAATAAGCATCCTGGAGAACTAAAGAGATCATCCAGTGGACTTTTTTTACTGCTGCAAGCAAAGTCTTATGAGTCACCATAGAGAGGTTTTGTCCTCTGGACGTAGCTTGAACCGTATGTAACGTTCGACGTCACGAGCTTGTTACTCCACGTCAAGTTCAGCCTGACGCCTGATGTCACGTTCAGCTTGACATTCAATGCCGTGCTTAGCTGCCTAGCGATCGTTGCCGCGCTTGGAAGGTAAGCCGTTTGATGTCTGGTATCAAGAGAAGGCACTCAATGGGATATAGAAGCCTTATCACGCTGTTCAAAATTAGCTTGCTGGTAGGCCACCTGTGCGACAACGCATCCTGTAAAGAATCATGACAAACCCTCGCTTTGCTAACAGCAGGCTGATAAGACTGCATAACAGATGAGAGCCGTTGCTTCATGCCAGCAGCATAGTCCAACTAGGATCAACATTAGGTGACACCGGTGTATAAAACTTTGATCGTGAACTCGCCTTCCTCATAGCTTACATCACGCTCCGCATTTCAGCAGACGGAAAAACAGTCTGGCAGAAGCGGCGGTGCCTGTACCGTAACACCAGACTCAGGAACAAGATCCTTATCAGTCTGAACTAAAGCTTTGCTAACTTCTGACATCCTGACAGGCCGTATACAGCAAAAAAGGGGGGCCACTGCCTTCTCTTTACAAAAGCCCTAATGCACTTCCTGCTGTTGCAGCTGAACGTGCTGCTGCACCAACATCTGCAGTTAGGTTCTTTATGCTGCCTTGAGGACGCGCTAAAGCACTGCCCTATCTGCACTGTCTTTTTGACTTTGTAACTTTTCTCAGAATGATTTATTGTTAATTTATTCTCATCATTTATTTATTTTCTTATTTCCTCTCCTTATTGAGCCATCTTTCCCTATTGGAGCCCTTAGGCTTATAGCATCTTGCTTTTTCAACTAGGGTTGTAGCTTGGCTAGTGATAATAATAAAATAATAAACAGAGACTCCTTTACCGTCTTCCTTAGCGAAAAACTTTGGCACGCGCCATCAAGTTCAGCTCTTTTAAGAGGTAAGAACATTGAATGCTCATTACCTGACTAGAAAGATTTTAATTTAGTTTTCAGCTTCGCGCCTGATGCGCGCAAACGTTTAAAGTTAGAAAAAACACTTTTACTTCGCCTTACCTACGGCGAGGGTGAGCGTTCTGGGGATCGTCAACAGAAAAAACACTCAAGGGGACTTCTGCTCGGGTCTTACAAGACGATAAGCGCCAGGCTACGCCTCTCGCTTCCCTTCGCCGCTCGACTTAATTTCTCCCATGGGTCCGGGAGCTTGAAAGAGGTCTAAGGCTAGGATAACGACAGGTCCGAACAGAAGCACCCTCCACTGTATTGAATAAAATTCACTGCACTAATTTAGCACTAAAAATTGTCATTTTTGACTTCGGTATAAAAACAAAAGTATACACGCCCGAAGAGGGAGAACTTACTATTCTGTCAAGGGATTGAAAGGGAATGCAATAGTCACTGAATCCCATATACAATGTAACAAAAAATATTTAATATAAAATATTAACACATTACATGAATAGATATAGGAATAAAGAATATATATCTATATATTTAAACCAACCCTTAATATTAAGGGATTCCAATATAAGACGCTACATTTAACAATTGGAACATTAACCCTGGATAGGTACGATGGGTCGTTTGCGACCCCGAGCGTCAAAAAAAAACAGGTTTTTCTCACGTGACTCACCCCCGTGACGGAATTTGTGGGTGATCGACCTGCAGGAGGTGTCTCCCCTACACGCTCTAGTAGTGTCCAGATGTGCATTGCTGTAGCTGTACTCCTTCCCCGATTTCTGAGACGCGTCGGGGTCGAGCGCGACCGAGTTTACCCTTCTAAGGTAGTTTGCATAATTATCAAAGTTATTACGTATTATGAAATTGTCGTAGAAAGGTGCAACTTGTATAGGTTATCAGTTGTGGAAAGTCTTGGTGGATTGTTTGGCTACCATGTGCATGATTTTTTTTTTAGTTAAAATGTCGTTCATCACCACGAGGACCATTTTACCGCGAGTGCCCCTTTTTCATTTTTTTTTCATTTTTTTGCCAAGTCATTTTTCCGTAAGATATTGCCAAATAGGGTCGTAAAACTTTTGCTTGTTTAGTGTTGGAAAGTGTGTCTAGATGATCTGGCTACCCATGCATGACTTTGTTTTTGTCAGATACGACGTAGTTATTGGTATATTGGGTATTTAACTGCGGTTACCAATTTCTGTTTTTTTTCAATATTTGTAAAAATTACTACGTAGTAAGGAATTGCCGTATATTATTCATTTTTTTTTCATGTTTATGTGTTAGAAAGTGTGCCTTGATGGTTGGGCTAACACGTGCATGTCTTTTTTTTTATCTGAGATGCCGTATATTAGAATGTCGGGCATTTTACCGCGAGTGTCCCTTTTTCATTTTTTTGCCAAGTCATTTTTCCGTAAGATATTGCGAAATAGTATCGTAAAACTTTTGCTTTTTTAGTGTTGGAAAGTGTGTCTAGATGATCTGGCTACCCATGCGTGATTTTGTTTTTGTCAGATACGACGTAGTTATTGGTATATTGGGTATTTAACTGTGGTTGCCAATTTCTGTTTTTTTTCAATATTTGTAAAAATTTACTACGTAGTAAGGAATTGCCGTATATTATTGATTTTTTTTCCATGTTTATGTGTTAGAAAGTGTGCCTTGATGGTTGGGCTAACACGTGCATGTCTTTTTTTTATCTGAGATGCCGTATATTAGAATGTTGGGCATTTTTCCGCGAGTGCCCCTTTTTATTTGTTTTGCATATTTTTGCTTAGTCATGTTACCGTAAGGAATTGGCAAGTAGTGTCGCAAAACTTATATTTTTATAGTGTTGGAAAGTGTTTCTAGATGATCTGGCTACCCATGCCTATTTTTTTTTAGCCAGATATGGCGTATATATAAGTATGTGTTCGATTTTCCTGTGATTGCCATTTTTTCGTTTTTTCCCATTTCTTTCAAAATTACTACGTACTAAGGAACTATCACAGAGTAATGATTCATTTATATGTTTATTTGTCGGAAAATGTGCCTTGATGGTTTGCCTAGCACGTGGCTGAAATTTTTTTTTTTTCTGAAATGCCGTATATTAGAATGGCCATTTTTCCACGAGTGCCCCTTTTTATTTGTTTTGCATTTTTTTGCTTAGTCATGTTACCGTAAGGAATTGGCAAGTAGTGTCGCAAAACTTATAATTTTATAGTGTTGGAAAGTGTTTCTAGATGATCTGGCTACCCATGCCTATCTTCTTTTTTTAGCCAGATATGGCGTATATATAGGTATGTGTTCGATTTTCCTGTGATTGCCATTTTTTCGTTTTTTCCCATTTCTTTCAAAATTACTACGTACTAAGGAACTATCACAGAGTAATTATTCATTTAGATGTTTATTTGTCGGAAAATTTGCCTTGATGGTTTGCCTAGCACGTGGCTGAATTTTTTTTTTCTGAAATGCCGTATATTAGAATGTTAGCCATTTTTCCGCGAGTGCCCCTTTTTATTTGTTTTGCATTTTTTTGCTTAGTCATGTTACCGTAAGGAATTGGCAAGTAGTGTCGCAAAACTTATATTTTTATAGTGTTGGAAAGTGTTTCTAGATGATCTGGCTACCCATGCCTATCTTTTTTTTTAGCCAGATATGGCGTATATATAGGTATGTGTTCGATTTTCCGGTGATTGCCATTTTTTCGTTTTTTCCCAATTCTTTCAAAATTACTACGTACTAAGGAACTATCACAGAGTAATGATTCCTCTAGATGTTTATTTGTCGGAAAATTTTGTTTACTTTTTTTTTTTTGATTGAATATCATCAAATTTTTTTAGCTAAAATATTATATTGTTTTACATTTTTTTTTTTTTCGATTTTATTTCCCTTCAAAAAAATTTTTTTGGGTCAGAATTTTAATTTTATAGTCGTAAAATAATCGACCATTATCCAGCAACCCACCATACAATTTTTATGCATATCCAATAATAATTAGATTAGTAAATAACACCTTGAAATTGACATACCCTTCCTACATTTCAAGTGGCAGATTAGGGAGTCTGAGTCAGTGTGGTTGGCGGCCATTTTGTGGACATATCCGAAGCGTAAGCTGCCCTATCTATATATATTCTTGTTCCCTATAGAATTTGTGATATTTTGGTATATTTTTACCTGCATAAATATCATATTATATATTAAATATATGTATTTTTTTACGAAATTTCTAAGTACTCAAAAAATTACCTTTAGATATGGCCCCTGATATAAATGTAATTTACAAAATAATGAAGATTTTTTTACATATTTCTATTTTAGGATGACATATGTTTATTCCCTAAAAAAATTAGCCACTTCCTATTTCATTTGGGTACCCAAAAAAATTCATGAAATTTGGACAAATTTTTTTGGCCAAAAAAAGTTACCCTTTTTTTCTCATTTCAGATCTTCACCTCCATGGGTCTGACTTCATCCAAAATACATCAAGATGTGTCCTAAACATTCAAGAATCAATTCCTAAATGGATTTGTGTATATATGTATAAACTTTTTTTTATGAATTTTTATGTCAGGTCTTTTTTTTTTCTACTTAATTTTTTAAAATATTTATAATAAATAGTTTTTCTGCAGATGAGTAGTATTTATCTTTACAGTTGTTTTAAGCATTCATTGAAGTTTTTTTTGGCAAAAGAAAAAAGGAGGTTACTGCAAAAACTGATTTTTCAAGAATTTTTTTTGGCGTCGGGGTCGTTCGCGTCCGAGTATACCCTTAAAGGGGTGTCCGAGGAGCGTACCTATCCAGGGTTAATAAATATACAAAAAAATTTAGTATTCCAAAAACGAACAAGTAAACAACGATACAAAGAATCGTGGGACTATATCGATTGTCATGAATACTATTTCATATAAAAATTAACTGAACGCTAATTCTCTTTAATCTTTGTAAACAGATCAGCTACAGAAAAAATACTAAAAGGACCAATATAATTGGAAAATGACATATTTCTTTTATCTAATATAATTTAAAATTTAGTTTTTAAAGAAAAATGATATTTTCCTTATAAAATAAATTTTTGAATATACTGTACTTACCCGGTGAATATATAAATAGCTGACGTCTCCATCGGTCGACAGATTCCAAAAACTCGAGAGCGATCGCCATGAAGGATGCCGGGTGTGCCCACCAGCGCCGACTATCGGCCAGATACCGCATATACTTCTCAACCAAACCAGTTTTTCTCAGTCCGTAGGGTCTCTATCGGGGAGGAAGGGAGGGCCTTTAATATTATATATTCACCGGGTAAGTATATTCAAAAATTTATTTTATAAGGAAAATATAATTTTTAAATATTAAACTTAGCCGGTGAATATATAAATAGCTGATTCACACCCATGGTGGTGGGTAGAGACCAGTATTAAAACAATAAAGGCGTATATGCTCAAGAGTTTTTGACAACTATTCAAAAAACAAACTTAAGTATAGGTACCTGGTAAGGAAGCTGACTCTGATAATTACTCTGCCTCATTAGTCCGCTATCCTCACGAAGCCCAGCGATCCTCTTAGGATGCTGAAAGACTCCCAGGAGCTGCTATATCCAGGGTGAACACCCCTATAACAGGACCTCATCAATACCCTTAATCTGGGCGCTCTCAAGAAACAATATTTTGACCACCCGCCAAATCAAAAAGATTGCGAAAGACTTCTTAGTCTCCCGTACAACCCAAAATAAGATTAAAAATTTCAAGAGTAGATTAAAAGGATATTGGGATTAAGGGAATGTAGTGGTAGAGCCTTCACCCACTACTGCACTCGCTGCTACGAATGGTCCCATTGTGTAGCAGTCCTCATAAAGAGTCTGGACATCTTTCAAGTAATATGAAGCGAAAACCAACTTGCCTCTCCAAAAGGTCGCGTCCATAATACTTTTAATGGATCTATTTTGCTTAAACGCTACAGAAGTTGCTATCGCTCTAACTTCATGAGCCTTGACTTTAAGTAAATTATGATCCTTCTCACTTAAATGAGAGTGTGCCTCCCGAATCAAAAGTCTAATAAAATAAGACCACGCATTCTTAGATATGGGCAAAGAGGGCTTTTTAACGGAGCACCATAAAGCCTCTGAACAACCTCGTCGCGGTTTAGTTCTGGATAAACAAAATTTAAGAGCTCCAACGGGGCACAGCACTCTTTCAACTTCATTCCCCACAATCTCAGAAAGACTGGGGATTTCAAATGATTTAGGCCAAGGACGAGACGGAAGTTCATTCTTGGCCAAAAAACCAAGTTGAAGAGCGCATACTGCTTTATTAGCGGAGAAGCCGATGTTCTTGCTAAAAGCATGTATCTCACTAACCCTTTTAGCCGAAGCCAAGCTCACCAAAAAAAAGTGTCAGGGTAAGATCCTTCAGGGAGGCTGAATTTAATGGTTCAAACCTGTCTGACATAAAGAACTGTAGGACCACGTCCAAGTTCCAAGCAGGAGTCGAAATATGACGCTCCTTGGAAGTCTCGAAAGACTTAAGCAGGTCTTGGAGATCTTTGTTATTAGAAAGATCCAAACCCTTATGCCTGAAAACAGAAGCTAACATGCTTCTGTAGCCTTTAATGGTGGATGCAGAGAGGGAGCGACCGTTTCTCAGATAAAGCAGAAAATCCGCAATCTGCGCTACAGAGGCACTTGGAAGAGGAAATAGAGGACTTGCACCAGTCTCTAAATACCTCCCATTTCGACTGATAGAGCCTGATGGTAGAGGATCTTCTAGCCCTCGCGATCGCTCTAGCTGCCTTCTTCGAAAACCCTCTAGCTCAAGAGAGTCTTTCGATAGTCTGAAGGCAGTTAGACGAAGCGTGGGGAGGCTTTGATGAAATCTCTTTACGTGAGGCTGTCGCAAGAGATCCATCCGTAACGGCAGACTTCTTGGAACGTCTACCAGCCATAGAAGTACCTCTGTGAACCACTCTCTCGCGGGCCAGAGTGGAGCAACCAACGTCAACCTGGTCCCTTCGTGAGAGGTGAACTTCTGCAGCACCTTGTTTAGGATCTTGAAAGGTGGAAAGGCATAAACGTCCAGGTGAGACCAGTCCAGCAGGAAAGCGTCTATGTGGGCTGCCTCTGGATCTGGAACTGGAAAGCAGTAAGTCGAGAGCCTCTTTGTCAGTGAAGTCGCAAAAAGATCTATGGTGAGTTGACCCCATGTCATCCATAGCTTCTCGCACACAGTCTTATGCAACGTCCACTCCATGGAGATGACTTGTCCTCTTCTGCTGAGGCAGTCCGCCAAGACATTCATTTTTCCTTGCACAAATCTCGCCAAAGGAGAGATGTTACTTGCCTTAAATGGAGTTCCTTCTGATCCGTGGACCAAAGACCCGAGCATTCCAGACTGTCCAGTGGAGCTCCCTAACCCAAATCCGATGCATCTGAATACAACACATGGTTTGGGTTCTTGATCGCAAGAGAAAGACCTTCTCGAAGTCTGATGTTGCTGTCCCACCAAGTCAGACATGTCTAGACTGAGTTGGAGATTGGGAAAGAGATACTCTCTAAGCCCTTCTCCTTGTTCAAATGGTTTAGGTGAAATTGGAGAGGGCAAAGGTTGAGTCTCCCCAGAGAGATAAACTACTCCAGCGATGAAAGAGTTCCCACGAGGCTCGTTCAAACTCTTACATAGCAACTGCTTTTCTCTTGCAAGTGAAGGACTTTTAACAGAGCTTGTTCCATTCTTGTGGGAGACGAAAAGGACCGAAAAATCCGACACTGTATCTCCATTCCCAAATAAAGAATAGTCTGGGATGGAGTACTGTAAGTTACGACTTCTCTACGTTCACTAAGAGACCTAGCTCCTTGGTTAGGTCTAATGTCCATTAGAGGCTCTCCAGACAGCGATTTAATGACGACGCCCTGATTAGCCAGTCGTCAAAATAAAGGGAGGCTCTGAATCCTCAAAAAATGTAGAAAGCTTGCTACATTTTGCAAGGGCCTTGTAAAAACAAGAGGAGCAAGAATGAGGCCGAAGCACAGTGCTCGAAATTGGTACATTACTTTCCCGTCCACAAACCTCAAATGTTGCTGAAAGTTTGGATGAATCGGGATGTAGAAGTATGCATCCTGAAGGTCGAGAGAGACCATCCAGTCGCCTTCCCTTACTGCTGCCAAGACAGATTTGGTAGTCTTCATCGTGAACTTTGTCTTGACAATGAACACATTGAGCACACTTACATCTTAAGTACTCCTGCAGTGAACGTGGCTGCCAGATCATTGGAGCCATCCCTGATAGCCTTGTTCCTGCAGTGAACGTGGCAGCCAGATCATTGGAGCCATCCCTGATAGCCTTGTTCATGCATGACATAATTGTACAGCAATACATTGACAACTGGAGAGACCTTCTTACTTAAGGCTCCCAGTGACCAATCCAACAAATAAAAAAACTTCAAACGCTCGAAAAAACTCCTAACAGGAGATGGTCTAGCTCTGAAGCAGACCATAAAATCTTGGAGCGTCTCATGGCTAGACGACGAGGAGAGTCCACTAGGCTTAAGAAGTCTCCCTGGGCAGAGGCAGGTACTCCCAAGCCGAGAACTTCTCCTCGAGCTTCTCCTGTGTCACACCAGACGCCCGAGCGAGAAGCTAATTAAGAAGGAGGAAAAGCAAAAGCAGACTTTCCTAAACTTCTCCTGGATTCCAACCAGTCTCCCAGTAAGAGCATGGCCCTCTTGGAAGAACAAGAGAGAACTGACTTCGTAAATGTAGGAGTCGAAGAAAGTCATGCCAAGAGTAAACTCAGACGGCGGAGCAGCCGTTACAAAACGAGTAGGACAAAATTTCACTAAAGAAATTCATAATTAAAAAACAAGGGATTGTTGGACCACCCTAGGTTACTCCTCTTCTGAATGACTCCCCAAAGGTACATTAGTTGAAAGGGGGTCATCAACTTCTTCAGAAGGCACATCATCTGATAAATCTAAAGTCTTGCGAGAAGGAGATTTATATTCAGAATGACGTGAAGGAAAAACCTGACACCTTGTATATGAACAGAAGTTAAAGTTGGAGGGTCGATGTCACGTTTGACTGCAGAGAATGTTATTCTACTACACGTTGTGACAGAAGTAACTGACGTTCAAACGTCCCGTAGTAACAGCGGTGACTGCTGTTCGATGCTATATCGTGACTACGATGACTGACCCTCGACGTCACGTCATGTCAACGGTGTCTACCGCTCAACGTCACGTCGTGTCTGCGGTGTCTGCAGCTCAACGTCACGCTGTGACTGCGGTGGCTGACGTTCAAAGCGATCAAAGTTATATCGAGATTTATGCTCCGCATCTTGTTAAACAGCAAAGCTGTCACTAGGGATAACGTCAGCGTGGCGTAACAAAGCTCGTCTAGAAGGTTGAAAACCCGAATCACGTATCCCAGAACCGTGACGTACAAAAAGCAAAGGATCCTTTCGCACAGAACAGGATCGAAAACTTCTATTAAAGAAGAAAGCTTTAACAGCATATCTTGCAAAACACTTCACTTCGGATCAACCTGTGACTGCGGTGGCTGACGTTCAAACGTCACGTAGTAACAGCGGTGACTGCTGATCGATGCTATATCGTGACTACGGTGACTGACACTCAACGTCACGTTGTGTCTACGGTGTCTACCGCACAACGTAACGTCGAGTCTGTGGCAGAAACGTCTGTACATGAACGTCATCGCTATGAACGGGACTCTTATGATGACTACAGCTAAGACGTTGAACTTGTTCTGAAGGAACTAAAAAACGTTTCAAACGTCTCGAAACTTTACGCCCAGGCTTTAAGAGACGAATCATCGGAAGACGAGGAGAAACTTCGTCTCTCCTGTCTTATGGCAAGGACGTGCTTGACGAGCAACGTCTGATACCTTTGAGGGAACGTCTGTTCGTTGGTTTACACTCCTCACTCCCTTAGGTCCTACGACATTCCTTCTCCCTGGTGCAGGGGAGCCTGAAAGAGGTCTCGGACTAGGCAAGTGACAAGCACGAACAAACGAACCCTCCGCAACACAGAACATGTTTTTTTGCACTTACTTCACTGATATCACATTTTTTAATAATTTCACTTTAGACATGAATAAAACTGATTTCTACCTAAAGCAAGCAATTCTCCCTTAAATCAAAAGGTTAGAATTGTGAAATGAGTCGTATAATGTAAGCACATTAGTACAAAATGAAACACACATGCAAAAATCAATAAACATATACATATATATCGAAAAAAACGGAAATATATAAAGTTAAAAAGATCAGTAACTGGGGATGAGACTAAACACTAGTTCACTAAGGACTACGTTTTCAATCTCTCACCGTACAGTGCCTTGGGACGAGAATAAAAACTAAAACGTTTTATCCTCTCTCCCCGTACAGAGACTTGGGACGAGAGTAAAAAAAACTGAAGCGAGAACAACGTTACTCGCTCCCAAACTCCTTGTACAGAGACTTGGGACGAGAACAAAGATCGGATCGTTCTCTCTCTCTCTCTCTCTCTCTCTCTCTCTCTCTCTCTCTCTCTCTCTCTTGTCACTCACAAGAGAATGGCCCACTCACCCTTCGTCAATAACAGGTTATTTGACTAAAGGAAAAAACTGAAAGGACTCAGAAATTGAAAATTAACATGTTCCTTTAAATTAGTATCTAAAAAAACTTCAGTTTGAAAGAAGAATGAACAAAACGTCAAAATCGATTTACTCTTTCTGCACAGTGAAACCGTGATTCTCTCTTTCTCTATCGTAACAATAGAGCGCAAACTGCGTAGCATAAATAAACCAAACGTTAGTTCATCTTTGAAAAACAGCACGAAGACTATTCAAAGAATAAATTTCTTAAAATATTTTCTAAAAATATTCATCTCATCACTCTTACAGAGCAACTGTTTTAATCTAAACAAAAATAAAAGTTGAATGGGCTCAACGTTTTTTAACTTCGTTTTCCTGGTTAGGACCGCCTACAAAGAATAGGTAAAGGCCGCATATAAACAAAAACATAAAATTTACTTCGATGTTTAGTAAAAATGGAAAGCTAATCGAAGAGGCCTAATAAAGGCGGGTGAGATATAAAATATATAGAGGTAAATCTATAAATATCAACAATAATTTATAAAGTGATAAAATAATTACTAAAAGCCTTTAACACACTTCCGTACACTGAGGGAAGGGTCGGCCATCTTTTCTCTATGGAAAAACCAGAGCGAGATTAAAAAAAAAAGCAAGGGCAAAAACTTTTCCTCTCCTTTCAAAAGCATTTCTTTTGAAGATAGTATAGAATAATCCAACACGGCGAAAGCAATAAGACCAAAACCAAGTACTTGACCAATCGGTAGAAAACTCGAGGCCAAGCGCGAGCGGAATCAGTGTTGTCTTTAACACCGACAGAGAAAAACTGGTTTGGTTGAGAAGTATATGCGGTATCTGGCCGATAGTCGGCGCTGGTGGGCACACCCGGCATCCTTCATGGCGATCGCTCGCGAGTTTTTGGAATCTGTCGACCGACGGAGACGTCAGCTATTTATATATTCACCGGCTAAGTTTAATATTTAAAAATGTACTTTTCATAAATATCGATACAAAGAGTATTACTGTAACGATAGACTGAGGACTGCGTAGCATAAATAAAAATTAACGCTAGATAATCTTTAAAACAGATCGAAGATTATCCAAAGAAAGCATACCAAAAGGACAAAAATTTTCTCAAAATATTATAATCCTTTTATTTTATATAACTAAATACCTTATAAGATAGTATTAACTTATCATTCTTTGTAGAAAAAGAAAGAAAATGCAAGTCATACTCAAGCTTACGTCAAAAGACTGACGTCATCGATGAGGTGAGATGTTTACCTATCCCCCTATGTTTTCATCAGTCAAAAATAGGTTGAAAAATTTTTAATCTTACCTTTTAAGCTATAACATAGCGATAACATATTAAACAAAAACCTTAACAAGAGTACATCACCAAGATACTGCTAAAATCCAGGTTAAACACGAGTAATTCCATTTCTATGTAGCCAATATGGCGACAGAAAAAAATCTGATACTAGGAGGGATGGTTCAACCTAACTCCATGGTGGCGCTAGTGTATACCTGGCATATCTGTGCGATTGTGGCGAGTTTTGAATTTCTGTCGACAGAAGAATAAACGGATTTTGAGCGAAGCGAAAAATCTATTTTTGGGTGAGATCGCCATGTCGTCCTGATGGAAGTTCCTAAGGTAGCTTCCAAAGGGATATATTATACTACAGTGATATTCCCAGAGAATTAACCTTCAGGTTCCAGAATTCTAACTGCTGGAGCGAATATCCTTAAAATTTTCTCAAGGATATCGCATAATATCAGAGGACGCATTCTTGACACGCCACTTAGAAATCTGCACCCCTAATAGCGTTTATGCTTCGAGGGGGACGTGGCAAAAGAATTGAAGGTTACCCCCGTTCCCGTACTACTATTGACCACCACTCCATTGCCATTCCCAAGATGGCGGACATTCCTTGTAGCATTGAGCGTGGTGCTACAGATACAGTACATCAGGGAGGGAACTGTGAAGATCTTTTCTTTTAAGAAAGAAGCGTGGGTCCATCAGGACGACATGGCGATCTCACCCAAAAATAGATTTTTCGCTTCGCTCAAAATCCGTTTTTTGGGCTCAAGCCATGTCGTCCTGATGGAAGTATACCAGAGCATTAATGTATCTGTGGATTTTCATCAGTGCCTTAACCTTGGGACAACCTTTCTATGATCATTTGGATCAATCGAGACAAATGACGTTACTGTTATCCGTCATTATCACTAATCATCTCCGATGTTAGTGCTTCCTGCCCCCTACAGGGAAGAGTCATTCTAGACAGTAGAAAAGGGGGTCTCAAGGTAAGCATATATTGTATGGACAAACATAAGAATACACCAGATGAACAAACCGTCTCGTAGTTTGTGAAAATTACCAAATACTTAACAGTGTTTCTTAAATCCATTGTTTGTGAGCATACAAATATATAAAAGTACATACTCTGGACTTTTAATCATGCAATTGCCGGGCGAGTTAGGACGCAATTACATTCTAATAGATGTTTATTAGTAAGTAAAAGGAATGTAGCATGATAACGGAACTATACATGTAACCTGTACAGAGATTATCTTTCTTTCTTGGAAAGCAAGAAATGATAAGTGCCACTCTCAGATTGAAGAAAATTTATAAAACAAATTCTCTTCATAATTCTTGTACTGGTTACTTTTATCGGCACTGTGTACTTCTTACACCGGCACTAGTGCTATCTGTATAATTCCACACCTGGGATTTTGAACAGAGCTAGTGTCGCCATGGTAACACTTAATCAAAGGAGGTCACACCCTAAGAGGGATGACCCCTTCTCCCTTTAATTGACAGTCCCAGTCAATTAGCTGTTTATCGTAGAATTATACGGCGGGTTAAATACTCTACCCGACGTCACCGCATACTGCTTCAGATCATGGACTTGCTTAGCATAGTGTTTGTAGAACACTCTGGATGATTCTCACCCAGTATATGTGTGAGAACATTTGAAGTCTCAAACCATTGACTGTTTATAACAGTAATTAGGGAGCAGGTTTTAATACACTACCTGCCACCACTACATAGTGTTTCAGTTCATGTACCTGTTTCGCATAGTGTTTGTAAAACACTCTGGATGATTCCCATCCAGTGTATGAACGAAGACGCTCAAAGTCCATATACTGAAAGAAGTTAAGTGATGAAGCAATCTTTCTCGGATCATGACCTGCAGGAGTACTGTCAGGATACGCTCTACTAATAAAAGTAGGTGAGCTTCGTCCTCAGTTGTTTTAGGGATAAGTTTGATCCAGAGGTTTCTCCTTTAAAGAGCTGTCCTCCCCTGAAGTCTGAAGTTCTACGAAGATAGACCTTGAGACACTCTACTGGACATAAAGAGACATCTTCCTTCAGAGGGCAGATTCTCCAGGGACCCCACCTTTCAATGGGTAGCTCATTCTTAGCGAGAAAGGATGGATCAGGGAAGAGATTCAGTTCTCCTGTTTCTGAGAACTGAATGTGGCCCTCATCCCTAGAAAGGGCCACTATTTCACTAACTCTAGCCCCTGAGGCTATAGCGAACAGAAAAATAATCTTCACTGTTCAAGGATGAGGCATAATGTAGGACCTTGTCCAAAGACCAAGAGATGGACTTTGGTGGTGCAGCAGGCCTAAGCCTCGCACATGCCTTCGGGATCTTATTAAAGATCTCATTCGCCAAGTCTACTTGAAAGGCATAGAGAAGAGGTCTAGTCAAGGCTGACTTGCACGTAGTTATCGTGTTGGCCGCCAAGCCCTGGTTATGAAGATGGATAAAGAAGGACATGCAGAAGTTCATTGAAATCTCTCTCGGTCCTTTTGCTTTTACGAAAGCAACCCCCTTTTTCCATGATGACTCATATTGTCTTCTAGTTGACTTAGACTTGTATTCTTCTAAGAATTCTATAATACCTTTTGAGATCCCAAATCTTTTCTTAACCGCTAGGGCAAGAAAATCATGCAATGAAGGGTTTGGGTTCTCTGTAATAAATCGAAGGCAATTAATCTCTGAACCTTCCGGAGTTGTCCCGGGTTCAGAATTAAGGACAGCCTCAGCCTCTGTTCCTTCCTCAAGGAGGATAGATTGCTCTTGGGCTACCTGGGAGCCAACAGAGCTACTCCCACCTGGAAGAATCTCAGCATGTTGAGGACTTTCAGCAGGTGATTGGACGGGATGAACTGGAAATCCTAAGTCTATCCCTTCCATTTCAGAAACATGATGTCTATCATTTAAATTAGAGGATCCTCGTATGGGGCTACATATCGAGGTAGTTCCTTGACGGCGCTCGTAATGAAGAGGTCGGATTGCAGTTCGGGGACTTGTTCCCATCTGGGAGAGAATAGGTCTGCGTCCGTGGACCATTCTAACTCTATCGGCCTGAGCATGAGTAGAGCATCCACTGTCACATTGCGGATCGGTTGTATGTGAACTGCTGACAGGTGCCATCCCTATAGGTAAGGGATGGCTAACTACACCTAGACTGTATGAGATGTTCCTTAGCATCGTCGATTGCAGCGTCTCGTTATCGCTTCGGAGTCCCAGATCAGCCGTAGACAATCTGATCTGCTTGGAGAGAGTTTCCTTACTCATGACTGGATCAACATGGTCTTGGGATTTTCGGGCTTTGACCTTTGTTATTGAAGCGATTAAGGAAACTACGAACGAAGAATAGCATCTGCTAAAACTTAAAATAAATAGCACAGTCGAGTGACGAACGCCCCGGAGGGGCGGGTACTAAACAATAACAAAGCTAGATCGCTATCTCGTTCGTAGGCTGGACTTGCTAGCAAAAAGTACCATGAGCATAAAAACACAAAAATCATAACGGTTCTAAAGGCATAAGGCCAGGGACTTAACCAAGAACCTAAGTGACAGAGTACTAAACGGGCAGACAAAGATGAATTCCCAAACAAGTGAACAAACAATGGCCGCCGTGAAGGGCCAGACGGGAATAATAAAACAGACTATACTGGATATAAAACAAAAGCCCGGTACTATAAAAAGCTGTCAAAACAAACTATGGTACTTAACATTGGAAGGTGTGAAGATGGAGCTTCGGACATGACAAAATAAATCCACGATTGATAAAAAAGGTCGAGAGCACCACAAAAAAATTCGACACTTAAGAGTCCAAAAAGAAGGATGTTGTTCAGATGGCGCTCGCGTCGTGGCGTGGGTGGTGTGGCGCTGGTGGTTGCCTGGGGCCTTTGTATCGGCCCATCCCTTTGACGAAGGAATTAACTAAATGGAAGACAACCTGTGAATAGTGGATTTCACGCGCCTTTGCTTTATACACGACACCCAAAAGGTGCTCGCGCGAGGGTTGTAACCTCAGCATTCCATGCTTTTATCTTTCTCTGGTATAATTGGAAGGTTTTATCAGAAAAGATATATAAGAAGGACTCTTTCACCGGCCACCACAGGTCTCTCCCCAGAAATAGATTTTTCCTTCGTCAAAATCCCTTTTTAGGCCTTTTCGAGCGTTTGATGCTTGTTTTCTCCAGGCTCCCAGCACATCTTGCAGCAGTGCTCTTAGCACAGGGCCTGCCTCTATTGCGAACTGGAGAGAGATCAGGGTTCCTCCCTGTTCTAGTTTTGGGAATCTGACTGATTACCGGAGTCTCTTGACAGACCTTGCCATCTCCTTTTACCTTCCCAAAGGAAAGGAGAGTTGGAGTGACAACAGGCATCAATGGCTTTTCAGTCATTGAAACCTTTGAGCCGGAGAGAATCGAGACTTCTTGAAGTTCATCTTTCATCCACGATGTTCTGGGGACCGGATCATTTCTTCGGATGTTCATAGACCAGCCACCTTGGGTGCTGCCCACCCCAGCCTCTTTTCCAGGAACATTGTTGCCTGAACATTTCTTAGGCTTGAATATTGCATGACTGTCTGCCAATTTTATGAAGGCAGCTAGGACTCTGTCTAGTCTGACGAGTATCTTTCCTAGGAAGTGCATTACTTTGTGTAACTTGAATCCTAGATAGGAGGGGAAAGGGTGATTGACTGGAAGTTGCCGATAGACGACTTTCAGGTCTGGTAAGACTATAGGCACCCTTTTTTGCAGCGGGGTCCTTATGTTCAGGATAAACATCCTGAACTCGTTGTTTTATTTGGACTTGAGTGGCGATAAGTCCTGAACGACTCTGAATTTTCTTGAGTCCTTCTCGTAAACACACAACGGCCTTCCCTGGAATTCGGTGGACTAAAGTTTCCTTACCACCTGTATGCTCTAGAGCTCTCAGGTAAACTCTTCCAGGAGGGTTTTGGATTATCGGAGGAGTTGAGGAAATGGTGGTAGAGACATCTCCACCGCTCATCTTAGTCCCATCTTGATTAGGCCATAGATCCAAGGATCGAAGGTCCAGCGATCCTAAAGGAATCTCCCTCCTACTAGAAGCATTTCTATGCTTCGACTGATCAGTAGGAATATCTTTTTGACCATCTGTCTGTGACATCTCAGTCACTACAACTGTGGATTGTTGTTGAACCGCTCGAAATGGATTTCCAGACCTCCCCATCTTCCTTTTAGGTTGGGGACCCACAACCTTAGAAGATTCTCTTTTTAAAAGGATGCCCCACTTTTGGAGAAGTCCTACTTTCTCCGTGGAGGCGTTCTTAATCACTTTCTTGACTACCTCGTCTGGAAAGAGGTCTTTACCCCAGATGTTGGAAGATATTAGCTTTCTTGTATCGTGTTTCGCTGTTGCGTTAGCTAACACAAACTCCCTACATGTTCTTCTAGCCTTTATAAAGGCATAAAGGTCTTTTACCAAAGTAGCCATATGTATTTTGGCTAAGACCTTGAGCATGTCTGAGGTATCTTGATGAGCCGAACAGAAATCTATGTAGTTATGTAGAGATAAGGAGGCTGCAAATCTCTCCTTTGTTTCTTGTTCATCCTGTAAGAGAAACTCAGATAATTTTGGAAGATTTTCCTTAAATTGTCGACTGGCGACATCCGCCTCAAGTCTTCCTACTGAAAAGGTGAAATGGGCCTCCTTCCAGTTCTTCTCCTGTCTGGGAAATGCTAGTGACAGAGGCTCGCACTCCTTGAGTGTAGGACACGGTTTACCTGTCTCTACTGCCTCAGTGACATATTTGAAAGCCTTCTTCGTAAAGGGGAATGAAATTGAAGCATGAGCAAGGAAGGAAGAGTGCTTGTTACCTGGTGTGGATACCTTCGACACCGAGTAACCCTCCTTTTCTATGCTGCTTGATAGGATAGCCTGTGCTTTATCAATGTTGAGAATCATAACCTCCTTTGATTCCGTTCCTTTTCCTGATGTTGGTTCATCCTTCAGTCTAATGAAACAGTTCGGGAAATCGTCAAAGCTTGGCCAGAACTGGATTTTGTCCAAAGGAACAGCACCCATCTTCTCCGAGATGTAGAGTTTGCCGTTTAAAATCGGCATTAGCTCCACAAACCTCCAGGGATTGGTTGTGGAGCATGTCGGAAGGTCTTGATCTACGAGTCGTTTGTACGACCCTTTAGGAGCGACAAGTGGAGCTTTACCAAGCTCTACCTTGCATTTCGCTTCCTGCTTTGTGCTCTGTTTGCACAAATTTTCTACTAGATTCATGACTTGGGCCCATAACTGGTTCATTCCATCTAAAAGAGGGATAGAAGGCGGAGATATCGATGTCGTTGGCTCATGAGCCTGTTGGGACGGAGACAATTCCAACCCGACATTCTCCCCTTCTTCCCGTGGGCGCTTTTTGCCCTCCTTCCCAAAGGTTATCTGGCCATCGGGAAATGTACCTTGTGTCTGGGGTACCACTATTTCCTTACTCGCTGTTGGAAATAGTAACCTACGCATCTTATCATTAGGCAGGTGAGGTCCCGGAGAAATATTCTGAAAGCCTCTCACCCAGTTGCGTAGTTTGAAACGAGCTGCATCCCTAGTCTCTACCGACTTGGGATTCTTGAAACCTTCGGACAATAGGGCCTGACATACTTGCAGGCCTGCGGGTTCCAATACTGCGGGTGTTCGGAAATAATATTGCATGGGGCATGAAACCTGCATGCATTATGTCCGTAAAAACACTTACTCTTAGTTTTGCAGAAGACTGCAACACATGACATCTGGCGTTCCTCCTGTAAAGAAAGGAAAACAAAATGAGTATATGATTGATTATCTCACTGATAACCAATATATCAAAGGTCATATCTTAACAGAATAGCTTAGGATAGCAAGCTATAAAGGGATAGTAGGAGACACATACTTGTGTATCCCTTGCAAGCAAATGCTGGTACCTCCCCTCAGTATTAAATGTTAGGAATTTCCTTTTCGAAGGAATTCCAACAGAAAAAGGGGGTTTTCTAACCCTGGGGATAGGGAAGTGTATACTTCACTGTCCCTTTCATACTAAATACTGTGGGGAACGGAAGACTGATTTCTCAATCAGCTTAACGAAGAAACACTATTCCTTCAATGTAAGAGCGGCTGCAGCATAAGCTCGCATGAGGATACCCAAGATATGCTAGAAATAGTTACTGTATAATCATACTGTAGTTTTCTATTTGCAGTATGCACTATATTGCAATATACTGGCTACTGTATAATTATATATAGTATGATCCAGCCAATGTGTTGCCTTTCTGGTAAGCAACTGACTGTACAGTCCAGCTGGCATGATGTCAACTGGACTGGGGAAAGGAAAGACATATATTTGTATATATCCCACCCAACTTATTTGCTCTGACCCCCCTTACAAAATTAAAACATAGAGTTTCCTAATCATGGAGACTCGAGGATAAGGGCTCTGCCCTTTAAGGGTTAGGAGTGTAACCTCCAGTCCTTAAAATTTTAATATTGCAGGGTAATCTGAAGACTGATTTCTAGTCAGAATATTGAAGAATTAAATTCTTTCAATATGAGATTGGGTTCCACAAACATTTGGGTAGAATTTTCAAATATATTGGAAAACACTACTAGTATAAAATATACAGAAGCTTTCTATTTGCAGTACATCCTATACTGCAAAAATACTAACTACCTGTATAAACATATAGTGTACTGTAGTTCAGCCAGTATGTCGTCGGCATAGCTAGCTAATGCTAACACATCTAGCCTGCTAGCTAAAAGAAAGAGATAGCATGGAGAACAGGCTACCTAATACTGTATATATATACAGTAAAAGGGATGTAAAAGTCTACTTTTACTACCTTCTCCAGAAAGAAGGATCAAATGGAAGGGGAGCATATAAAATTCAAGCTTCCATCCAGCTACAGTACTGTCGCCAGCAAGGATATGTCTAAACCTTGCCGGCCGGCAGTATCAGTACAGTCGGCGTGCTGCCATTTGAGTAGGCACCATTCTGTGCCAGCCTGGTAGGCAGCACCACGGCAGTAGCCACTGTTGATAGCAGTTCAAGAAAGAACTGAAGAACCTTTGTAAACAGAAGGGACTTCCCACTTACAGCCAACATGGCCAGCAGCTGCCCTGGTTGCCTGCCAGCAGTCACTACGACTGCCAGCCGGCAGCAGTCATGACTGCCGGCTGGCAGTAGCCATGACTGCCGGCCGGCAGTAGTCTTTACTGCCGGCCGGCAGCTCACAGCTGTCATTACTGCCGGCCGACAGATGTTAAGACTGCTGGCCGGCAGCTGTCATGACTGCCGGCCGGCAGCTGTCATGACTGCCGGCCGGCAGCTGTCATGACTGCCGGCCGGCAGCTATCAACTGTAAGAGGGGGAGTCTGGTCGATCCCGGCAACCCACCGGCAACAGAAAGGTTGCCGGGATTCGCCAACATAAAGGGATAGAAGGGAAGGGAAAAGAGGGTCCTGTGAAAGGTACAGCAGGAGCCGGCCGTAGCCTGTCCTGCCCCACCTAACAAACTCAGTTCCTGTATTAGAACTATCCCATGTGGCTAAAGAATTCTGTTCCTTAGCCTAGGGTTAGATTAATACGATTAAGAGGTTGGTAGCACCCTCGCCACCACCTCTAATGGTAAGGAAACGGGGTTGTAGTGCCAGTGTCCCTTAAGCATTAGAAGAATTCTATTCCTCAGCCTAGGGCCCACTAACACAGGACTAGTCTGCTAGGTCACAGGAAGAAGGGTCATATCGTACAGACCCTTCAGGAGTGGCCTAGGGAGGTCTAGCCTCCTATGTTGGTAGCCTAACGTAGCAAAAGAATTCTATTCATCTTGCCAGGTAGCTACCGACCACAGACTAAATACTCTGAGATTCTGGCCAAAACCCCAAAAACCTGCATTTGCAGTTAAAGGGGAAGGGCAGAAAAAACCGTAGGAAAGTCATGCCTGTATTAAAAATTCGAGGCCGACCCGCTAAGGTTGTAGCCTGAGGCTACACTCAGAGGGAAGAGGGATTACCCTTAAATCTCCCTTTTTTGAGAGGTGTAAAGTTTCATCCAATTTAAAGAGATATCCATCTTTGCATAATTGAAATCACCATACACAAGGGTAACTGGGGAATGTCTAAACGTATAATAACACGCCTAGGTTAGGTTACCTAGGCGAGACGAGATCTCGGTTACCTCACTCTCCGAGACTCTAACTAGAGGGTTATAAACATTGAGTTATATACACTGTTCATCATTTATTCTTAATATGTTTTATGTTCATTTGAGTTATATACATTGTTCATCATTTATTCTAAATATGTTTTATGTTCATTTCAGATTGACCGTGGTCATTGTTCAATAATAAAGTCATATGAATAAATGGACCAAGCTCTTATTTATGACCACGGCCTAAGAACTAATCAAAATGCCAGCAGTAGGATGTCCAATACCAGGCTGTGATTATGTCACGGACGACCTTGAGGCCGCCATCGTAGCTGCACTCTAACTGCTCACTGCACCACACATGCTCCTGGACAAGCTGCCAAAGTAGAAAGAGTTAAAAGACCCACAATATCGACAGCGGGAACAAGTGAAGAATGGGCATATTTTCAATCACGATGGTCTGACTATGTAAACGCAACTAAAATTGAGGGCCGTGATCGTGTGGTACAGCTTCTAGAATGCTGCGAAGAACAACTTCGAAAAGACTTAACACGATCAGCTGGTGGCAGTCTTACTAACAAGACTGAAGTAGAAGTGATGGGAGCAATAAAAAAACTGGCAGTTCGAGAGAAAACACCATGGTAGCTCGTGTGACTCTACACAACATGCGTCAAGACCGTGATGAGCCTGTACGACGTTTCTGCGCACGACTTATAGGACAGGCTAGTGTTTGCAAATTCCTGATAAAATGTCCAGGATGCAACGTTGATGTAAATTATACTGACACAATAGTGAGAGACGTATTAGCACACGGCATTTGTGACCCTGAAATACAATTAGATCTACTTGGTGATAAGAATCAGGACATGTCATTGGAAGAAGTTGCACAGTTTGTCGAAGCTAAAGAATCTGGTAAACGATCTGCCTCCCGACTATTAGACTCTCATGAGGTCCAAGCAGCGGCCAGTAGTTCATACAGAAAGGCAAAACAAACCGCTGTCAAAGATAAAAACGAAGTTTGCTCATACTGTGGCAAGAAAGGACATGGTAAAAACACTCCTGCACGTGCAAGAAAATCAGAATGTTTAGCTTACGGTCACAGATGTGAACACTGCAACCGAGAAAATCACTTCGAGAGTGTTTGCCGTAGTAAGGGCAAACCAAAAGTGAAACCCAGTGCTCACAATGCCAATGACTACGAGAATGCGGTGTTCAACACCTTGTGCAGCGTATCATCAATCTCTAAACGACACACCAACAAGACATTGGCTTTGGACCACCATCTGTATGACAACTTATCTGATACTTGGATAAAGAGACCTTCCAAATCTCAACCTTTCATAAATCTGACAATCAGAACGTCACCTAAGGATTACGAAGCCTTTGGTTTCCACCTTCAAGCTGGTACACATGCTGTTCGTATATCTGCAATGGCAGACACTGGATGCCAAAGCTGTCTCGCAGGTATCAAGGTCATCCACAAACTTGGCCTCAAGCAAAGTGACCTCATTCCTGTAACTATGAAAATGCACGCTGCAAATAACAGAGGCATTAAAATCCTCGGTGCCACAATCCTTTGTATATCAGGAACAGATGAGCAGGGGAACCTTGTTGAGACTAGACAAATGGCATATGTCACCGACAACTCGGATAAGCTCTTCATCAGTAGGGAAGCCTGCATCGCCCTTGGCATGATATCGGATAGTTTTCCGACTGTTGGTGAAATCTATGACACACAATCGGAAACTCCGGATGCCACCAACAATGGAGTAGGAAGCGTTAGTGGACTAGCCAATCAGTGTGACTGCCCAAAACGTCAACTACCACCTCCGCCGCCTACAGAATTACCGTTCAGTGCAACCGAGTCCAACCGGTCTAAACTAAAGGACTACCTCTTGAAGTACTACGAATCTAGTACATTCAACATATGTGACCACCAACCGTTACCACTAATGGATGGACCCCCAATGAAGCTGATGATCGATCCGAATGCTGATCCTGTTGCTCGTCACACACCAGTGCCAGTGCCGTTACACTGGCAAGAGGAAGTTAAAGCTGGACTTGACCAGGACGTCCGCCTTGGTGTCCTTGAACCTGTCCCAATCGGAGAACCAGTAACTTGGTGCCATCGGATGGTTGTATGTGCTAAGAAAAATGGCACACCTCGACGAACAGTTGATTTTCAGCCTCTCAATGTGCACGCTAAGAGAGAAACGCATCATACGCCTTCTCCATTTCACCAAGCAAGGTCAGTTCCACAAGGAAAAAAGAAAACCGTCTTTGATGCCTGGAACGGATACCACAGTGTACCGATTCAGGAATCTGACCGTCACTTAACTACGTTTATCACTCCTTGGGGACGCTATCGTTATAAAACAGCCCCTCAAGGGTATATTGCTTCTGGCGACGGATATACTCGACGGTATGATGAAATAGTTGCCGAGATACCCAACAAAACTAAATGTGTCGACGATGTTCTTCTTTGGTCTGACTCAATAGAGAAGAGTTTTTTCCAAGCTGTACAATGGCTCGACATATGTGGAACACACGGCATAACACTCAACCCTGACAAATTTCGTTTCGCAGAAGACACAGCTGAATTCGCTGGATTCGAAATAACCCCAGACACAGTTCGCCCATGAGCGAGATATCTTAATGCAATTATGGACTTTCCAACCCCAAGAAATATCACCGATGTCAGATCTTGGTTTGGTTTAGTAAACCAAGTATCGTATGCTTTCAGCATGACCGACAAAATGCTACCATTCAGACAGTTATTGAAACCAGGAACACCATTCACCTGGAATGACAATATTAATGCACTCTTTGAGGAGTCTAAAACTGCCATTATCAACGAAATTGAAGAAGGCGTGCGAATTTTTGACAAGACAAAACCTACCTGTCTCGCCACCGATTGGTCAAAATCAGGAATTGGATTCTGGCTGTTCCAGAAACATTGCGACTGTCCAGACTACCGACCGTTTTGTTGTCGCACTGGTTGGAAGATCACACTTGTCGGAAGTAGGTTCACACATGCAGCTGAGTCTCGATATGCACCAGTTGAAGGAGAAGCGTTGGCAGTCGTCGATGCTCTTGATAAGGCAAGATACTTTGTTCTTGGCTGTGAAGATCTTGTGGTCGCAGTTGACCATAAACCCCTGTTGAAAATATTTGGTGATAGATCATTGGAGGACATATCAAATTCACGTCTCAGAAACTTGAAGGAAAAGTCCCTCCGCTATCGATTTCGCATGATTCATATCCCAGGGGTCAAGCATCTCGCTGCAGATGGAGTATCGCGCCACCCAACTGGAAAATCTGAAAAGCTATCGCTTCAAGATGACATTGCATCAGTTGACAGTGTACCTTCCGTGAGAAATGTTCCCCTACACAAATTGCCATCAGCATATTCTGTTTCCACTGACAATGATATTGCTACTTGTATCACCGCATCAGCAGTATGCTCACTTGACTCACTTAATGTGAGAGCAGTCACCTGGGACAGAGTTCGCACTGCCACAAGTAGTGACGATAACATGCATGAACTGCTCAGCCTTATAGAATGCGGAGTACCAGAGTCTCGCCAAGAATTTCCTGTACATCTTCGAGAGTATTTTCAATTCCGCGAGCATCTCTACACTGTTGATGGTGTGATACTATACAAGGAGCGTATAGTTATTCCTCCAGCCCTTCGTCAGGAAATTCTCACATCTCTTCATTCAGCACATCAAGGAATTACCTCTATGGTATCGCGAGCAGAGTCATCTGTGTTTTGGCCAGGGATAACACCCGCTATAACAGCACTTCGAGCTGGATGCAACCACTGCAATCGCATCGCGCCTTCGAATCCTAGTGCTCAGCCTACACCCCTTATATCTCCAGACTACCCGTTCCAATGTGTTTGTGCAGATTACTTTCAATACCGAGGAGTTGGATATTTAGTTATAGTTGATCGATACTCGAATTGGCCCATAGTTGAACGATCTTCGAACGGTGCAGAGGGTCTTATAACTTCACTACGCCGAACATTTGTGACATTTGGGATTCCGGATGAATTGACATCTGATGGTGGACCTGAATTTACAGCGACGGCAACTAGGCAGTTTTTAAAGGACTGGGGAGTCCATCACCGCCTTTCCTCTGTGGCCTTCCCACATAGTAATTGCAGAGCCGAAATAGGCGTCAAAACTGTCAAGCGTCTTATAGCGGAAAACACGGGCAGTAACGGTGATCTCAACACTGATGAATTCCAACGTGCGATGCTCCAAAACAGGAACACACCTGACAGAGATACCAAGTTATCTCCTGCAATATGTGTATTTGGTCGTCCCATCAGAGACTTCATACCTGTCCCGCCCGGCAGGTACCGTCCCCACGACACGTGGAAGGAAACACTCGATGCAAGAGAGGAGGCCCTAAGACATCGACACCTTAAACAGGGAGAGCGTTTATCAGAGCACACTAAGAGACTACCCCCACTGTCCGTAGGTGACCGGGTTCGCATCCAAAATCAAACAGGAAATCACCCCCTGAAATGGGACAAAACCGGTGTCATCATAGAAGTCCGCCAATTCGACCAATACGTCGTCAGAGTTGATGGCTCTGGTAGGGTCACGCTAAGGAACCGGAAGTTTTTTAGACAATACGTGCCTGTCAGGAGTATTCCAGAAGTCCGTACAATTAGAGATGACTATAATCGGAATCAGATTGTACCTATTGCCAATCCTTCGACCACTAAAACGTCTGAGACCATTGCGAAGGACACCATTCCGACAACCCAAAATCCGGACACACATGGTACTCTTCCATTGACCACTTTGCCGTTACCAAGTGGTACTACCCCTAACATTCATTTTGATGTTGCTGCTCCGGAATGCTATCCCAACGACCTCGGTAACACTGCGAATCATCAAGCAGAGATTCCGCCTCCCAATGATAGCACAAACTCTCCATCGCAGTTAACTCCTGCCATGCCAAATTTGGAGCAACGCAAGTCCAGTCGTACCCGTCGACCGCCAGCATGGCACTGTGATTTCGAGATGAACTAGCTATAGTGTCATCATGATCAACACATGACAATAATTGTTTTTCAAGTTTCCGTTCCTTCACGTGCTAGCGGGAGTTTAGTGTTCATGAACCTATAATTTGGACGTTTAATTGCCACCCAATGTTTTGACATCAGTTTTAAACCGACCTCCACGAGAGACATTTTAAAAGGCCGTTTAAAAACTTGGGGGGAGATAGAGGGTTATAAACATTGAGTTATATACACTGTTCATCATTTATTCTTAATATGTTTTATGTTCATTTGAGTTATATACATTGTTCATCATTTATTCTAAATATGTTTTATGTTCATTTCAGATTGACCGTGGTCATTGTTCAATAATAAAGTCATATGAATAAATGGACCAAGCTCTTATTTACTAACTACAGTATACGATCGACATGGAAAGGAAAAATATGCACAATGTAAATATCTTTAAAAGAATATATGGCCTAAATAGCTAACATAATTAATTAATTAATTAATGATATATGATGCTATTTAAAAACCGGGAAGTCATTCTGCTAACTAAATAACATGCCCAACGAACGACAGCGCTCATAGCGCCTCCGGTACAGGCTAGCTCTAAACATAATAAATTACTCAAATTTCACTGTGAAAAGGGAGCTAAAAATTATTCATTGTAAAGACCCAATACTCAACTTTCCGAAGGCGAAAGAAGTTGGAGAATGCATAAAAAAATACTTGAAAATCGATCGAAAAGTTAGATCAACGGAATACCACTGAGCGAAATCGCTACAAAATTAGGAATGTCCGCCATCTTGGGAATGGCGCTGGGGTGGTGGTCAATAGTAGTACGGGAACGGGGGTAACCTTGTTACGGCCCCCCTTCTATTCTTTTGCCACATCCCCCTTGAAGTGTAAACGCTATTAGGGGTGCAGATTGCTATGTGGCGTGTCAAGAATGCGTCCTCTGATACTATGCGATATCCTTGAGAAATTTTTAAGGATATTCGCTCTAGGAGTTAGAATTCTGGAACCTGAAGGTTAATTCTCTGGGAATATCACTGCAGTATAATATATCCCTTTGGAAGCTACCTTAGGAACTTCCATCAGGACTACATGGCTTGAGCCCAAAAAAATCTATTATATATAACCAGCGGGTAAGTTTAAATGTTTAAAAACTATATTTGCTGTAAGTTTTAGTTATGATCAGATTGGTATCTTTCTATTCTGTATCATTATCTAATTAATGTAGTTTACGAGTTTTTAAATGGGAGGAAGACATAATAAATATCAATGGGTTTATGGAATTGGCATACTGTATATTCTAAAGGAGTGTAAAATTATGAGATGAGAATGTCATCTCTAATTTGTATTTCTATGAGTAATCATAATTATTATTAGTGTATCATCTTACCTCCCTCTGGAAAATGAGTAATTCAGCATTATCAACTCAAAGACTGTCAAGATGCATAAAAATCCAAGGACTGTTTAACTAAAAATTTTCATTCACATGTTCATTATAGAGTGGAAGTTTCTTAGTTTCCTTCCCTCTTTCCAACTTAGGTTAAGGTTATACAATAGGTTTGTGGTCATGATTTTGTAGGTCTGAATGACCGTCTTCAGCTGCCTCTTGGTATGTGGCCGGTAACAGGAAGTTTGGGATCCCTCAAAAAGGGGTAGGAAATGGCTTTAAGAAAATTCTAATAATTTTTATTGAGGCTGATAAGTTAGCAGCTTGCAGTAGAGTACACTATAGCTGATAAGTTAGCAGCTTGCAGTAGAGTACACTATAACAGTTTTAAAACATAATCTCTTTCAATGAGGGACATCTCCTGAAAGCCTATGTAACTCGGAATCTGGAATCTGAACCAAAGGATATCCCAAATACAGTATGACAAATTTTCAAAATAATTTTTCTTTTCTAACTGTACAAATCTCCACTCCGTAACAGGAGTATACTTTCAGAGAAGCTGGATAAAGCTGTTAAAACTTAACATGGTGGTGGTCATTAGGGAGGGAGGAGGGCTTGAGAGGAACCTGTTAGGCTCACTTCACACAAGTATTTTGAAACCATGCGGCAGATTCCCACATGTCAAAGACCATGTCTTCACACTAGTGGTTGCTTTCCATGTGGTTCGTCTGCATCAGGAAAAAGAATACTTTGCTGTCGGTGTTTGTTTGAGATGGAGGATGTGAAGAAGAAAGTGATCTTTTTGTATATAATAAACAAGATGCTAAAAAGAAGCAACTACGTAAATGGAGGACCCACCCAAAAATAATAATAATAATAATAATAATAATAATAATAATCAATATTATTTCAGCAACCATCATCCTCAGTTCTTTTAACATAAAGGTATCATCACAGAACACTGATCAGCCCCCACCCCCCTCTCTCTCTCTCTCTCAAATCGTTATTAAAAGACTGGATAGAATTTATCTTACATAACATATAATAAAAAAAAGCAATCACTTGTATAATCATAATCTTATTTCGTTTAGTGTACCTTTAGTACAATACAGTATATAATAATACTGTAATAATAATAATAATGATAATAATACAATTCGTATTAACCACTGAAAACTAGCAGCAGAAGAGGAACACCTATCTTCTGTAACAGATAAATCACTGCTACTGCATGGGGGAAAACCTGTTGTCTGAAGGGCACCATAAACTTCTCAAGTATTTTAAACTATGCGAAACCGCATGGTTTAGCAGTGCATGCTGTTTGGAAATCACTACTGTCCGGTTATTCTGGCGCACGGTTTTCCCACAGCGTATGAAAGGCCTCATTGATCTACATTGATTTCTAAACCCGATGGTCGCAACCGCATACAACAGTTTCAAATCGCTCATGCGCAGCGGGCCTTAGAGGTTGAAGATCATAAGGGAGGCAGAGAATTAGATGGCAAGTTAAGATGAAGGATGATATGGAGAGAAGAGATTTGGTGGAAGAAGATGCCTTTAATAGAAGGCATTGAAGAGGGCGCATTACACAACCAACCCCCTAATGTAGGGATAACGGTGAAGAAGAAGTGGTTGTTAGCTGGGTGATGGCAGGTAAGCTTTGCTCACCAACTGGCTAGTGAGACCTCACTTTGACTCTAATCAAAGGACTTGGGGGGTGGTTGAGATGGGAAGTAAAACTTAATGGACTAAGGTTTGTATAGTTAGGAAAAATACAAGTTACTTAAAAACTTTGTGATTTGTTGCTACACAAATACAAACCTTTGTCCTTTAATAGGAGACTTACCCTTAGGTGGAAGGAAGTCCCCATAACCAATCCGGCTGGTTTACTTTCCTGGGAAATGATAAAGCACTTTGGTCCTCTACAGGAGCGAAAGTGATGACCAGTCAATCTCCTAACAACCTGGGCATAAAAATGAGGCAGGAATTAGGCTTGGTCACTTCAAGGGACTGGTAAATAGTCAAAGAAAAACTATACCAACATGGAGGATATTGTAATGCATGTGTATTTCATAATGCTGCAATGCTATTGCTCTTTTTCTCTCCTGCACTGATAATAGAAAAACCTGTTTAAGCTTGCCATTGCTTGTTTCACATTGTTAAATTTATATCAAGCTCGTATTACTGTTAAGACCCTTATCTGCTTACTACATTATGTTGCATGAATGAATGATTGTTTAGAAGAAATGGGATTGCATACATTTGACCAACATTCCCCCATTCTGGAATGATGGGGAAGATACTCCCAAAAAATACGAATTTAAGAAAAGTTGCTCGATTCTGTAGCTTAACCAAGTGACTGTTGCTTCTTAAGGAAGGGAAGAAAGATGAGGTAAAAAGGGCCAGTAAATCTTACCTCTTAATCTAAACTTACATCGCAACCACTATCTTATACAAGATGTTTCATGTCCCATGTAGAAGCTAAGTTTGCAACATGATCTGTTAATTAAATACCATTGGTCAAAGGATACAGGTATCCAGGGACCTGTGGGAATACTCCTATAGTTAATGGTCAGAGAAGGTTGACTGTCCTTATGAGACTTGTCTTCAAGAACTGTGGCCCTGACAGGATCTACCTGAGAGCTTAGATAGCTCCAATATGTCTGAATTTGTGCTCTTGAATCTGCATTACAGTACTCCCTTTGTTTCCTCGCCTGCCACAGGGGCATAACTGAATTTCCAACAAAGCAAGAACGAAACAGTGTTCTAGGATCTTTTCTCTTATTCCTGTTGTTGCTGTAGGAAGTCATAGGGTCCTCCCATAATGGGAAGGCGAGTCATCCTGGTTCCCGCTGTAACTTCTTGTAAGGAAGAGATGAAGAAAGAATATAATTTATGAACAGCTGGGTTCTAGGTCCTGACCATGAACTCCTGAGACATTGTGAAGGAGATATTCTATTCTCCAGAATGAGTTGTGCAAGGCCAAGATATGTTGTTTCCTACTTCCTTCATCAAGGCTGAGCTCGTAGAGGTAGGACTTAAGGGTTGAAGCCCTATCTGCGGCCCATCACCTGGGATTGAGTGGCAAAGAAATGCCTCTGCCAGGAATAGGAGGATCAAAATTTTGATGATGATGGGATAGAAGATAAGTGTTCAGACGCAAAGTGGAAAGAACTACAGATAAGGGATATGTAGATGGAATGTTGAAATCCCCTGAAAAGATACAGGATGTTAGGAAAGCGATTGTGATACCAGCAGTAGCAGCAGAGGTGTGTGGGAAGATAAGTGACAAGTAACAACAAGAAAATATACATGGCGGTGGAATCTAGAGGTTAAGACAGTATAGCAAGTAAAAGGTAGGATAATGACAACAACTACCGTACCTAAAAAGAGCGGAATATAGACACAAACAAACAGAGGGAATCAAAGAGATTGGTAGCAATCAGAAAGAGAGAATCCACAAGAGAGTGGTATGAGATGTTGGAACACTACAGAATTGAAGATGCAAGAAGAAAAGACATGTAGGATGTATGAGAGGTAGGAATTATCAAAGTAGAAAATGGAAATATCTTAAATTAGGAAGAGGAAGTCAAGAGAAGATGGAAAGACTAGTTGTTACAAAAGACTGATTTTTACAATTATTAAATACGGAGAATGAGTGTGAAGAACTGGAAAATATTCCTTCAGTAGAAGGACCAATAGCATGAAGGGAGAGAAGTTGAGAAAGCTATAAAGGAAAATAATATAAAGCAGCAGGAAAGTTAGAGGTAACAATAGAAAGATTAAGGCACTGTGAAATTAAGTATAGTAGTGGGTGCATACACTATTCGAAAATATCTAGGACTAGTGTAACCTTGTAGTGGTTTGCGGACTGTGGCCAGAGGTAGCACCCAAACTGCCTAGTGTCCGAATGCCGATCACAACCCAACGTTCACTACACAAAAAAAAAATACAATGGTGGAATACCCAAAAATCTAGATAACACGTCAAGAGAACTATCGTGATCCATCCATGATTGAGCCTCAGTGTGTGCATCTTCAGTGTTGGTCTGGAGTGCATTTTAACCTTCTGATTGAGCTTCGCAATTACGTCCCCTCTACTGACGTGATTCTGGGCCACATGACGGAGGTGAAATCTCATGAGCCTCATGCGGAAGGCTTGGTCACCGATGATCAGGAAGCACCCGAGGATTGTCCTGTAATCCAGTATGTAACTGAAAAGGCACCTTGTCAGTCCAGTTGTATGCATGTGTCTTAACACTCGACAATAGGTACAGTAATGATACAGGAAGCCTTTTTTTTTTTCGCTTTTTTTGCGCTTTGTCTTATACAGTAGAACGGATTTTGAGCGAAGCGAAAAATCTATTTTTAGGTGAGATAGCCATGTTGTCCTGATGGAAGATTCCTATAGGTAACTTTATAAAAGATATTTGGCTACAGTGATATTCCCAGAGAATTAACCTTTAGGTCTCCAGAATTCTAACTCTTGGCACGAATATCCTTAAAATTTCTCTTAACGATATCGCATAATATCAGGGGACGTATATCTTGATACGACACATAGCAATCTTCACCCCGAATAGAGTTTTCGTTTCGAGGGGGAAGAGGGACAAAAATAGAATGGGAGCGGTTATCGAGGTTACCCTTCCTCCCGTACTACTATTGAGTATCTAGATGGCGCTGTATCCAAGATGGCACTCATTCCTTGTAGCATTGAGCATGGTGCTACAGATATAGTAATTTCGGGAGGGATCCTGCCAAGGCCTTTTCTATAGAAAAGGAGGGTGGGTCCATCAGGACGACATGGCTATCTCACCCAATGCGTCCATGGCATAAGCCTGAGGGTCCAGGTTCGGTGTCACATAACACGGGAGTTTGTGATTGAGTCGGGTCGCGAATAGATCTACCTGGAGACCTGGAACCAGCCTGAGTATCCACCGGAAGGAGTGCATGTCCAGGGACCACTCCGATTCCAGTGGGCTCGTCCTGGATAATGCGTCTGCTATCACATTCTGGACTCCTGCTAGGTGAGTTGCTGACAGGAACCAGTCTTTGTCGGCTGCCAAGGTGAAGATAGTGACTAGGATCTGATTCAGGTTGGGTGATTTGGACCCCCCCCTGTTGAGGCAGTGGACTACGGCCGTACTGTCTGAGACTACTCTGATGTGGGTCGACCTCGGAGGGGAGATTCTCTTCAGGGTCAAGAACACCGCCATGGCTTCGAGAACATTGATATGGAACTGTCTCATGGCGGGTGACCAAGAGCCCTGACACATCTGATGTTGGGAGTAACCCCCCCAACCACTCAGAGACGCGTCGGTATGAATTGTCACTTGTGGAGAGGGGAACTGTAGAGGAACTGACTTGGAGAGGTTCCTCCGATCGGACCATGGTCGTAGTCTCATTTTCAAGACAGAGGGGATCTTCGAGGTCTTGTCTCTTAAAGGTATTGTCGCCCTCTTTCTCCAAACTCGATTGATGTCTTTGAGTTTGGCTTTTAATAGGAGATCGGTCAGTGAGGCAAACTGGAGTAGGCCGAGGACTCGTTCTAAAGCTCTTCTGGACACCTGTTTGTGTTTGAGAAAGTTCCTGACCTTGGAAGCTATCTCCCTCACCTTCTTGGGAGGAAGGGAGAGCTTGTGCTTTGAGAGGTCCCAACGGATGCCTAACCATTCGAAGAGGCTTGATGGTTGTAGGCGGGACTTCCGGAGGTTGACTTGGAAGCCCAGTTTGGAGAGAAAATGGAGTACCTTCGACGTAGCTCTTTTGCATTCCTGGTGCGACTGGGCCCAAATGAGCCAATCGTCCAGATAGGCGACGATTTGTATCCCTTGGTGTCTGAGTTGCTCGAGCACCGTCTCCCCCAGTTTCGTGAATACCCTGGGGGCAATGCTGAGACCGAAGGGCATGACTTTGAATGCGAAGGCTCTCTTGCCGAGACGGAAGCCTAGATAAGGAGAGAAGTTTCGAGCTACTGGGACATGATAATAGGCGTCGGTAAGATCGATAGAGGTGGTGACGGCCCCACGGGGAAGTAAGGTCCGTACCTGAGAGATAGTCAGCATACGGAACTTGTCGCAAAGGATGTAAGAGTTGAGCTTCGACAAGTCCAGAACTACCCTCAACGCCGACGAGTCTTTCTTCGGGACTGTAAACAGGCGGCCTTGGAACTTCAGGGATCGAACCCGCTTGATTGCTCTCTTCTTGAGTAACTCCGCAGTGTACTCTTCCAGGATGGGAGTGGGTCTCTGGAAGAAGGTCACCGGTGGAGGAGGGGATCCCTGTGACCATTTCCAACCCAAGCCCCTTGATATTATGCTGTGAGCCCATGGACTGAAGGTCCAATGATCCCGGAAGTGATAAAGTCTCCCTCCTACCGGCATCACATCATTGGGAGGGAGTGAACTTAGGGCCCCTCCCTCCACGGGAACCCCTTGCTCTGGGCCCGCCGCGTTGGCGGAACTGTCCTCTACCTCTGGAACTCCCTCTTTGGTATCCACGAAAGGAACCGGAGGGTTCGTAGGCAGGGTTGTATGCAGGTGAGGGCATCCAAGAGGGGTTGGGCTGTGTACCAGGGGGAGCAGCGAGGTAGACTACCTGCTGAGGAGGCGCCTGTTGTCGAGAAGTCGAGGCCGCGGAAGGCTGTGGGGACGAGGTACCCCGGGCCGCTTTGTAAGGACTAAACCTCAGCTTCTTCTTGAAGAATGTGTGTCTCTGGGGTTCGAACCTCTTTTTGGCTGAGAGACCCCACCTTACCTGCAAATTCTGGTTTGCCCTCGCTGCGTCCTGAAGAACCTTATCCACCTCGGTCTGAGGGAAGAGGGTCTTACCCCAGCAGGAGGAAGCTATCAGTCTGTTCGGCTCATGCCTGATGGTGGCCTCCGACAGAACGAACTTCCTGCAACTAACCCGTGCTGACCAGAAGTCATGGAGATCTATTTGGTAGGATAGCAGCTGGTTCTTTGTGGCGACTCTGAACAGCGTTTCCTCTGGGTAAAGAGATGCAAGGGACTCCATGGAGGTGATGGATTGGAGGGACCTAGCAAGTCTAGTACGGGTCTCGAACTCAGTTTTGAGAAGACTCTCTATTAATCTGGGAAGCTTCTCAGAGAAAAGAGTAGAGGCACAGTCCGGGTCTAGTTTCCCCACCGTGAAGGTAGAGGCCGCAGCATCCCAGGCTGCCGAGGAACCCGGAATAAGCAAAGAGGTGGGGTCCGTCTCCTTGAGAGCCGGCATGGAAGAGCCTTCTTTGATGGCCTGTATAGTCAGCTCTGTGACTTTGTCTATGAGCGGCAAAGAGATGGAGGCCGCTGTCGTAAAAATAGTGTAGGAACCCTTGTGAGGGGTGAGCTTTGAGTTAATACACCCCCACTCTGATAGTGTTCTGGCCCAGATAGCCTGGGCCTGCTCTTTTGGAAATATGACCGTTTCCTTCGGTACCTTGTCCATACGGACCAATGCATGTTCCTTTAACCGTACAAAACCATTGAACGGGAATGCTAGGCCAGGGGGATAGAACTCCAGGTCCTCTAGAGGGCGGGTGCCCATGCCCTCCAGAGTTAGGGAGCCATCTACGAATGGAGCATGCAAAGCAAACCGCCAAGGATTGTTTTTATCGAAGGGCGGCAGCTTCGATGCGTCTGGGGCAGAAGGGGGAGGGAACTGAGTTCCGGCGCGGATCAGAGTAGCCATCATATCCTTAATCTCTGTTATTGCACCAGAGTGATGTTGAACTTGATCCCTGACCAATCCTTTGATCAGTTGGATGGGGAGGAGATCAGCCCAGGGTACCTGAAAGTCACCCGTTGGTTTTTTCTTGGATTTGGTAGACTTAGACTTCTTAGGAGTAGTGGTTTTACGAGGAGCAATATGAATATCAGGAGCTGTCGAGGGTCCGGGGACCGGTGACGTTGATACTGGCAAAGCTGAAGTCTTATAAGTTCGAAGTGGCTTCACCTTGGGTCGTACGGAGGCAGAGGGATCCCGAGGAGAAGCCTTAGAGTTATCAAAACCTAGAAAGGAAGAGGTAGAAGAGGGAGTAGGAGAGAAAAGGGTTTCCACCAACTCGGCACCACTTACCTGCTCGTCCCTGGGTTCTACGTCTATATCCAGACCAGCCATGTCCATTGGTACGAGGGTTTCGTCCTCCACGGAAATGGTAGCCCTGACTTCTTCAATTAAAGGGGCAGCAAGGTCAGGAGAGACTGCAGCAGTAGTCGAGCCTGGGAAGAGACGGGAGGCCATATCCCCATCGAGGAGATAGGGAGCGCCAGACGGGGCATTCCTGCCAAAGCCCGACACCCACGGCCGAAGAGTAGCCCTTGCTGACCGAAGAGAGACATCATCGGCCTGTAAGATTTGCAGTGATTAGTGATGGAGGAGGGGGTTTGCCCTCCTAAATATACTGTGTATATCATATTCATGCCTATATTAGTGTCTGCCAACGAGAAATAAGGAACAAAGGGAAAACCCACTTACATCATCATTCAGCAGAACTGACGACAACTCGTAACAGAACGAGCACAAATCCGGGAACCACACTGGGTATTGGGCCTGTCCCGGTTCCTGGATAAAGGGAATGGAGCAGTGGGCATGAGACCGGCAGAGGTCATGCCCAACGGGGTCGCTGAACGAGGCAGAGCATCCTTCAGCAGTACAACGGGCCTTCTGTAAAAGAAAGGAGACATGAGTCTGGTGATGCTTGAAACTCTGATAAGGGATAAAAACCTATTATTTTAGAGTTCTGGCACTCACTGAATTACCTAAGCACCCATATTGCCTTGACCAAACAACTAACTATTAACTTTAAGTTGATACTGCCCCATACCATTGTTGGCACTTTAAAATTCAATTGTCTGTATATTTGTAATGCACCCAATTCTGTTAATGACATAAGGATAATAAGCTTAAAGTAATCCGCCGACCTCCAAGGGTCGGGGAAGCAGTGACATGCCCTTAAAATAAATACAAACACCAGCCTTAGCTAAAGGCAAGGCAAATATAAGTGTGAAGTGTATGGGCGACCTCCGGTGAAGCCGGAGCTCCGGTGAGGCCGGATCGTAATGAAATGTCCTGAATAAAGGAGCCTTAGCTAATTAGCTAAGGCAACTTTAAGTGTTAAGTGTTTGGGCGACCTCCGGTGACGCCGGAGGATAATGAGATGCCCTGAATAATTCAATTGTGGCTAATAATTCAATTGTGAAAGATAAAAAGCTAAGTCGTAGCTAAAGACTAAAGCTTAGATTATAGTAAAGCGTATTTACGATCTCCGGTGAGGCCGGAGGGAGAAGAAAGGTCCTGAATAATTATTGTGAATAACAACACAGTTGTAATAACAAAGGCTATTGTGGATATGGCCGTGGCCTGAGACCGAAGTAAGGGCCACCGGAGGGTCTTATCTAAACAATATGAAGCCCGTCCCATGTAGTAAACAATATAAATATAACAATAGAACGAAAGTTATTGAGAATCCCTCGTGGCGGAGTATAACTCAAGGCGGAGTGGATAACGTTCATAACTACTCCCGAGCCGTAACGGGGAGAGGGCGAAACACGGACCAAAATAACGCTAACAATTGAAAAGTCACGAAAAAAATAAATAACTCGTAAGTTATCATCCACCCAGAGGGGGAGAGGTGAGGGAGGGAGAACCCGCTGACCGCACAAAACGGAAAACGGGAAATCCGCTCCCCCACCGGAGCTAAGAAAGAAAACGAGAGAAAGGGGTAACTCGTGACTGCGAACAGAAAACGGGGACCCCAATCTCTCGCTCTCTTGGACACAAAAACAGGACTAAAAATCACAAAACACTATTATAAACGTATAAAATAAAAATGTACATCCATATAATACTACGATCGAAGAATAGCATCCGTTAAAACTTAAAATAAATAGCACTGTTCCTTTAACCGAGTCGAGTGACGAACGCCTCGGGCGGTTACTAAACAAAAACAAAGCTAAATCGCTATCTCGATCGTAGGCTGGACTTACTTGCAAAAAGTACCATGAGCAAAAAAATAAAAATAAAAATAATAACGGTTCTAAAGGCATAAGGCCAGGGACTTAACCAAGAACCTAAGTGACAGAGTACTAAACGGGCAGATAAAGATGAATTCCCCAACAAGTGAACAAACAATGGCCGCCATGAACGGCCAGACGGGGATAATAAAACAGACTATACTGGATATAAAACACAAGCCCGGTACAATAAAATACTGTCAAAACAAACTATGGTACTTAACATTGGAATGTGTGAAGATGGAGCTTCGGACATGACAAAATAAATCCACGATAGATAAAAAAGACCGAGAGCACAACGAAAACATTCAACGCTTTTGAATTCCAAAAAGAAGGATATTGTTCAGATGGCGCTCGCGTCGTGGCGTGGGTGGTGCGGCGATGGGGATGTGTCTAGGGCCTCTGTATCGGCCCATCCCTTTGGCGAAGGAATTAACTAAATGGAAGACAACCTGTGAATAGTGGATTTCACGCGCCTTTGCTTTATACACGACACCCAAAAGGTGCTCGCGCGAGGGTTGTAACCTCAGCATTCCATGCTTTTATCTTTCTCTGGTATAATTGGAAGGTTTTTATCAGAAAAGGTATACAAGAAGGACTTTTCGCCCGGCGCCACAGGTTCGACCCAGAAATAGATTTTTCACTTTGCTCAAAGCCATGTCGTCCTGATGGAAGTTTACCAGAGAATTACTAGAAAGTACTGTACTGTATCTGTGGATTTTCATAAGTGCCTTAACCTTGGGACAATTTTTTTTTTATGGTCATCCAGACCATCGAGACAAATGACGTTACAGTGAGCCCTCGCTACTTCGCGGTTCGACCATCGCGGATTCACCACTTCGCGGATTTTTTTCATAACGCATGTATATACATATATCGCGGATTTTCCGGAAATTTCGAAAATACCGCGATGTGACCGATGGTGCGAGATTGGAGAAAGTAAGGAAAATTGAATCATGATTGATTTTCAATATAAATGAAACTTTGAAGAGCAACAAAGATATCATTTGTTAGAGAGATAGAGAGAGGTAAGGAATGGGAGGTAGTGAAAAGTAGCCCACAGAGAGAGAGAGAGAGAGAGAGAGAGAGAGAGAGAGAGAGAGAGAGAGAGAGAGAGAGTGTGTGTGTGTGTGTGTGTTGATTTAAATGTAATAAACAAAAAAATTTGATAGGTTATAACACATTGGTGCTTATGTAATATCAACTGTATATACGGTTTGAATAAGTTAAGAAATGGTATAAACGATACTTTGTTAGTGTATTCGTACACTCTCAAGAGCGGCAGCTAGACGTCAGCTGATCTAATCACAGCCAAAAGTAAAACAAAAAGAAGTCAACAATACTCTCGATTTTTAAAACACACCCGAAATTTAAAAACAAAAGTACACGCTTTCTTAATGTGCAATTAACTATTTAAAGAGTAGCAATTTTCTAGAATAAAATGATGTTTCCCAAAAAATAGTGGTTTGCTGATGAAATCGGATGCCGTATTTTTAGCAACGATTGAAATGGATGTAAACTCAGCATAATTTTTTCGTTTCGTATTTAATTGACACTAAGAAAACTAATTTTAGTTTCTTCATCTATATGTAAGTATTGTATAACACGAAGAGAGAGAGAGAGAGAGAGAGAGAGAGAGAGAGAGAGAGAGAGAGAGAGAGAGAGAGAGAGAGAGAGAGAGAGAGAGAATGAATCAGCTGTTGTAATCGAATGCCATGTTTTTGTTTCGTGAGAATTTCATCGCCACGACTATAACAACAACATACTGTACTGAACTTTACAGTATTATACAGACTACTGTAATACGATAAAGTAAAATATTTGTAATAACCTATTTTATATGAAATGGGGCTACAGTATTTTTTTTTGTTTAAAATTTACATTTACGTACGTAAAACAACTCTCTCTCTCTCTCTCTCTCTCTCTCTCTCTCTCTCTCTCTCTCTCTCTCTCTCTCTCTCTCTCTCGTAAATTGTTTTCCTGCTTTGCTACGTATGTATGATTTTATTTAGATACGGTAAATAATATTTGTAATAACATATTTTCTAAAAGCTTTTACTGTAATATCATTATTTATCACTTTCATCATGCGCGTTAAATGCCTTCGTTTGTTTACTGAGCGTGGTTGTTTACTGAGCGTAGTTTATGACGCCATCGTTTCAGGTGGCGTCATAAAGAAAAACATTTCATTTGGAAGTCCTAAGAAAAATTAAGTAAAACATTGGTAATAACAAAATCAACATACTGTACTGAATAATCAATATAATCGATGCAAAAACTAACCTATACACAGATGTGTAAATGCGTTTGTTTCTTCATTATGATCAGAGGTAAACTAAACAAAATATTGGTTGCCATTGTTTATCGTGCTTTTTGGCGTGGTTAGGAAACGCATGATATAAAATCGCCTTTAATATTTGTGCCTGTTTTAGTTTAGGGTACTGTAGTACATGCATTAAGTGTTCTGTACATTAAAGGGTAGTTTGTTAACAGTACTACGTACAAGGGAAGGTTTTAATAGTCTGAATATACATGTTAAATAAATACGTAAATATGGTGTCACTACTTCGCGGATTTTCACCTATCGCGGTCGGGTCTGGAACCTATCTACCGCGATAAACGAGGGTTCACTGTACCGTTATCCGTCATTACCACTAATCATGGACAATGTTAATGCTTCCTGCCCCCTACAGGGAAGAGTCATACTAGACAGTAGGATAGGGGTCTCAAGGTTTGCATATATTGTATGAACAAACATAAGTATCCACTAGATATACAAAAGGTCTCACGGTTTGTATATGTTGTCGGAACAACTAAGTGTCAACTATATCCATTGTTTGTAAGCATACAATAATATGAGGTTTACTTAAATAAGTAAGAGAACTCTGGCATATCTAATGTGCTAATTGCAGGGCGAAATAAGATGCAATTACACTCTAATAGACATTTATTTCAAATAAATGACCAAATGGATTAACGAGTGTAACGTGTTAAGGGAATTATACGTACAACGTATATAGAAAATATTTTTCTTCCTTAAAGGGAAGAAATGATGAGTGCCACTCTAAATTTTAAAATTTTTGATAAATTTTCCGAATATAATTTCTTTAAATGTTGTATGCTATCAACACTGTGTACTATCTACACACGGCACAAGTGTTATCTGTATAATTCCACACCTGAGATTTTGAACAGTCTTAGTGTCACCATGGAGTCACTCACTTAAAAGGTATCTAACTGGAAGTGTCAACACCTTTTCACCCTAATTGATAGTCCCAATCAATTAACTGTTCATCGCAGCACTAGACGACAGGTTTAAATACACTACCTGCCGCCAACACATAATGCTTCAGTTCGCGGACTTGCTTTGTGTAGTGTTTGTAGAACACTCTGGATGACTTCCATCCAGTATATGAGCGAAGACGCTCAAAGTCCATATACTGAAAAAAGTTCAGTGATGAAGCAATTTTTCTCGGATCATGAGCTACGGGTGTACTGTCAGGATCCGCTCCGTGAATAAGTAGGTAAGCTTCGCCCTCAGTTGTTTTAGGGATAAGTTTGATCCTGAAGTTTCTCCTTTGAAGAGCTGCCCTCCCCTGAAGTCTGAAGTTCTACGAAGATAGACCTTTAGACACTCTACTGGACACAGAGAGACATCTTCCTTCAGAGGGCTGATTCTCCAGGGACCCCATCTCTTAGTGGGTAGCTTGTTCTTGGCGAGAAAGGTTGCATCAGGAAAGAGATTCAGTTCTCCCACTTCTGTGAACTGAATGTGGCCCTCATTTCTTGATAGGGCTACTATTTCACTAACTCTAGCCCCTGAGGCTATAGCGAACAGGAAAATAACCTTCTGGGTTAGATCCTTGAGAGAACAATCTTCATTGTTCACAGATGAAGCATAATGTAGGACCTTGTCCAAAGACTGAAATGGGCTTCGGAGGAGCTGCAGGCTAAGTCTAGCGCATGCCTTCGGGATCCCGTTAAAGATTTCGTTCGTCAGGTCCACTTGAAAGGCGCATAGAAGAGGTCTAGTCAGGGCTGACTTGCACGTAGTTATCGTGTTGGCTGCCAGACCTTGTTTATGAAGGTGGATAAAGAAGGACAGACAGAAGCCTATTGAAATTTTTTTTGGTCCTTTTTCTTTAACAAAAGCAACCCACTTTTTCCCAGACGATTCATATTGTCTTCTAGGTGACTTAGACTTGTAAATTCTTCCAAGAAGTCTATACTGCCTTTTGAGATCCCAAATCTTTTCTTAACCGCTAAGGCGAGAAAATCATGAAATGAAGGTTTTGGGTTCTCTGTGATGAAGCGAAGACAGTCGACTTCTGAACCCGTTCAGATAGTGCTAGGTTCGGTACAAGGACCAGCCTCAGCCTCAGTTCCATCACTAGAGGGAACCAGTTGCTCTTGGGCCACTTGGGGGCCACAAGAGCTGCCGTTCCCTGGAAGGATCTCAGCTCGTTGAGGACCTTCAGCAGGAGATTGGATGGAAGGAACAGGAATTTTCGTGTCCATTCGTTCCAAATTAGGGATATGGCGTCCGTTTTCTCCTCTAGAGGGTCCTCGTATGGGGCTATATATCGAGGTAGTTTCTTGATGTCGCTTGTCACGAAGAGGTCGATCTGCAGTTCCGGGACTTGTTCCAAGATGGAAGAGAATGAGTCTGTGCCTGGGGACCATTCTGACTCTATCGGCTTGAGCCTGAATAGAACATTCGCTGTCACATTGCAGAACCTTTGTAAGTGAATTGCTGATAGGTGCCATCTCTCTAGACAAAGGATGGCTAATATCACATGGTTGATATGGGACGATCTCAAGCCTTGTCGTTTCAGACATCTCACTATCACTTCCCTGTCCAAGATCAGCCTGATGTGGACTGATCTGCGAAGGGAGAGTTTTCCCAACGTCAAGAGGACTGCCATGGCTTCCAAAAGGTTGATGAGAAACGCCTGAACAGAGATGACCAAGTCCCTTGGACTTTCCTTTGATGGGAGTGAACTCCCCATTCTTACGTCGAGGCATCCATGTGGATGGTCATCAACAGCAAAGGTGGTTGCAAGGGCACGGTCCTCATTAAGTTCTTGGCCTTCGACCATGGGTTGAGAAGTGATCGTAGTAAGGCCAGTATCGATCATTTTAGATCTCTTCGAGCGTTTGGTGCGTATTTTCTCCAGACTCCTGACGCATCTTTCAGCTGTGCTCTTCGCACTGGGTCTGTTACTGCAGTGAACTGGAGAGAGCCCAGTACTTTTTCCTGTTCGCGTCTTGAAATCCTGTCGGATTACAGTAGTCTCTTGACAGACCCTGCGATGTTCCTCCTCTTCCCTGAGGGAATGGAGAAACGATGTGACCTCAGGTTCCAATGGCTTTCTAACCATTGAAACCCTTGAGCTGGAGAGAGTCGAGACTTCTTGAAGTTGATCTTACATCTCGGATGTTCCAGGAACTGGATCACTTCTTTGGATGTTTGCAGACAAGGCGTTTCGGATGCTGCCCCCACCAACCAGTCGTCCAGGTACGCTGCTACCTGAACACCTTTTAGGCGTAGTTGTTGCACAACTGCGTCTGCAAGTTTCATGAAGATACTTGGGACTATGTTTAGTCCGAAGAGTATGGCTCTTAGAACATACTTTATCTTCTGTAACTTGAATCCTAGGTAGGAGGAGAGGGAGCGACTGACTAGAAGGTGCCAATAGGCATCTGTCAGGTTTATCGAGACTGTGAACGCCCCTTTTTGTAACAGGGTCCTTATGTGTTGAAGGATTAACATCCTGAACTTGCTGTTCTCGATGAACTTGTTGAGTGGCGACAAGTCCAGAATGACTCTGAGTTTTTCTGAGTCCTTCTTGGGAACACAAAACAGCCTTCCCTGGAATTTGATGGACTTTGCTTTCCTTATAACCTGTATGCTCACGCGCTATAGGGTATATTCTTCTAATGGGGGGGTGGAGTGTTGGAAGAATTGTGGAAATGATGGTGGAGACTTGTTCCGTTTCCATCCTAGTTCAATCTTGATTAGGCCGTGGGGCCAAGGATCGAAGGTCCAACGATCCTGAAATTGTTAGAGCCTCCCTCCTACCGGAAGCGTCTCCTTGCTTGGATTGATCGGAGGGTTTACCTCCTTGACCACATCCTCCCTTACCTCCTGAGGGATGTCTAGAGGAGCCCCGTCTGGATCCTTTACCTTTCAACCGAGAGGTAGTGGTCTGCCTTTCAAACCCGGGGTTGAATGCTGGTGACTGGGCAACCAGCTGTTGAGGCACCACTAGGAAGGTGGTCTGTGTTTGGGCCATCACTTGGGGCACCGCTATCATAGTAACTGTGGGATGTTGTTGAGCAGGCCGAGGGGGAAGTCTAGACTTCTTCGTCTTCCTTTTAGATTGGGGACCCGCATCCGGGGAAGACTTCCTCTTTGAAGAGATGCCCCACTTCTGGAAAAAGTTCCTATTCTCCGTGATGGCTTCCTCGACTACCTCTTTGACTACTTCGTTCGGGAAGAGGTCTTTACCCCCAGATGTTAGAAGATATCAGCTTCCTGGGTTCATGTTTCACTGTTGCAGCAGCGAACACGAAATCTCTACAGGTTCTCCTAGCCTTCATGAAAGCATACAGGTCCTTTACTAGGGTGTCCATATGCATTTTGGCTAGGACCATGAGCATGTCTGGGGTACTCTTTTGCCTGCACACATCTCTATGCAGTTTTGTAGGGATAAAGATGCCACAAGTCTCTCCTTCGTCTTGTTCCTTGCACAAGAGAAACTCGGAAAGTTTAGGGAGATTCTCGCTAAACTGTCGTCCAGCGATGTCTGCGTCCAGTTTCCCTACTGAGAAGGTTAGGTGGATTTCCTTCCATTCCTTCTCTTGCATGGGCAAGGCTAATGACAGAGACCTGCACTCCTCTAGTGCAGGGCATGGTTTGCCTGCCTCCACTGCCTTGGCAACAGATTTAAATGCCTTCAACGTAAAGGGGAAGGCTATTGAAGCAGGAGCAAGAAAGGTAGGGTGTTTCTTGCTAAAGGCAGACACTTTCGACACCGAATAGCCTGCCTTTCTCAGGCTACTTGACAAGAGAGCCTGTGCCTTATCGTGGTCGAAAACCATGACCTCCTTCGGTCCCGTCTCCTCTTTTGGCATTGGTTCACGCTTCAGTCGAATGAAGCAATCAGGGTAAGCGTTAAAGCTTGGCCAAAACTAGATCTCGTCTAAGGGGACAGCTCCCATCTTCTCTGAGATGTAGAGATTGCCGTTTGAAATCGGCATAAACTCCGTATACCTCCAGGGATTGGTTTTGGAGCAGGTCGGGAGGTCTTGGCCTCTGGGTCGTTTATGTGACCCTCGGGAGGCAATAAGTGGAGCTTCACGGAGCTCTCTCTCGAATTTCGCTTCCCTTACTTCGCCTCGTTTGCGAATGTTCTCCATTAAATCCGTAAGATGGACCAGTGCCTGGCTCATATTGTCCAATGGAGGGGTAGAAGGTGAAGACGTCGAGGGTAAACTCCTCCTCGGGATCATCCTTTAATAGATCCTTTTCAGTGTCCATAGACACTTCCGACATCCTTACCTCCTGGTGGATGTCCATACTTTGCAACGCCTCCCTGACATCCGTCTGGATGCAGAGATGTCCGAGTCGTGCTTGGGGCACAAACATATCACTACCCGCTTGAGGGAACAGCAAGCTACACATCCTATTGTTAGGTACGTATGGTCCCGGAGAGTTCTTTTGGAACCCTCTTACCAACTTGCGCAGCTTTCCACGTGCCGCATCCCTCGACTCCGTTGACTTGGGGTTGTCGAAACCTTCGGTCACCAAGGTCCGGCAGATATTGCAAACTTGGAGGTCCCAATATTGCAGGGATTTGGTAGTGATGGTGCAGGGGGCATGAGACCTGCACGCTTTGTGACCGTAGAAGTTCCTACTCCTATGGTTGCAGAAGATCACATTGAATTTCATCTGGTGTTCCTCCTGTAAATAAAGTAAAATAAAATGAGTATGTGATTGTTTATCTCACATGACAAACAGATATGTAACTATTAATATTTTAATTATCATAGCTTAGGATGGTAATTTAGAAAGAAATAGGGAAAGACACATACTTGTGTATCCCTTCCACTTCCAGCCAACTGCTGTGACCTCCCCCCAATATTAAAGATATAGAGTTTCCTTTATCAGGGCAACTCAAAAGAGAAGGGTTCTAACCTCTAGGGATAGAAAAAGTGTACACTGCCACTGACCCTTCTTAATTATTTGATATTGTGGGGTAAGTATTAACTGATTTCCAATCAGAGTACTGTATTGAAGGAATTCTATTCTTTAAATATAGGATTGGTCTCAGCAAAAGACTGTACAAGGGTACACAGGTATGTTGGAAAATAACTACTGTATAATAAATACTATAGTTTTCTGTTTGCAGTACATAATATACTGCAAATATACGGGCTACTGTATAATCATATAATGTAGTTTAGCCGGCATGTTGCCAGCATGGCTAGCACCTGGCGGCACAGTCCAGCCGGCATGTCACCGGCTGGACTAGAAATTAGAAAAGACACATACTTGTGTATCCCTCCCAGCCAATTGCTGTGACCTCCCCTTCCAATATTAAGACTATAGAGCATCCTGATCAGGGAAAACTCAAAAGAGAAGGGTTCTAACCTCTAGGGATAGAAAAGTGTACTACCACTGACCCCTCTAAACTACTTAATATTGTAGGGTAAGTTATTAACTCATTTCTAATCAGAGTATTGAAGGAATTCTATTCTTTCAATATAGGATTGGTCTCAGCAAAAGACAGTGCAAGGATACACAAAATATATTGGAAAATAACGACTGTATAATATATACAATAGTTTTCTATCTGCAGTATATACTATAATGCAAATATACTGGCTCTGTATAATCATATACTGTAGTTCAGCCGGTATGTTGCCGGCAGGGCTAGTACCTGGCGGCACCTGCCCAGCTGACATGCTGCCGGCTGGGTTAGTACCTGGCGGTACTAGCTGACAGAGAGAGAAAAAGCATGGAGTGAAGTGCTGCCTTATTAAAATGTATGTTTACAATAAGGGTGTAAGTATATAACCTTACTGCCTTCCTCCAGAATGAGGGTTCAAATGGAAGGGGAGAATGCATCATTCAGGCTTCCATCAAGGCGTAAGATCCGTTGCCGGCATTGCCGGTTTCAGGAATGTGGATGGCAGTCCAAGGGAGGACTGAAGAACCTTCAGCAGCAGAAGGGCCTCCCACCGGCAGCCGTCATAGCCGGCACAACCTTCCCAGAGCCTTGTGTCCATAAGGGATAGACTGAGTGACTAAAGAGCTTCTTATGTAGGAGCCCGGCTGGCACCGCAACCCACCCGGCAAGCGGTGAGATTGCAGGACAACGGCCACAGGATTGAAATGGCTAAGTCATCGCTAAAGGACAGAGAGGGGAAGGGAAAAGGGTCCTGTATCAAGTGTAGAAGAAAGCGGCAGGATTGCCGCCACTTCCACACAAGAATGAAACAATGTTTCAGTATCGGCGCCATCCTAGGCGGCAGAAGAATAACTATTCTTCAGCCTAGGGTCTGCCGAATCTATCAAGTGTAGAAGAAGGCGGCAGGATTGCCGCCGCCTCCACACAAGAGAGAAACAATGTTTCAGTATTGGTGCCATCCTAGGCGGCAGAAGAATACTATTCTTCAGCCTAGCGGTCCCGACCCTCCCCCTCCCCCGACTGATGGCCAATCGAGACGACGGGAGGGGGGGGGGGACGAGAACCGCCCGGGATGAATGAGACTATGTAACACCCCGTGAGATAATCTCGGTCCTCAATATGTCGGAATGTTGAGGGAAGACTGAGGAACAAGCATGCTTGGCCCGTATTGTCATAGCCAACAACCATCGAGTAAGAGGAGAGACGTGCTCTGGGAGGGGTGGGGGGGTTACAGGGGAATCATGTGGACAGGTGGTGGTAGGCAGGGCTACCAACTGGAGATCCCCTCAACACAACATGGAAAATCCCAAAAATATGATCATAACGGAGTTTGACAATAAAAACAATATGAACTGTTATAAATACTTAAAAGTAAATAATGAATAAAAGCGTAATCACGTAAAAAAGGCTAGGCATGCAAAGTTAATATGGCAAGAGAGGGACTCGAGCGAGTGGCAAGGGAGGAAGCATGACGTCATCTTGGAAGATGGAAAACAGGGGTACCAACCTTACTACTGAAGCGGGTAGATACCGAACAGTAACACAAATAAAGAGCACGCGAGAGTCCCACTCGAACCAAAACGTAAAACTATGTGGGGGAACGCTATTCACTATAATCACTTCTGAATTAATAAAACAAAGGCTACACTGCCCATTCACGCTTAAAACTCATGGATAAAGTACTCAACTTCGATGGAGTAACTTAGGATTCCGCCATCGATGCGTAGAAAAGGAAAAGTAATCCAAAAAACACCGAGGTAAACACAACCAACTTATCGTAACTGGTGCTAAAAAGGAGTGCTGGGCAAGCGTGGGTAAAGTTAGTAGTACTAGTCTGCGCGGCAGGGGAGGTTGATCCGCACCTCACTATTGAGGGATTTTGAAGAGGAGATATCTAAATGGTACGAGACCTCTGGTCATATTACGCCCTAGATTATACCGACACCAATAGGTGAGCGAGCTATTTCAACCTAGCATTCCTATGCATTTTTTCTCTGGTAATATTTTAGCAGTTATATTCCTTAGAAATGGTGCTTTAGTAGCATTTCACTGGCCGGCACAGGTTGAGCCCAGAAATACTATTCTTCAGCCTAGGGTCTGCCGACACAGGACTAGTCTCCTAGACCGCAGGGGAGAAGGTGGCGGCATCATACTACCACTTCAGGTGCGGCCTAGGGAGGCTAGCCTCCTATGTCGGCAGCTGTAAGCCAGCAGGGGAGTGACTACTCACCCTGCTGCTCTGCCGCCGGCAGAAAGACTGAATACTCTGAGGTTCTGTCGAAAACCAAAGCCGGGATCTCGCCGGCAAAGGTGGGAGACAGAAAACCCTAGCCTAGTCAAGCCGGAGTGAACTACTCTATGGCAAGACCAGATAGGGTTGCCGCAAGGTACTCAGAGGGAAGGAGGGATTACCCTTAAATCTCCACAGGAGATAAGTATCGAGTTATATAATTCTAGGAGATGTACTATCTCCCGTTGAATCAATAAAACGATACACGAGGGTAAATGGGGATAATGTCTGAAAGTATACTACATCGCCTAGGCTAGGTAGCCTAGCGCGAGACAAGGTCTCGGTTACCTAAATAGCTGAAACTCTAACGTATACGATCGGCAAAAGTAAGAGGAAATTATGCATAAAATATATATCTTTACTAGTATAATTGTGCCTAAATAGCTTTCATAATTTATCAATGCTATTACAACCGGGAAAGTCATTCTGCTAACTAAATAACACATGCATAACGAACGACAGCGCCCATGGCGCCTCCGTTGACAGGCCTAGCTCCTTAACACAAAAAATTACTCTAATTTCACTGTGAAGCAGGAGCTAAAATTATACACTGTAAAGAATAAATACTCAACTTTCCAGTGGTAAAAGAAGCTGGAAATTGCATATTAAAACCTCTCAAAAGCAATTAAAAACGTTAGATCAACAGGGAACACCACTGTGCGAAATGGCTACAAAAATAGGAATGGTAAACTTCCATCAGGACGACATGGCTTGAGCCCAAAAATGAGTTTGTACTGAGCCAACTTGGCATAGAGTACCACGTACTGTCAGGAGAACAGTTAAAGGGGTTGACAGGTACCTGCACCAGCATTCTAGGCTACATCCAGTTACAGGTGAAGTGTCCTTCCAGGTGGAGACTACCACTGTTTAACTATGCAGTGGCAGCTGCCAAAGACATCAACTTTTGTTTTGTTCTTGGTAGGAATCTACTGGACGCAGTCTACCTGACACTGGATTCACCCCCGAGAACAGTTGGTTTGATCACACTACAGTTCTCCAATTGTCACTCAAGGTACTCTAAATATCTCTACTGCATACCAGACCACTGTTATGAAGGTGACTGATCCTGAACCTGATCATGAAATATTCTCCGGGAATGATCTTCTGTCCTTTAGTCAGGTGGCCAAGATCCAAGATCATCGACACATCAAAACTGTCATCAAAATGATCTACTCCAGGGTTTCTGCATCTCTGGTTCCACGCTCCTATCTGCCCTATAGAATATGTTGGTCTTACCTGGAAGTACACCAGGGCTTGCTAGTGAAACCGGATCCAGACGGCTTGGTAGACCCAATAGTCACCTTCAATGTCCTGATTGACCTAGTTGCAGAGACACCTCCAGAATGCTCACTATGGGATCGGGAAAATTACTGCAATGCTCCGTTGACTTGTTTGGCACAAATCTTTGATTAGTGTAATCAGGGATATATGCCGGACATGTTGGGAATGTCAGACTTGTAAGGTTTCAAGGGAGATGGTTGCCCTGCCAACTTTGAAAATAGTGACCTCTTATCCTTTTGAACTGGTTGCTATGGTCATTGTGAGTCTCCCAACAACCAGTACTGGCTTTATTGGGTGTCTGATGGTAGTCAACCCTTATTTCAAGTGGCTGACAGTAGTACCCATAAGGAATACAGTAAGAAGAGCAGTACGAAATGCCAAGCACTTGAAAACAGAGTTTTTCCTGTTATTTCTCGTGTTCCTGACTAAATATTGACTGATAACGGCCCTGAGTTTATTTCCCAGGAATTTACAGAGTTGTTGGAGCAGAATAATGTTGTATATGTGAATAAAACTCTATATAAACCCTCTAGTAATGGCACATTGGAGCAGGTGAACTGTACCATTGGTGAGTTACTGGGGGTGATTTCTGGGGAATCTCGGAAATGGGACCAGTATTTGTCCCGAGCAGTTCTCAGCTACAACCATTCCCACCACACTGGGATTGGATGTACTCCAGCTGAGAACATACTGAAGGGTGCTCACAATGTTGATAGTATCCCCTTGCTATCAGCAGAGACAAGAGACCCATGGGCTGAAGGACATCCTCGGTACAAATCGTTTAAGGATGGTTCTCTGGTCCTCTTGGGGGGAAGGACAGGGCTGCTTCGCTAGGGAAAGCAACATTTTCCCTCGAGGACTGAGGTTGTCAAGGAATTAATTGGTCTGCGCTACTACTCGACGGTCCCCCAGAGGAAACTGTCCGAGCAGGAGCTTTGGAGGAAGGTCGGGAAGTGGAAGAAGAAGCCTTAGGTTTCTTCTGCTTTGAAGGAACTTTTGAAGGAGAAAAATCCTGCTTAGGTTTCTTCTTTCCCTGGTGTTCAAACCTTTCCCACTGGGAGGCAGACCACTCCTGGCATTCGACACATTCGTTACTCTCATTACACTGTTGTTCCCTACAGGCCCCACACAAGGGGTGGTGATTGGTCTCCCCAGCAGACATAAAAGTACCACAGGAGCAGCCCTCAGGACCAGGACAGGTATGTATGGCTGTCAGGAAGGTTCATGCACACACAAGGTGGGAGAAAAAGACAAAAAAGCAATGATTAATGGCAGTCCAAAAAATAGGTGAGGAGGAAGAGCGGCAACAACTGTTCTCCATCCGAGCCAAAAGCAAAGTGAAGCACAGTCGCAGGTGTGTGAGTGAGAGGGGTAGCTAAGTACCCCCCTACCCTGCCCCGCCAGTAATTAGCAGGATGGGTAGTTAACCCTCGCTAAATTTTAATGTCTCATCCTTTAAGCTTTGTCGAAAGTAATATCCCTAAAAATAGCGTAGGTTTGTATTCAAGTTACGGAACAAACTACCAATAATGAAAGTCATTTGTAAATTAACTGTACCTAAAGTAGATCTACATACATCCAGAATGTATAGCTTTACAGTAAAAAAGACATAAGAATCCTGAATACTGATATATAAATAATGAAATTATCTCAACACTAACCCTGTGTGTCTGAAATTCATAACTTTCAGCCTCTCAACTGTAGGGACTGAAAATGTAAGCATCTTGCCTTCACCCAGTTCGAGCATGGATATGGCAGTTCTCCTTTGACAATAAGCTTGGTAACACCTTCATCTTGATTTTTGTGGGTTGAGTAAACCCCTGAAGATTAAAGCATCTCTACTGTGATCATAAGAACAGGAGCACATACATTTCTGAAAAAGAGAAAAGAAGTTACAACTTTGAAATTCTAACTTGAAATTAAAAAAAGATACTAACACTAACAATATGTTAAAAAACCTAGCTTTTTATTTAAAATTATTTTTTTCATATTACTGTGCTAAGAGTGAAATTGCAACACATACCTTTGAGATAAAAAATTTCAGAGATACAATTTTATCTTAACTTTTTTCCCCTGAGATCACACAACTTCAAAGAACTTTTATGGGTCAAGACTCTTAGCAAAGACGAAAGCTATGTCTGACACAAAGGTAATTGACACAGTTTACACGTAGTTCTCACCCAATACAGATTCACAAAACATGGTTCTGTAATTTATTTTTTCTTTACACAATGGTTAGTAGTAGCAGTGATAAGCCAAAAAGAAAAGTTTCAAAACCCACTACTGAACTAAGAAAGGAGATAATTGAAAGGGCAGAAACGTGTGGTCATATAACCTATATTTCCAAAGTGTGGTACTGTACTATACAGTATACAGAAGTCAACAATCTACATGATTTTGAGAAAAGAAAAAGCCATTAAAGAAGTACTTCAGTGACAATCATACATGGAAAGGTGTTGCAAATACATTCGGACATCATTAAAAACCTCCCAGGAAAAAGTGATGATGCAGTTTCTAGTGAGGCTGGTTTGATAAAAAAAAAAAAGTGGCATTCATAGTGTTGTAAGGCATAGGGAGGCTGCCAGTTAAGACAAAGCTACTGCTGAGAAATATGTTGTTGAAAAAATCCAGATAAGGCAGTAGCTGGCAGAACATGGAGTTTTTATGATAAAACAAAGTTTTATGAATACTTACCTGGCAGTTATATACATACAGTATAGCTATAGTCTCTGACGTCCGGCAGAATTTTTCAAAACTCGCGGCAACCGCCATGTGGTGGTTGTGCGGTTAGGTGGTTAACAACCCTTACAGGGTGGTACTTGGAATCATTCCCGTTTTCTGTCTCCTGAGGGGAGGAGGGTGGGACTTAAAATATATATATAACTGCCAGGTAAGTATTCATAACACTTTATCATAAAAACTCCATTTTTATGAATAGAACTTACCTGGCAGTTATATATAGCTGATTCACACATTTGGAGGAGGGTGACAGACAGCTAACATCGTTGGGAAAACAACAATAAGTTGTAGGAAAAAACACCTTGATTCCTTACCTCCTAAGGTAGCTGACTTCGAAGGTTCCTGCCTCTTGAGTCGCTTTCCCTTAGGACCTGTGTGGACCTGTCATGCTGAAACAACTCAATTGAGTCTGTCAAACGGAGTGAGACCAACAACTTGACTAGACTTCAGCACTACCTATGCCCCTTTTTAAAAACTGCAACCTTACTCAAACTAACCACCTAACCTTGCAAAATAGATATTACTATCTAGCTAGACTGAGGGCACTATACCACAAGTTAGAGTCCTCAGACAACCATAAAAACCAAAACCCAAACACAGGCACACAAAAGTTAAGGTTGAGGGGAGGTAGTAACTCCTTTGCCCAATACAGAAGCAGTAGCTACGTATGGGCCCAAGGTATAATACCTTTCATAATCTACCCTTACCTCTCTGAGGTAATGAGAGGCGAACAGAGTTGCTTCTCCAGAACGTTGCGTCCATAATCTGTCTAACTGACATATTCTTGCGATATGCCAGTGAAGTAGCAATGGCTCTCACCTCAAGAGCCTTTATTTTTAAAAAGACCGAAGTTTTCCTCCTCCCACAAGAGGTGAGCTTCTCTTATTGTTTCCCTCAAGAAGAATGATAATGCATTCTTTGTGAGGGGCTTTAGCGGATCTTTCACTGAGCACCATAAAGAATTGGATGCACCTCTAACATTCTTAGTGCGAGACGAATAAGCCCTGAGGGCTCTTACTGGTCAGAGGAGCCTCTCCTGCTCTTGACCCACCACATTAGTGAGGTTAGGAACCTCAAACGTCCTCGGCCAGGGTTTAGATGGATTCTTGTTCTTAGCGAGGAAGTCGATCCTCAACACACATACTGCTCCATCCTGGTTAAAGCCCACCTGCTTCTCAATAGCGTGAACCTCGCTGCCCCTTTTTGCTGTGGCCAGAGCCATCAGGAAGAGGGTTTTCTTAGTAGCATCTCTAAGGGACACTTGTGAGATGGGTTCAAATTTCTTGCTGCATAGGAACTTCAGAACCACATCCAAATTCCAAGCTGGGGGTCTTAACTGAGCCTGCTTAGTTGGCTCAAAAGACTTCAAGAGATCTTGCAAGTCTTTATCCTGAGTTAAGTCTATGCCTCTGTGCCTACAGACAGCAGAAAGCATACTCCTGTACCCTTTAATAGTGGATACGGCCAGTTTAGAGTCTTGTCTGAGGGACAACAAAAAAAAAAATCAGCTATTTGGCTCACAGAGGTAGTGGTTGAGGAAACTTTGTGCTCCTTACACCAAGCTCTAAAGGTTTCCCACTTCGATTGGTAGACTCTTTACGAAGAGACCCTCCTCGCTCTGGCGATAGCTCTTGCAGCTTGCGCAGAAAAGCCTCTCGCTCTGACAAGCTTCTCGATAGTCTGAGGGCAGTCAGTCATAGAGCGAGGGGGTTTTGGTGATACCTCTCGAAGTGGCACTGTTTGAGAAGCTTTGGATTTGGAGGAAGGCTTCTTGGAAAGTCCACTAACATGTCCAACACCTCTGTGAACCATTCTCTTGCTGGCCAGAATGGAGCTACCAAGATCATTCTTCCTGATTCAAGGAGAGCAAATTTCCTGACTACCAGATTGATCTTGAAAGGGGGGAACGCATAGGTGTCCATCCCCGTCCTGTCCATCAAGAAGGCATCTCCTGCTATTGCCTCCTCGTCCAGGACTTAGGAGCAGTAGTTGGGGATCCTTTTGTTTTGGTTGGAGGCAAAGAGGTCAATTAAAGGCCTCCCCCATAACTTCCACAGACTCTGGCAGACCTGATGGTTGAGGGTCCACTCCGTGGGAAGAACTTGCCCTTTCCTGCTGAGCATGTCTGCTCTTACATTCTTCTGTCCCTGCACGAATCTTGTTAGAAGTCCTACGTTGTTCTCTTTCGACCACAGAAGGAGCTCTTTTCCTGTTTCGAACAGAGACAGAGAGTGAGTTCCCCCTTGCTTTCTGATGTAAGCCATAGCCGTGGTGTTGTCCGAATTGACCTCCACTATCCTCCCTGACACGAAGTCTTTGAAGGCCTTCAGTCCTAACAGAATGGCCATCAACTCCTTCCTGTTGATGTGCCACCCGACTTGTTCCTTTCCCCAAGAGCCTGAGACCTCCTTGCTTCCCAGTGTTGCTCCCCATCCTGACTCCGAAGCGTATGAGAACAACACTAGGTCTGGGTTCTTCCTGAACAGGGAGATTCCTTCCCCTAAAATAGCTGGATCCAGCCACCAAATCAGATGACTCTTGATTTCTGCTGGAATGAAGAAGGAAAAGGAGTCCTCCTGAATCTTCCTGTCCCACACCCTTGATAGGAAGTGTTGAAGAGGTCTGAGGTGCAGTCTTCTCAGAGAGACAAACTGTTTGAGTGAGGAGAGGGTTCCCAGCAAACTCATCAAATCCCTCGCTGAGCACTTCTGTCTTTCCAGGAATTCCTGAACCTTCCCAAGGCACCTGGTCTGCCTTTCTTGGGAGGGAGAAGCCCGAAAACGAACTGAGTCCACAACTATCCCCAAATAAAGAATTGTCTGACTCGGTTCGGTCTGGGACTTCTCCTTGCTGATGACGAGACCCAGTTCCTGAGCAATCATAAAAGTCTTGCGTGAGGTCCTCCAGACATTTCTCCTTCGACCGGGATCTTATCAACCAGTCGTCCAGATATAGAGATACTCTTATCCCCTCTTGATGAAGCCATCCTACCACGTTCGCCATTACCCTAGTGAAGACTTGAAGAGCAGTGCTGAGGCCGAAGCAAAGAGCCTTGAAGTGGAAACACTTGCCCTGGATCATAAATCTTAGGAACTTCCTCAAAGTCGGATGGATGGGGATGTGAAAGTAAGCGTCCTGTAAATCCAGAGACACCATCCAGGGACGTACCGCTGCCAGCACCGACTGAGTCGTCTCCATAGTAAAATTTGTCTTTTCCACAAAGATGTTCTGAGCGCTGACATCTAGAACTGGTCTCCATCCACCTGAGCTCTTGGGTACCAGAAAAAGGCGATTGTAGAAACCTGGGGAAGATAGTTCCAGAACTGGCTCTATCGCTCCCTTCTCCTGCATCTGGTTCACCAGATCCAGTAGAGCCTCTTGTTTCACGGCGTCCGAGTACTGTGCCACTAAGGCTAGAGGTGTATTTGAAAGCGGAGGCTTCTTCAAGAGGGTGATCTTGTATTCCTCCTTGATGACCGAGAGGGACCAGGCGTCTGCCCCTCTTTTCTTCCAAGCCTGCCAAAAAAGTGACAGTCTTGCTCCTACCGCTGTCTGGAGGACTTGAGCTTCATCTCCTGGAGTGGGACCTGAACGAACCTCTTTTCGTTCTACCGCCCGTCTCCTGCCTTCTTCCTCTGAAGTCTGTTCTCGTCGGAAGCTCTACCTCAAAAGGGCAGCTGAAGCTTCCTCTCCTCTCTCTTCAATGACGAAGGAATCACTTGTAAAGGCTTCCTTGCGGAGCGTGACAGGAGGTCTTGTGTGGCCTTTTGCGCAAGCGATAGGGTAATGTCCCTGACAAGGGACTCAGGTAAAAGGTGCTCCGAGAGAGGGGCGTAAAGGAGCTCGGCCTTCTGCGTGACCGTAACTGCTCTGGAAGTGAAGGAACATAAAAGGGCCCTCTTCTTTAAAACTCCTGCGGAAAATAGGGAAGCTAACTCATTTGACCCATACCTAAGAGCCTTGTCCATGCAGGCCACAATACTAGTAAGGTCTTCTGTATCTTCCAACCGTTCTGTTTTCCTGGCCAGCGTACCCAGAGACCTGTCCAAAAAACTGAAGACTTCGAAGGCTCGGAAAATTCCCTTGATGAGGTGGTCAAGCTCAGACATAGACCACATTACCTTCGCCGAGTTAAAGGCATGTCTTCTGGAAGAGTCAACAATGCCAGAGAAGTCCCCCTGGGAGGAGGCAGGCACTCCCAGGCCCAGAGCTTCTCCAGTCTCGTACCACATGCCTGCCTTAGACGCAAGTCAAGCTGGTGGTCTTTACCGCTTGCCTACACTCCTTCAGCCAGTCATCCACTCTAGCGAGAGCCTTCCTAGCCGAGATGGACAGCTTCATTTTGATGAAAGCCGACTGCTTTTTGGCCTTCTTCCTGCTAAACTGCGACTGAAGAGAACGAGGAGCAGCAGGTTGAAACTCCTCCCCATAAAGCAGGCAAACCCTCATCCTCTGAGATATCCTCTAGATCTTGCCCTACTTCCAACTCAGTCTCTCTTTGGGCTGCAGGAACTAAGTCTGAGGTTGATTTAACAAGCCGATAAGTTTCCAATTGCTCATCTGCGTCCGAGAAAAGTAAATCGTCGGATGCGTCCTGTTGGCGAGGGCTGAATGCGTCCTGACACCGAGGGACGCGTGCGTCCTGGCGCCACGTGCTGGAGGCGTCCTGACGTCGCACGGTAAAAACGTCCTTGAAGCGGGAGGAGGATGCGTCCTGGCGCCGAGAGCTGGAAGCGTCCTTGCGACGGAAGCTGCATGCGTCCTGGCGTCATGAAGCGGAAGCGTCCTGGAGAGGCAGGCTGAAAGCGTCCAGGCGTCGCGAGCGAGAGACGGAAGCGTGCTGACGACGAGAGACGGAAGCGTGCGAACGACAAAAATCGTAAGCGTCCTGGCGGCGTGTCGAGGAAGAAGAAGCGCGGTACCGCACGCTTGACGAATCGCGCCGCGGTTCCCTGGGAGAGGAGTGACACTGTTCGTCCTGCAAGGGAGAGGTACTCCGCTCCCTCTTAGAGGCCAATTTCTTAACCGGTAAAGTGTCGTCCTTACGTCTGCCCGACTGGGAGGAAGGGCGGCTAAAAGCTTGCACCAGAGAAGACAGCTGCTTCTGCATAACTTTCATAAACGACTTCGCGACTGCTGCTGGATCCTGAGTTTCCGAAGGCAATGGGTGCCGAGTAGCGCTGGTCGTAGGAGAAGGGTCTCTCGTCACTTAAAAGAAGAGGAGAATCCTCCTTCCTTCCATCTCTGGGCTTTGACCTCTTCGTTGGAACGGCGTCCCAGTCATCCTCGGAAGAAAAAGGTTCTGGGCTACTCGATAAGGGAGAGCGAGAACGGGTCTGGTCAACTTGTTTCCACCTCCTCTTGGTCGGTCTCGAAGCTTCATACTGCCATTTGCGTTTAGGTGAGGGGCTCGGGGAACGCCATCACTTCCAACACGCCTTTTCCGTGGCGGTCATGAGCAGCCTGGGAAAACGCAACAGGACTGCCTGAGGCGACAGCTGACCGAGGATGCATACCTCTCACTCCTTTGCGGCTGTCAACGTACCTTCTCCCTTGGTACTGGGAGCTTGGTAGACGTCTAGACATAGGGACGTGACAGGTTCTATTAGTCGCCACCTCCACTGCACTATCACAGGCACTAATCACACTCTCATTCTTACCTTTAAAGGCTGAAAGCTGGTCTTTAATAGCCTTCAACTCAGCCGCCATCCTGGCGTACCGAGGGTCATCCGTAGATACCGTTCCTGTAGAAGGGGCAGGAGCTACTACCTCAGAAAAAAGTTCAACTTCTACAGAGGAATTAATTAAGGGATCAAATGAAATATCTAAACTAAGCTCACTAGCAGATTTAGATTTAGATCTCGAAGCCCTCCTGGCTTCATCTGACTCTAACTTACGCACATAGCGTTTCATACTTAACCATTCCTTCTCGCTCAAAACCTCACATTCCTTGCACCTATTATCAAGCGCACATTCAAATCCCCTGCACTTCAAACAAACAGTGTGAGGTAACCTCACCTTGCATACCTCATTTACACAAACACGAAAATGAAGTTTATCAGTCATCATAAACAAACAGTTAAAGAATAATAATAAATGCGATTGCCAAAACCCCAAATCAGTGTACGTCACCAAAAAAGAAGTCCAGTACAGCGACACAGGGAAAAGCGAATGAAAAACTCCAATGGCGGACCAACGATGTTGTCAGTCCAACCGGCAGAGATGATCTGAAGAACAGAAAACGGGAATGATTCCAAGTACCACTCTGTAAGGGTTGTTAACCACCTAACCGCACAACCACCACACGGCGGTTGCTGCGAGTTTTGAAAAATTCTGCCGGACGTCAGAGACTATAGCTATATATATATAACTGCCAGGTAAGTTCTATTCATAAAAAAGAAATTTTTATAATGATTACACATTAAATCCTATCAAAAATCTTTTAAAAGGGAGGCTCTAAAAAGGCTCACATGTGAATCAGTTTTTGCAAGAAAAAGACACAAAAGAGGAAAACCCAAGAAGGTCAGTTACCAAGCATTTTTATGAAAGGAGACTCCTCCAAGCAACACTAATGTTACTCTTCTGTTTGTTCTACCCAAACTACCCCCTCTCTTCTTCATTGGTAAAGTGAAGTTCAATGTTCATTTACTTCAAATACTGTACAGAATATTAATTTACTCTATAAATAATACATCTAACTTCTTTTTACTATACGCCCTGGATCCGCGGGGATTAGGGACCAGAATCCCCAGCGAATAGAGCAAATTCGCAAAAAATTTAAAAATCAATTTAAAAATACTTATAATTGAATATTTTGATACATAAAACATGTAATAACATCAAGAAATATCGTCATAAACATTTTAAAATCATTTAATAAAAGTTAAAAGACATTTTCCAGAAAAATATTTTGGATGTGGCTCATGAACACCAATTAACAAACTACCATGACACAATACAATGCTATAAATATACTTAACATACAGTGCTGTGCCGTACTCACTGTATGTACTTTATTAATGTTACCCCTACTGTCGAGTGCATTTTCTATCATGCATACACAAACCGTGTTCTTTAACTCGCTCATATTTTTTACTACAGCCAATTTTTTTGGCTCAAGCCATGTCGTCCTGATGGAAGGTTCCTAATAGTAGCTTCCTAAGGCATATATGTACTACAGTGATATTCCCAGAGAATTTACCTTTAGGTCCCCAGAATTCTAACTACTGGCACGAATATCTTTAAAACTTCTCTCAAAGATATCGCATAATATCAGGGGACGTATTCTTGACACGCCACATACCAATCTTCACCCCGAATAGCCATTACGCTTCGAGGGGGAAAGTGGTAAAATTAGAAGGGGAGCTGTATCAAGGTTACCCTACTTCCCATACAACTATTGAGTATCAAGATGGCGCCATATCCAAGATGGCAGACTTTCCTAATTTTGTAGCGAATTCGCACGGTGGTGTTCCCTGTTGATCTAACTTTTTTGATCGATTTACAAGGATTATTATGCAATCTCCAGCTTCTTTCGCCTCTGTAAAGTTGAGTATTGATTCTTTACAATGTATGTATTTTAGCTCCTGTTTCACAGTGAAATTAGAGTAATTTATTGTGATTAGGAGCTAGGCCTGTTATTGGAGGCGCCATGGGCGGTGTCGTTCGTTAGGCATGTGTTATTTAGTTAAAAAAACGACATTCCTGGTTAAAATAGCATTAATTAATTAATTATGAAAGCTATTTAACGGATTTTGAGCGAAGCGAAAAATCTATTTTTGGGTGAGATGGCCATGTCGTCCTGATGGAAGTTCCTTAAAGTAGCTTCCTAAGGGATATATGTACTACAGTGATATTCCCAGAGAATTTTACCTTTAGGTATCCAGAATTCTAACTCCTGGCGCGAATATCCTTAAAATTTCTCCAAAGGATATCGCATATCAGCGGACGCATTCTTGACACGCCTCCAGAGCAATCTGCACCCCAAACAGCGTTTTGGCTTCGAGGAGGATGTGGCAAAAGGGAGCCATCCAAAGGCTCTCCCCGCTCTCGTAATACTATTGGGAATACAACAGCGCCTTTCCCACGACGGCGGACATTCCTTGTAGCATTGAGCGTGGTGTTACAGATACAGTACCACGGGAGGGATACCGTGAAGATCTTTTATTTTAGAAGAGATGGGTGGGTCCATCAGGACGACATGGCCATCTCACCCAAAAATAGATTTTTTGCTTCGCTCAAAATCCGTTTTTTGGGCTCAAGCCATGTCGTCGTGATGGAAGCACACCAGAGCATTAGTGTATCTGTGGATTTTTAATCAGTGCCTTAACCTTATAGCAACCTTTTCTATGGTCATGGGGACCACATGAGACAAGGGACGTTACCGTTATTCGTCACCATCACTAATCATAACCAATGTTAGTGCTTCCTGCCTCCTACAGGGAAGAGTCATTCTAGACAGTAGAAAAGGGATCTTGAGGTTAACATACATAGTATGACCAAACATAAGTACACACTGAATATACAAGTAGTCTCATAGTTGTATATTTGCTAAAATAACATCAGTGTCTCTTATATCTATTATTTGATGCATACAAATATATGAGGGATACTTACTTTGGTAAGTTGAAGAACTCTGGCATGTATACATACAATTGTCTGGCGAAGGTGGACGCACTACATTCTAACAGACATTTATTACTAATAAATGACTAAAAGATGTTCAGTAAAACGAATGTAGTATGACAATGGGATTATACCTGTAACAAGTACAGAGACTATATCTCCTTCTTGAAGGAAGAAATGATGAGTGCCACTCTCAGACTGAAGAAAATTATAAAACAATTTCTCTTCATAATTCCTGTACTGGTTACTTCTATCTGCACTATGTACTTCGTACACTGGCACTAGTGCTATCTGTATAATTCCACACCTGCGATTTTGAACAGAGCCAGTGTTATCATGGTAACACTTAATTAAAAAAAGTCACACCTAAAAAGGGTGACCTCTTCTCCCTTTAATTGACAGTCCCAGTCAATTAGCTGTTCATCCTAGAATTAGACGGCAGGTTAAATATTCTACCTGGCGTCACCACATATTGCTTCAGATCATGGATTTGTCTAGCATAGTGTATGTAGAACACTCTGGATGATTCTCATCCGTTACGTGCAAGGACATGTGAGGTCCCAAACCAAAAACTGTTTACCACAGTAATTAGGGGGCAGGTTTTAATACACTACCTGCCGCCACTACGAAGTGTTTCAGTTCATGCACTTGTTTTGCATAGTGTTTGTAAAACACTCTGGATGATTTCCATCCAGTGTATGAACGAAGGCACTCATAGTCCATATACTGAAAGAAGTTCAGTGATGAAGCAATCTTCCTCGGATCATGACCTGCGGGAGTACTGTCCGGATCCGCTCTACAAATAAAGTAGGTGAGCTTCGCCCTTAGTTGTTTTAGGGATAAATTTGATCCAGAAGTTTCTCCTTTAAAGAGCTGTCCTCCCCTGAAGTCTGAAGTTCTACGAAGATAGATCTTTAGACACTATAAGACATAGAGAGACATCTTCCTTCAGAGGGCAGATTCTCCAGGGACCCCACCTCTTAGTGGGTAGCTCGTTTTTAGCGAGAAAGGATGGATCAGGAAATAGATTCAGTTCTCCCACTTCAGTGAACTGAATGTGACCCTCATCTCTGGATAGGGCCACTATTTCACTAACTCTAGCCCCGGAGGCGATAGCGAACAGAAAAATAACCTTTTGGGTTAGATCCTTAAGAGAACAATCTTCATTGTTCACAGATGAGGCATAATGTAAGACCTTGTCCAAAGACCAAGAGATGAGCTTTGGTGGTACCGCGGGCTTAAGCCTAGCACATGCCTTCGGAATCTTATTAAAGATTTCATTCGCCAGATCCACTTGAAAGGCATATAGGAGAGGCCTAGTCAAGGCTGACTTGCACGTATTTATCGTATTGGCCGCCAGACCTTGGCTATGAAGGTGCACAAAGAAGGACAGACAGAAGTTTATTGAAATTTCTTTCGGTCCTTTTGTTTTGACAAACGCAACCCACTCCTTCCAGGAAGACTCATATTGTCTTCTAGTTGACTTGGCCTTGTATTCTTCTAAGAATTCTATATTGCCTTTTGAGATCCCAAACCTTTTTCTAACCGCTAGAGCGAGAAAATCATGAAATAAAGGGTTTGGCTTCTCTGTGATAAAACGAAGGCAGTTAATTTCTGAATCTTCAGTAATATATCTAGGGTCAGAGCTAGGACCAGCCTCATCTAGTCTATCAGCCCCACTAGAGGATCCTCGTATGGGGCTATATAGCGAGGTAGTTTCTTGAAGACGCTCGTGATGAAGAGGTCGAATTGCAGTTCCGGGACTTGTTCCCATCTGGAAGGGAATATGTCTGCACCCATGGACCATTACAACTCTATCGGTTTGTATCGAAATAGAGTATTCACTGTCACATCGTGGATCAGTTGTAAATGAACTGCTGGTAGGTGCCGTCCCTTTAAGAGAGGGATGGGTAACTTCACCAAGACTGAATGAGACGTTCGAATGTGACGTCTTATTATCGTTTTGGTGTCCCAGATCAGTCGTAGGGAGCCTGATCTGTGTGGAGGGGGCTTCCCCACCCATGAAAGGACCAGCAGAGTCTTGGGACTTTCATGCTCTAATTTCTGTTAGAGAAGCGATTAAAGAGGGACCGATCTCAGTCTTATTTTATCTCTTCAAGCGTTTGATGCATGTTTTCTCCAAGCTCTTAACGCATCTTTCCGGTGTGCCCTTAGCACCAGGTCTGTCACTATAGCGAACTGGGGAAAGTTTAGCGCTTGTCCCTGTTGGCGTTTTGGAATTCTGACTGAATACCTGAATCTCTTGACAGACCTCACGAGCTCCTTTAATATTTCCAAAGGAGAGGAGAGTTGATGTGACTGAGGGCTTCGATGGTTTTTTAAACATCGAAACCCCTGAGCTGGAGAAAGTCGAGACTTCTAGAAGCTTATCTTGCATCCGTGATGTCCCAGAAACCGGGTCATCTCTTTGAATGCACACTGACCGGGCACTTCGGGTGCTGCCCACTCCAGCCTCTTGATCAGGTATATTAATACCTGAACTATTTCTAGGCTTGACTTTGACGTGACTAAGTTCGTCAATCCTTTGAAGATACTTAGGACTGTGAGTTCGACACGTATCTTCCTTATGATGAATGTTACTCTCTGTAATATGAATTTTAGATAGGAGGAAGGGGGGTGGTTGACTGGAAGGTTCCAAAGGACACCTTTCAGGTCTGACAAGACTATGAACACCCTTGATTGGAACAAGGTCCAAATGTTCAGAAGGATTAACATTCAGAACTTGCTGTTTTTTATGAACTTGTTGAGTGGCGACAAGTTCAGAATGGCTCATTGATATCTTGAGTCCTTCTCGTGAACACAAAACAGCCTTCCCTGGAACTCGATGAGCTAAAGTTTTCTTACTACCTGTATGCTCTATAACTCTCAGGTATACTCCTCCAAGAGGGTTTTGAACTGTAGGAGAAGGTAAGGAAATGATGGTAGGGACATTTCTGTTTCCCATCAATGGCTCATCTTGAATAGGCTTTGAACCGATTGATTGATTGATTGATTAAAAGTTTTCAGGCATCCTCACATCTAAGGTCATTGATGCCGGTAACATTTAATTTATGTATAAAAAAATAAAAAAATAAAACAAAATAAAAAAATAAAAGAGTATTCAATTAAAATCATAAAAGTTGAATGTCATAAAAGTTAAATATTTTTCAGAAGACCTGCTTCTGAAATAAATCTAAAAATGCCACTTGCATGGTAGGACACATCATTTCCAAGAATCTTGGCAAGGATGAACCTGCCACCCTCACCTCGAGCTTCAAACAAATATCTATTCCGCAAGTTGTTATAATTGGGGCATTCGGTCAACAAATGCCTTACTGTTAGAGGTACTAAACAGTCGTCACAATACGGTTGGTGTTGGCCCTTCAGCAGAAACTCGTGTGTCAACCGGGTGTGACCAATACGGAGATGACAAACAGACGTCTCCCATTTTCGGGGCATCATATTATACCTCCAAGGAGATATGTCATTTGCTACCTCTCGCATTTTATTGCCATCTAGGCTATCCCAGTGCTGTTGCCATTTTTTGCAAACCAATTTCTTGATGTCAGGTAAGAAATCATTACAGGGAATGGGATACCTTCTTGGCAGCAACTCGGATGCCGCCTTCTTAGCCAGTGAATCTGCCTTCTCATTCCCAGACACACCTACATGTGCTGGAACCCAACAAAATTGAACTGTTATACAGTACCTCTCCGTCCAATAATAAAAAGCCATTCTAAAATCTTTAAAACTAGAGGGTTATTAGAATTAAAAACTTTTATAGCTTGAAGGACACTCCTTGCATCACTAAAAATTGTAAAATTACCCTCCTTCTCCAACGCTATTTTCTCAATAGCGGTTAATATGCCATACAGTTCGGCAGTAAATATGGAAGCGGTCAGAGGAAGTGCACCTCTACAATTAAAACCATTACTATGTACTCCAAATCCAACGCCAGCATCATATTTGGAGCCATCAGTATAGATAAAAGTTGATCCTCTATGTTCTTCAACATGTTCATTAAAAAGACACCTGGCTTCTAGGTCTGACATATTCTTCTTATCTCCAATAAAATATTTACAAAAAGATATCTCTGGTAACTTCCATGGAGGCGTTGATGATATCTTGAATGGAAGTACCTTATTTCTAATTATATCCAGACTATTTAATAATTGTTTCACTCGAAAGCCATAAGGTTGAGGAGATTTTGGGTGCAACTCAAAGTATGATGCGTGTCTTACAAGGCTTGCAGTCTGAAAGGCTAGAGAGTTAGGGAGTCTTTGCAATCTAAACCAATACCGAATAATGGAAGACATTCGGTAAAGGTCTAGAGGTAACTCTCCAGCATCAACAAGGAGACTTGGGATAGGCAAGGTTTTAAAAGCTCCAGTAGACAATCTAATACCTGCATGATGTATCGAGTCTAATATTTTTAACCGGCTTGGGGTGGCTGAAGAATATATTTCACAACCAAAACTAATTTTGGAAAAAATCAAGGCCTTGTATAATTTTAAAATAGTACAGTATTGTGGTCTGCCCCCCATGATGTATGGGACAATACTTTTAAGATATTCAGAGCTTCAACACATTTAGCTTTTAACGCTTTTAAGTGAGAAACCCATGTAAGCCTACAATCAAATATCAAACCTAAAAATTTAGCTTCTCTTGCACATGGTATCCGTTGACCTTTAATGTATATATCCGGGTCTGGATGTACTCCCCGGATACGACAAAAATGGACAATGGTAGTTTTACTTGTCGAGAACTTAAATCCATTCATGTCAGCCCACTGGATAATTTTATCAATAGAGTGTTGGATTTTTCTCTCAACCATTGCCATTCTAGTGCCAGCAAATGATATTGAGAGATCATCCACAAATAATGTTGAGAGAACATCCTGGGGAATGGCTGAGGATATCCCATTAATTGCTAGTGCAAAAAGGGTTACACTCAGCACACTACCCTGAGGAACTCCTTCCTGGCACTTACTCTCTGGTAGAGTTTCCCCCACTCTCCTCTCAATCCCAATTCATGAATGGTTTTAAGTATACAATACCTCCATGTGGTATCATATACCTTTTCAAGGTCAAAAAATACTGTCACATGGTGCTGTTTGGAAGCAAAGGCTTCACAAATAGAAGACTCAAGTCGTATTAACACATCAGTTGTTGAGTGCATTTTTCGGAATCCACATTGAATCAGTGATAAAATACCCTTCTTTTCAAGGTACCACATCAGCCTTGCATTGACCATCTTCTCCATGATTTTACATAAACAAGAAGTCAATGCAATAGGTCGATATCTTGCTGCTAAAAACTTGTCCTTACCAGGTTTTAAAAAGGCTAAAATAATGGCTAGTTCCCAAACACTTGGGTAACTATGATCATGCCATATTCTATTAATAATACTTAAAATAAATAACTTTGTATTAAAATGTACATGTTTAACCATTGCATATGGAATTCCATCAGGTCCAGGAGCTGTATAGTTGCAAGTAGCAAGTGCGGAATCAAGTTCTCTTTCAGTAAAAGGAGAATTATACGATTCTTCCCTTCCTGTTGCAAAATTTAAAATTTTCTTTTCTTCAATGCTCCTGTACTGGTGACCAGGAGCTGCTACACTCTTGCACGATACATTTGAAAAATGGTCAGCCAGGGCATTACTAACTTCATTTCCTTCAGTTACAAACTGACCATTCACTTTCAACACTGGTGGTGGGTTCGGGGTAAATTTGCCTGCAATTTTTTTTATTTTCCTCCATACAGAAGATGGTGGTGTTCTACTATTAATGGAGGAAACACAAGCCACCCAAGATTGGCGTCTAGCTTCTTTCATGGCACGACGGAACTGTGCTCTACACTTTTTGTATGATATCAAATTTTCATCAGTACGGCGTCTACGCAATCTAGTCAGAGATTTTCTGGTGGCTCTGTGCAAGGCTGTTAATTCTGAGGACCACCACGGGACTGGTCGTCTTTTGAATAGTCCTGTGGTTTTGGGAATCGAATTGATTCCTGCTGTATGAAGAGTTCCATTCAGTAGGTCTATGGCATCATCAATACTTTCAAACTGTTCTGCTCTCCCTTCGATTTCACTTAGCTCAGAAAATTTAACCCAGTCTGCCTTGTCTAGATTCCAACGTGGCGATCTTTGCAAAGGCGGACCCTTGTTGGTGTTTATAATGATTGGTGCATGATCACTAGTATGCCAATCATCTAATGTCCTCCAATCAAAATCAAGAAGGCAGTTAGAGCTTGCAATTGAAAGGTCAATGCATGACAAAGTACCTGTCTGGACATGGAAGTGCGTGGGCTCTCCTGTATTAAGGAGCCCCACATCCTCATTCTCCACAATTGATGAGATAATATTGCCCCTTGTGTTGGCCAAAACATCACCCCATAAAGGATGTCTACCATTCATATCTCCCAGTAGGAGAAAAGGTTGAGGGAGTTGTTGAATGACTTCTGCTAAATCATCATACAAAATATTATCATTTGAAGGTGTACAGAGAGCATATTGTATATTTTCTCCCTATATCAATTTGTACAACAACTGCCTGCAGGGTTGTACGTATAGACATAGGTTCTTGGGGAACATCTCGACGAATGTACATGAGACTTCCGCCATGGCTCCCTGCTTGTTGATTATATACTGTTCTATAGCTAACATACTCTCGAGGACTAGGAGTGTTAGAATCAAGCATACTTTCCTGTAGACATACAATTATGGGGGAATGCTCATGAATTAGGAGCTTAAGTTCTTCATATTTGGCCCTCAAACCCTGACAGTTCCATTGCAAAATGGAGGAGAAAACTATGGATTATTTCTTGAAGACATCTTGGATGAGGTCTTCCCATTAGCAGTTTTTAATTTAACATTATTACCTGTAGGTTTCTTCAGAGGTGGTCTTGTTATGTTGGGTTTTACATTTGTGTTTTTTTTTGTATTCTTTTTATCTATTTGTTGAGGTGGATGGTGGACCTCAACTTGAATTTCTGATTTATTCAGTTCATCTTCTGGTTCATTAGAAACATCAACAGACAAAACATCAAATTTATTTGATGTCATAACCTTAACGTTTCTAATGGAGGGTGGAGAGAGAGATGGAGGTCTCTCTCTTTTACGATTAATAGATGGTGGGATTCGAGGTTTTTGCACCTTTCCCACAACAGGTGCATCAGGTAAGTTAGTCTTAAGTGGAACCTCCATCAGATCAGGCAAGGTCATGGCCTGAGAGAGGTTTGTATTATTTTTTGTAATGGCGGCTGAAGGCTGTACAGCAATGGGCAATGACCTAGTGTTAATACACTGTGGTAAAGCCTCAGGAGGTAATATGGTTACCTCGTTATCTGACATTTTATCAGATAGTATACTTTTTTTGAGCTATTGGCAGCGCTAGGTTGGTTTGATTTTAATGCCTTAGCATATGTATTTGATTTATTTAATAGTCTTTTGGCATAGGTCACACTTATATGTTCTAAGTTTGATTTGTTGAGGGCAGCTTCCTCCAACTTATATAGCTCGCAGCTCTTGTCTGTGGATTTGTGATTCGAGCTGCAATTTAAACACCTGGCTCCAAGTGCACACTCTCCATGGTAAGATTTGGAGCAAATACCACACATCTTCTCATTTTTGCAAACTTTGGACGGGTGCCCAAATTTAAAACAATTAAAGCATTGCAATGGCTTCTGCTTGAATGGTCTTACTTTAATCCTTTCGTTCTCGATAATAATATGAAAAGGTACATCAGCATCCTGGAACGTAAGGATTATCATTGATGTACCTGGGACTTTATGAACTTTCCATACATCTAATGGACACATGGCCAGTATCTCCTCCTCTGTAAAATCATATAGATCTCTGTTAAAAACTACGCCCCTTCCGTAGCTAAAATTTAGGTGGGGTTTGACATCTAACTTAATGTCATCATTACTTATTTTCATATTGGACAATATTACCGACTGTGTACTGGATTTGGTATGGATAAGGAAACTATTTTTTCCGAAACGAGATATATCGCCTGGTGCAATAGTTCCTACTTTTTTCTGAATCAATTTGCATATTTTAAAATAATTCCCTGTAACCCCCTTTGATTCAGCTATAAGCCACATCGGTGGTTTTGGATTTCTCTGGGAGGGCATAACCAAATCTGCGTCTTTTTCCAACCAATCGGCAGGCCTGTACACATCCAAATCTTTTGGTACCTTATCGCAGAGAGCAGCCGCGACATTCAAGTTATTAATTTTAATATTATTAAAGTTACTTATTGCACTAAATGCTTCGTCATAACTACTATAAGATATCCATGAATCCCAAGTTTCAGCTTCAAGTTTCATCCTTATTTCTTTTATGCATCCATAGCATTCAAATGCTTTACATAGATCATCATAATTTGTCTCTATTGAAATTTGTGTAACAAGGAGGATTCGAAGTTTCCTCGTGTTACCCAAATTACTCGGTTTTGAAATATCAGTAGAATGGTCCTTTCCCGTTCCGAGGTCATCAACAGAGCTTTCCCTTATCACATTAGCAGAGGTCGTCAACAGTGCCGGGGGAGAGTCAGCGTATCCAGGGGATGGGGGTTCGTTCCTTAAAGAATCCATTAGACGAAAGAGAGAGAAAAGGGTTAGTTTGATGTACCTGCTCAAGAATGTTAGGCCATCACACGTCGGAAAGGAAATTTGCACTCTCCACTATCTGCACAATGAGAGTATACTTCCCAGATGGTCCACTCCATACCCTACCCGAAGGATAGCATCAAAACAGATATAGAGGCACAGGTGTAAGCTGAACCCGCCTGTTAGGACTGAGACCAAGAAATTATGGAATCATCCTCCCCATATCTATAATGACGGGCTTCCGGCCAAAAGCCGAGAGTCCTACCCGAAGCATTGGATCCCCCTGGATTCCGAAGACCCAACACTTGAGAATAGTTCCGCCAAAAAGGTCCAAACCATCTTCGGGATGGCTGAAATCATCCAATACGCTCACTCACATATAGCTTTGAATGCAAACACCTCCCAACCGTGATACCTCCTCCCACTCATCAAAGCAGGCAGCAATAAAGGATGTATGAACATCCCCGCCGGGGCTAAAATGGATGTAAAAACATCCAAGCCATAGGAGAAAAAAAAAGAATAATAAATATATATGTACATAATATATACACATATATAATGAGGGAAATTTTTCTCATAGAGTTTGGAAAGCAAGACTAAAGATAGTTTATGAAATTAGGATAAGGTCGAAGTAATATTGAGAAAAAGAAAACGGTGAAAGAGAGAAATTTAGATTCGAACTGGGGGAGCAATTTCCCCAAGTACGAGAGCCCTTTTGCCCGTCACCAAGTTTCAGCACGGGAATGAAATGCCGTGCTGAAGCTCAATGACTTCATCAAGGCATTCTCTCATTAAGAGGGCTTTGAACCGAAGGATCGAAGGTCCTGCGATCCTGAGGGAAAGTTCCTCCTAGCTGAAGCGTCTCTATGCTTCGAGTAGTCAGTAGGCTTAGACTTTTGACCATCTGCCTGTAGCACCGTGGTCACTGGAATAGTGGGAAGTTGTTGAACAGCCCGGATATTTCCAGCATTTCTGATCTTCTTTTTAAGTTGGGGACCCACAACCACAGAAGATTTTCTCTTTGAAGGAATGCCCCATTTTCGGAGAAGACCTATGTTCTCCATGGTGGCGTTCTTAATTACTTCCTTAGTGACCTCGTGTGGGAAGAGGTCTTTACCCCAGATGTTGGAAGATATTAGCTTCCTTGTTTCGTGTTTTACTGTTGCATCAGTGAACACAAACTCTCTACATGCTCTCCTAGCCTTCATAAAGGCGTAAAAGTCCTTTACAAAGATAGCCATATGCATTTTGGCTATGACCATGAGCTTGTCTGGGGTATTTTCGTAAGTTGAACACAACTCTATGTAGTTTTGTAGAGAAAGGGATGTCGCAAGTCTCTCCTTTGACTCCTGTTCATTACACAAGAGCAACTCAGACAATTTAGGGAGACATACATTGAATTGCCGACTTGCGACGTCCTTGTCTAATTTTCCTACTGAAAATGTCAAATGGACTTCCTTCCAATCCTTTTCCTGTCCGGGAAAAGCTGGTGACAAAGACTTGCACTCATCGAGTGTGGGACATGGCTTACCCGCCTCTACCGCTTTGGCAACAGAAGTAAATGCCTTCCCCATAAAGGGGAATGAGAGTGAAGTAGGAGCAAGAAAGGAAAGGTGTCCGTTATTCAGTGAGAATACTTTCGACTCTGAATAACCCGCCTTTCTTAGACTACCTGAAAGGATAGTCTGTGTCTTATCCTGGTCGAGAATCAAGACCTCCTTTGGATCCGTTCCTTTTCTTGACTTTGGTTCGTACTTCAGTCGAACCCAACAATTAGGGAAAGCATCAAAGCTTGGCCAAAATTGAATTTTGTCCAAAGGAACAGCACCTATTTTCTCTGAGATGCAGAGATTGCCATTTGAAATCGGCATCTGCTCCGCGAACCTCCAGGGATTGGTTATGGAGCATGTTGGTAGGTCTTGATTCATGGGTCGTTTGACTGACCCCTGGGAAGCGACAAGAGAAACTTTACTAGGATCTATCTTGCATTTTACTTCCTGCTTTTCGTTTTGTCTACAAAAGCTCTCTATCTGATTCATCAGTTGGATACATAATTGTACCACATTATCCAAATTAGGGGTAGAAGACGAAGATGTCGACATCGATGGCTCTAAAGCCGGCATAGGCGGAGGAAATTCTGACGCAACATTTTCCTCTTCTACCTTGGGGCATTTCTTGCCCTTAATCCCAAAGGTTTTCTGGCTGTCAGGGGATGTAGTTAGCTCCTGAGGCACTACTGTTTCCTCACTTGCTTCCGGAAATAGTAGCTTACGCATCCCATCATTAGGTAGGAAAGGTCCCGGAGAGATCTTTTGAAAGCCTCTCACCCAGTTGCGTAATTTATATTGAGATGTATCTCTCGTCTCTGTAGACTTGGGACTTTCAAAACCTTCGGACATTAATGTCCGACATATATTGCAAACCTGTGGGTTCCAATAATGTAGGGATCCTGAAATAATATTGCAGGGGGCATGAAACCTGCAAGTATTATGACCGTAAAAATACTTACTCTTGGCCTTGCAAAGGACTGCAGCTCAAGGTATCTGGTGTTCTTCCTGTAAAGAAAGGAAAACCAAATGAGTATACAATGGATTATCTCCTTGACAATCAACATGCAAATGTCCTTTACAATAGAGTAGCTTAGGATAGTAAGCTATAAAGGGATAGTAGGAGATACATACTTGTGTACCCCTGTGAGCAAATGCTGTTGCCTCCCCTCAGTATTAACTACATGGAGATTTCTCTACAGAGTAACTCCAAGTAGAAGGACTCTTACCCCTAGGGGTAGAGAAGTACCCAATCACTATCCCAAAATAATGTTAATACTGTGGGATCAGGATGACTGATTCTCGATCAGAATATTGAGGAAAACTATTCATTCAATATATGAAAGGTACCAGCAGAATGCTCGTACAAGGGTACCCAAGGTATGTCAGAAAATACTACTGTATCATGGTACTGTAGTTTTCTAATTGCAGTAAGTCTATATTGCAATTTACTGGCTACTGTACATCATGTATTGTAGTCTAATCATTATGCTGCCTTCATAGTAGCATATGACAGTACGGTCCATCTAGCATGAAGCCAGCTGGACTAGGAAAATAAAGACATATATTTGTATATCCCATTCAGCCTATTTGCTGTAGTCTTCCTACTATATTAAAATATAGTTTCCTGATCAGGGAGACTCAAGGAAAAAGGCTCCACCCTTTAAGGGTTAGGAGTGTATTACTCCTGCCTTGAAGTGTTTAATATTGTAGGGTAATCCTAATATTGATTTCTAATCAGGATATTGAAGAAATCATATTCATTCAATATAGGATTGGGCTCAGCAAATACCTATGTTGGATATCCAAAATATATTGGAAATAACTACTAGTATAAACTATATAGTAGTTTTCTATCTGCAGTATATTCTATACTGCAGATATACTGGCTACCTGTATACAGTAATATATACAGTAGTTCAGCCGGCATGTAACCGAGAGAGAGAGATAGCATGGAAAAAAGGCTACTCCTTACTGTGAATGTATACAGTAATTAAGGATGTAAAAGTCTAATTTGACTGCCTTTTTCCAGAAAGAAGGTTCTAATAGAAGGGGAGAATGTACCATTCAGGCTTCCATGCAGCTACAGTACTATTGTCGACAAGGTACCGCCGATACACTGCCGGCCGGCAAGTCCAGCAGTACCAGTACAGTCAGCGTGCTGCCAACTGAGTCAGCACTATCTGTGCCGGCCTGGCCGGCAGTACCACGGCAACGGGACCTGTAGCAGCAGTCCAAGGGAGGACTGAAGAACCTTGGGAACAGAAGGGACTTCCCTCTCACGGCCATCATGGTCGCCGGCGGCCGGCAGTTGCCGGCTGGACCGGCAGTTGCCGACAGATGATGTGGTCGGCAGCAGTATGCTCTGCCGTCAGTCAAAGACATGACTAGAGAGGGAGTCTGGCTGGCTCCGGCAATCTACCAGCAAAGGTAAGGTTGCAAGATGCTGACCTAAAGAAGGACAATGGCTCAGCCATCAAAAGTGGACAGAGGGGTAGGGAACAGGGTCCTGTAACGAGTGTGAATGGAACTGGCAAAAATTATCAGTCCTACCACCTGTAAAAGAAACTCTGTTTCGGTATCGGCAGAATCCCAGGGAACAGGAGAGACTCAGTTCTCCATCCCAAAGATTGCCGACACAGTTAAGGGGATGGCGGCACTGCCGCCTCCTCTCAACAGAGAAGAAACAGAGTTCCAGTGCCCCGTATCCTAGGCTAAAGAAAATTACTCTTCAGCCCAGAGAACTGTGGCATAGGACTAGTCTTTTAGTCGCAAGCAGAAGATGGTATCCTACAATAACTTCAAGTGCGGCTAATGAGGGCTAACCTCCATTGCCGGCCACCTGGCCGGCAGGGGAATGATGGTATCCTACAACCCCTTCGCCCTGCCGGCAGGTCGCCGACATAAGACTAAATACTCTGAGATTCTGACTAAATCCCAAAACCTGATGGTATACCACAACCAACGGTTAAGGGGAGAGGCAGGACAAACCCTAAGTTAGCCATGTCTGAATAAAATTCAAGGCACGGCTATTAGGGTTGTAGCCTGAGGCTACACTCAGAGGGAAAGAGATTACCCTTAAGTCTCCGAAGAGACGTGTAATGTTTCATAACATTCTAGGAGGTATCAGTCTCCACTGAATGAAAACAATACACAAGGGTAACCTGGGAAAGTCTGAACGTATAGTAAAACGTCTAGGTAAGGTTACCTAGGCTAAACGGGATCTCGGTTACCTAAATCACCGAAACTCTAACTATACGATCGACAGAGAAAAGGGGGAAAGAAAAATTATGCACATTATCGAAACTTTACAAGAATAATTGCCTAAATAGCTAAATAATTAAAATAAATAAAGCTATTAAAAACTGGAAGTCGTTCTGCTATCTAAATAACACATGCCTAACGAACGACGGCGCCATGGCGCCTCCAGTAACTGGCCTAGCTCTTAAACACAATAAAATACTCTAATTTCATTGTGAAACAGGAGCTAAAATATACTCATAGTAAAGACCCGATACTCAACTTTCCAGAGGCGGAAGAAGATGGAGAAAGCACAATAATAATCCTGTAAAACGATCGAAAAGTTAGATCACCAGGAAATATCACCGAGCGAGATCGCTACGAAAAAAGGAATGTCCGCCGTTTGGGGTGCAGATTGCTATGGAGGCGTATCAAGAATGCGTCCGCTGATATTATGCGATATCCTTTGGAGAAATTTTAAGGATATTCGCACCAGGAGTTAGAATTCTGGATACCTAAAGGTAAAATTCTCTGGGAAAATCACTGTAGTACATATATCCCTTAGGAAGCTACTTTAAGGAACTTCCATCACGACGACATGGCTTGAGCCCAAAAATGCAATTTATACTTGTAAAGATATTTATAATATGCATAATTTTCCTTCGTCTATGTCGATCGTATATGTCAGAGTTTCGGTAATTTAGGTAACCGAGATCTCGTCTTGCCTAGGTAACCTAACCTAGTCGATATAGTATACTTTCGACATTTACCCTCGTGTATTGGTTTATCAATTCAGGCAGAGATAGATATCTCCTAGAATTATATAAACCGATACTCGTCTCTAGTGGAGATATAAGGGTAATCCCATCTTCCCTCTGAGTGTAGCCCTAGGATACAACCCTAGTGGGTTGTGCCTCGAGTTTTCATTCAGGCATGACTAGCCTAGGGTTCTCTGTCCCTTCCCTTAGCTGCAGAGAGCAGGTTTTTTGGGCTCAAGCCATGTCGTGCTGATGGAAGTTCCTTCATTAGTAGCTTCCTAGGTTATATGTGACTACAGTGATATATCCCAGAGAATTTACCGACGGTATCCAGAATTCTAACTCCTGGAGCGAATATCCCTTAAAATTTTAAAAAGGGGATATCGCGTAAGGACGTATTGGCACGCCTCATAGCAATCTGCACCCCAGATAGTGTTTTACGCTTCGAGGAGGCGCGGCAAAAATAAAAAAGGGGGCCCTCCAAAGGCCATCCCCATTCCCGTACTACTATTGAGAGCACAACAGCGCCATTCCCACGATAGTGGCCATTCCTTTTTTTGTAGCGATTTCGCTAGGTGGTATTTCCCTGTGATCTAATTTATCGATCGTTTAAAGGATTATTAATTATGCTTTCATCATCTTCTTCCGCCTTTGGAAAGTTGAGTATCGAGTCTTTACTATGAATATATTTTAGCTCCTGTTTCACAATGAAATTAAAGTATTTTATTGTGCCTAAGAGCTAGGCCAGCTACTGGAGGCGCCGTCGTTCGTTAGGCATGTGTTATTTAGTTAGCAGAACGACTTCCAGTTCTTAAATAGCTTTATTTAATTATTGTAATTATTTAGCTATTTAGGCATTTATTCTTGTGAAGATTTGATTATGTGCATAATTATTTCCTTTTTCCTCTGTCGATCGTATAGTTAGAGTTTCGGTGATTTAGGTAACCGAGATCTCGTCTAGCCTAGATAACCTAACATGGAGTTTTTATGATAAAACAAAGTTTTATGAATACTTACCTGGCAGTTATATATATATAGCTGAGTCTCCGACTGCGGCAGAATTTAATTGAAAATCGCGGCAACCGCCTTGTGGTGGTTGTGTGGTTAGATGGTTAACAACCCTTGGTACTTGGAATCATTCCCATTTTCTGTTCCTCAGATTATCTTTGCCCAACCTGTCTCCTGAGGGGAGGTGGGTGGGCTTTAAAATATATATATAACTGCCAGGTAAGTATTCATAAAACTTTGTTTTATCATAAAAACTCCATTTTTATGAATAGAACTTACCTGGCAGTTATATATATATAGCTGATTCACACATTTGGAGGAGGGAAACAGACAGAAAAACATAGTTGGGGAAACAACAAGAGTTGTAGGAGAACAAACACCTTGATTCCTTACCTGCTAAGGTAGCTGACTTCAAAGGTAACTGCCTCTAGAGTCGCTTTCTCTTAGGAGTGTTCAGCCAGGAGTAGACCTGCTACGCTGCAAACAACTCAATCGAGTCTGTCAAAGGGGTAGGACTAACAACTTGACTAGACTTCAGAAAACTACCTTCCCATATAAAAAACCTGCAACCTTACTAAAGCTAACCATCTAACCTTGCAGAAATAGATATAAACTATCTATCTGGACTGAGGGAACCGTACCACAGGACGAGGACCTCAGACAACCATAAAAAACACAAACCCATATACAAGTACATAAACTAAGGTTGAGTGGGGGTAGTAACTCCTTTGCCTAATACAGAAGCCGCAGCTACGTATGGGCCCAAGGTATAACACTTGTCATAGTCCACTCTTACCTCTCTGAGGTAATGAGAAGCGAAGACAGAGTTGCTCCTCCAGAACGTTGCGTTCATGATCTGCTTAACTGACATATTTTTCCGGTATGCCAGCGAAGCAGCAATGGCCCTTACTTCGTGAGCCCGTACTTTTAACAGGGCGAAGTTTTCTTCCTCACAAAATAGGTGGGCTTCCCTAATAGTTTCCCTCAGGAAAAAGGACAAAGCGTTCTTTGACAGGGGTTTTTGAGGATCCTTCACTGAACACCATAAGGAGTTGGAAGCACCCCTCACGCTCTTAGTGTGGGCCAAATAAGCCTTGAGAGCCCTAACCGGGCAGAAGAGGCTTTCCTGTTCCTGACCTACTAGATTCGTGAGGTTAGGGACTTCAAAAGTCCTAGGCCAGGGTTTCGAAGGGTTCTCATTCTTGGCGAGAAAGTCAAACCTCAAGGAACAAACCGCTCCATTTAGGGTGAAGCCTACATGCTTCTCGATTGCCTGGACCTCGCTGATCCTCCTGGCAGTAGCTAGAGACAAAAGGAAGAGGGTTTTCTTAGTCACATCTCGCAGAGAAGCTTGCGAGATAGGCTCAAACTTCCTGGAGCACAAAAACTTAAGCACCACATCCAGGTTCCAAGAAGGGGGTCTTAAGTGCACCTGCTTCGTTGTCTCAAAAGACCTAATGAGGTCCTGCAAGTCCTTATTCTGAGATAACTCTAAGCCTCTATGCCTAAAGACGGTTGAGAGCATGCTCCTGTATCCTTTAATGGTAGATACAGCCAGCTTAGCATCCTGCCTGAGGTACAAAAGAAAGTCTGCAATCTGGCTTAGAGAGGTAGAGGACGAGGAAACCTTGCGCCTCCTGCACCAAGCTCTAAAGGTCTTCCACTTTGACTGGTAGACTCTTTGTGAAGAGATCCTCCTTGCCCTGGCAATAGCTTTTGCCGCTTGTGCCGAAAAGCCTCGAGATCTAACGAGCTTCTCGACAGTCTGAAGGCAGTCAGATTGAGAGCGAGGGGGTTTTGGTGAAATCTCTCGAAGTGGGGTTGTCTGAGAAGATCTGGACTTGCCGGGAGTCTTCTTGGAAAGTCCATCAGTAACCCTACCACTTCGGTGAACCATTCCCTCGCAGGCCAGAATGGAGCCACTAGGATCATTCGTCCCGAATCGAGGAGAGCGAACTTCCTGACAACCAGATTGATGATCTTGAATGGGGGAAAGGCATACATGTCCAGCCCCGTCCAATCCATCAAGAAGGCGTCCACTGCAACAGCTTCCTCGTCCGGGACTAGGGAGCAGTAGTTGGGGATCCTCTTGTTTAGACCGGAGGCAAAAAGGTCTATTACTGGTCTGCCCCACAACTTCCAGAGGCTCCGACAGACATGCGGGTTGAGAGTCTACTCTGTAGGAAGGACCTGTCCCCTCCTGCTGAGCATGTCTGCCCTGATGTTTCTCTGCCCTTGAACAAACCTTGTCAACAGCTGGGTCTCGTTCTCGTTCGCCCAGAGGAGAAGCTCTCTCGCAGTTGAGAACAGGGAGAGGGAGTGAGTTCCCCTTGCTTCCTTATGTACGCGAGAGCTGTGGTGTTGTCGGAATTGATCTCCACAGTCTTTCCTGACACCGAGGTTTTGAAGGCCTTGAGCCCTAACAAAATGGCCATCAATTCCTTCCTGTTGATATGCCAACTGACCTGACTCCCTTCCCAAATACCTGAGACCTCTTTGTTCCCTAGTGTTGCTCCCCAGCCTGACTCGGACGCGTCTGAGAATAACACTAGGTTGGGGTTCTTCTTGAACAAGGAGATCCCTTTTCCCAACAGAGCTGGGTCCAGCCACCACATTAAAAGATCCTTGATCTCTGTCGGAATGGGAAAAGAAAAAGTGTCCCCTGGATCTTTCTGTTCCAAACCTTTGCGAGGAAGTGTTGCAGAGGCCTTAGGTGCAGTCTCCCCAAGGGAACAAACTGCTCCAGGGAGGATAGAGTTCCCAGCAGACTCATCCACTCCTTCGCTGAGCATTCCTGCTTCCTCAAAAAGTCTTTGACTTTGTCCAGGCACCTGGTCTGCCTCTCCTGGGAGGGAGAAGCCTGAAAAAGAACTGAATTCAGAACTATCCCCAAATAGAGAATAGTCTGATTCGGCTCGGTCTGAGACTTCCCCCAGTTGACGATGAGTCCCAGGTCCTGAGTGATCGTATAAGTTTTCATTAGGTCCTCCAGACATTTCTCTTTCGACTGTGACCGGATCAGCCAGTCGTCTAGATAGAAGGAGACCCTTATCCCCTCCTGGTGTAACCAGCCTGCCACATTCACCATTAGTCTGGTGAAAACTTGGGGAGCTGTGCTGAGACCGAAGCAAAGTGCCCTGAACTGGAAGCACTTGCCCTGGAACACAAACCTCAGATATCTCCTCGAAGACGGATGAATGGGGACGTGAAAATAAGCGTCCTGCAGGTCGAGAGAAACCATCCAGTCTCCTGGACGAACTGCAGCCAGCACTGACTGAGTCGTCTCCATGGAGAACTTTGTTTTCTCCACGAAGGCGTTCAGAGAGCTGACATCTAGGACTGGTCTCCATCCACCCGAGTTCTTGGGAACCAGAAACAGGCGATTGTAAAAGCCTGGGGAGGCGAGGTCTTGAACTGGCTCTATTGCTCCCTTGACCAACATCTAGTCGACTAGCTCCAGAAGAGCCTCTCGTTTCCCCGCGTCGGTGTACTGAGCCACTAAGGCCAGGGGAGAGTCTGAGAGAGGTGGTTTCTTTAAAAAGGGGATCTTGTAACCTTCCTTGACGACTGAGAGGGACCAGGTGTCCGCCCCTCTCCTTTTCCAAGACTGCCAAAAATGAGACAGTCTTGCCCCTACTGGTGTCTGGAGGACTTCCATCTCATTTTTTGGACAGAGGCCTAAACGCACCCCTGCTGGTCCTTGGTCCTGACTCTTGTCTTCTCCCCCTAAAATCCGCTCTCGAGGAGATCCTGCCCCGAAAGGGCTGTTGAAACTTCTTCTCCTCCTTCTTCAGAGGAGCAGGAGCAACAGGTAAGGTCTTTCTAGCCGACCGAGACAAAAGGTCCTGAGTAGCCTTCTGAGCCAGAGAAAGGGAGATATCTCTGACCAGAGCTTCAGGAAAATGATGACGTGAAAAAGGGGCGTAAAGTAGCTCCGACTTCTGGGCAACAGTCACAGATCTAGAGGTGAAGGAGCACAAAAGGGCCCTCTTCTTTAAGACCCCTGCTGAGAAAAGGGAAGCCAATTCATTGGCTCCATCCCTTAGAGCTTTGTCCATGCAGGACATGATACTCGTCAGGTCCTTCGTGTCCTCCAGGAGTTCAGACTTCCTGGCCAGAGTCCCGAGAGACCAGTCCAGGAAGCTGAAAACCTCGAAAACCCTGAAAATTCCCTTGACGAGGTGATCAAGCTCCGACATGGACCACATCACCTTGGCAGAGTCTAAAGCATGCCTTCTTGCCGAGTCCACAAGGGCCGAGAAGTCACCTTGGGAGGAGGAAGGCACTCCTAACCCCAAAGGTTCCCCTGTCTCATACCACATACCGGCCTTGGAAGCGAGCCGAGACGGTGGAAAAGAAAAGGTGGTCTTGACAGCTTGTCTCCGTTCTTTCATCCAATCATCCACTTTAGCGAGAGCTTTCCTGGCCGAAATTGAAAGTTTCATTTTGATGAAGGCCGAAGACTTAGTAGCTTTCTTCCTGGTAAATTGAGACTGAGGAGAACGAGGGGCCGAAGGTTGAAATTCCTCCCCATAAAGTTCCAAAAGAGAGCGAGAAAGAACCTTGTAATAGCTAGAAGAGTCGGCAGGTTTTTCTTCCTCTTCCGAAATATCTTCGAGGTCCTGCTCAAGGATAACATCCCGAAGAGTTGGGCTGCCAGCAGTCTGGCAGCGAGAGCTGTTTGAATCCTGGCGCCGAGCGCCGCTAACATCCAGTCGGCGAGAAGCGGTATCGTCACGATGACGAGAAGCGGTATCGTCACGATGACGAGAGGCAGTATCATCACGATGACGAGAAACGGAAGCGTCCTGAAGATGCAGGCTGCCGTTGCCTTGAAAATGCAGACTGCATTCATCCTGTTTCCTAAGAAACGAGGCAGTAACGTCCAGGCGTTTCGAAAGGGAAACAGAATCGTCACGGCGCCGAGAACGAGAGGCAGTATCGTCCTGGCGCCGGGAGAGGGGGGAAGGAAATTCCTGGCAGCGTGCCGATGAAGAGGGTGTACGTTGTCGTACGGCCGACGAAGTGCGCAGAGGTTTCTTGGGGGAGATACTAAAATCTCTCTTAGAAGAAGATCTCTTAACAGGCAAAGAGACGTCCTTACGTCTGACGGACTGAGAAGGGTGGCTGAAAGCTTTAACTAACAATGAAAGTTGTTCCTGCATAACAACCATGAAAGCTTTAGCAACCTCCGCTGGCTCTCGCGGTGCCGAAGACGGCAGTTGTCGTACGGCTTGACTGGGAGCGCTGGCAGAAGAAGCAGGGAGTCTAGCAGGATTAACTGGGCTAAGGACTCTCTGTTTCGCCCTTTTAACAGGAACATCGAAATCGTCTTCCGAAGGATCAGGGTCTCTGCTACTCGAACCGGGAAAGGGAGAGCGAGACTACACGTCCCAGTTCCACCCTCTCTTCATTGTTCTTGATTCGTAACGCCAATTACGTCTGGGAGAACGATCAGGCGAAGACACAAACGTATCCGACACGCCTTTCCTACGGCGGTCAAGAGCAGCCTGGGAGATCGCAACAGGACTGTCTGAGGCAACGACTGACCGAGGATAAGCACCTCTCACCCCCTTTTGGCTTTCGACGTACCTTCTCCCTTGGTCCTGGGAGCTTGGTAGAGGTCTAGACCTAGGGGTATGACAGATTCGATCAGTCGCCACCTCCACTGCACTTTCACAAGCACTAATTTCACCTACACCCTTACCTTTAAAGGCCTCCAACTGCGCTTTAATGGCCTCCAATTCAGCAGCTAATTTAGCATACCCAGGGTCATCCGTAGGCACAGGTCCTGTAGAAGGGGCAGGAGTCACTACATTTGGGGAAGGAATACCTTCCAAAGGGGTTACAAGCAAAGGGTCAATAGATAAATCTAAGCTAGGCTCACTAGCAGACTTTGACTTTGATTTAGCTCTTCTAACTCTATCAATCTCAAGTTTGCGCACATAGCGCTGCATAGCTAACCAATCATCATCACTTAAAACCTCGCATTCCTTGCACTTATTATCTAAAGCACATTCAAACCACCTGCAACCCATACAGATAGTGTGAGGGTCAACCGAAAGTTTCGGCAACCTCACCTTGCAAATATCATTCGCACAAACACGATAATGAATTTTCTCACTCATGATAATAAAGGAAAAAAGACAAAAAACAAAAACAACACGATTGCCAAATCCCAACACAGTGTACTTCACCAAAAACGAAGTCCAAAAAGGCGATGAAGGGAAAGCGATCCGAAAAACTCTGAAAGGCGGACCAACGATGTTGTCGATCCGGCCGGCAGAGATAATCTGAGGAACAGAAAATGGGAATGATTCCAAGTACCACCCTGTAAGGGTTGTTAACCATCTAACCACACAACCACCACAAGGCGGTAGCCGCGATTTTCGATTAAATTCTGCCGCAGTCGGAGACTCAGCTATATATATATAACTGCCAGGTAAGTTCTATTCATAAAACTAGACGTTTTTCTATACGTTCGACATTCCCCGGTTACCCTTGTGTATTGTTTTCATTCATTGGAGACTGATACCTCCTAGAATGTTATGAAACATTACACGTCTCTTCGGGGATTAAGGGTAATCTCTTTCCCTCTGAGTGTAGCCTCAGGCTACAACCCTATTAGCCGTGCCTTGAATCTTATTCAGACATGGCTAACCTGGGGTTTGTTTCTGCTTATTCCCTTAACCATTGGTTGTGGATATACCAGCAGGTTTTGGGATTTAGTCAGAATCTCAGAGTATTTAGTCTTATGTCGGCGACCTGCCGGCAGGGTGAGTGGGTTGTAGGATACCATGATTCCCTTGCCGGCAAGGTGGCCGGCAATGAAGGTTTGCCCTCCATAGCCGCTTAGAGTTATGGTAGTATACCATCTTCTCCTTGTGACAAAAAGACTAGTCCTGTGCCACAGTACCCTGGGCTGGAGAGTGATATTCTTTTAGCCTAGGATAACGTGGCACTGGAACTCTGTTTCTCCTTTGTTGAGAAGAGGCGGTAGTGCCGCCATCCCCTTAACTGTGTCGGCAGTCTCTGGGTTGGAGAACTGAGTCTCTCCTGTCAACTGAGATTCTGCCGATACTGAAACAGAGTTTCTTTTAATAGGTGGTAGGTCTGACAATTTTGTCAGTTCCTTTCACACTCGTTACAGGACCCTGTTCCCTACCCCTCTATCCTCTTTTAATGGTTGATCCATTGTCTTTCTTTAAGCTGACATCTTGCAACCTTACCATTGCCGGTAGGTTGCTGGAGCCAGCCAGACTCCCTCTCTAGTCATGGCTGACGGCAGGGCATACTGCCGCCAGCCGGCCCGGCCGGCAACTGCCGACCTGACCGGAAGCCAAGAAGACTGCCGACAGTTTGAAACTATCGGCAGCTGCCGGCCCGACCGGCAACTGCCGGCCCGACCGGCAACTGCCGGCCCAATCGCCAACTGCCGGCCTGGCCGGCAGTTGCGACCATGATGGCCGTGAGTGGGTAGTCCCTTCTGTCCCCAAGGTTCTTCAGTCCTCCCTTGGACTGCTGCTATAGGTTCTGTTGCCGGGGTACTGACGGCCGGGCCGGCAAAGACAGTGCTGACTCAGTTGGCAGCACGCCGACTGTACTGGTACTGTCGGCGGGTTGCCGGCCGGCAGTGTATAGGTGGTACCTTACCGGCAATAGTACTGTAGCTACATAGAAGCCTGAATGTTACATTTTCCCCTTCTATTAGAACCTTCTTTCTGGAGAAAAGCAGTCAAATTAGACTTTTACATCCTTAATTACTGTATACATTTACAGTAAGGAATAGCCTCTTTTCCATACTATCTCTCTCTCTCTCTCTAGCTAGCACTGCCGGGTATGCCAGCAAGACCTAGCTAGACCGGCAACATGCCGGCTGAACTACTGTATAGGTTATACAGATAGCCAGTATATCTCAGTATAGAATATACTGCAGATAGAAAACAACTATATATCTTATACTAGTAGTCATTTCCAATTTATTTTGGATATCCAACTCGGGCATTTGCTAAGCCTAATCCTATATTGAATGAATATGATTTCTTCAATATCCTGATTAGAAATCAGTTTTAGGATTACCCTACAATATTAAATACTTCAAGGCAAGAGTAATACACTCCTAACCCTTAAAGGGTAGAGCCTTTATCCTTGAGTCTCCCTGATCAGGAAACTCTATATTTTAATATAGTAGGAAGACTACAGCAAATGGGCTGAGTGGGATATACAAATATATGTCTTTATTTTTTCCTAGTCCAGCTGGCTACATGCTAGATGGACCGTACTGTCATATGCTACTATGAAGGCAGCATAATAACTAGACTACAATACATAAGGTACAGTAGCCAGTAAATTGCAATATAGACTTACTGCAATTAGAAAACTACAGTACCATTATACAGTAGTAATTTCTAACATACCTTGGGTATCCTTGTACGAGCATTCTGCTGATACCGCTCATATATAGAATGAATATTTTCTTCAATAGTCTGATGTAGAATCAGTCATCCTGACCCCACAGTATTAACATTATTTTGGGACAGTGATTTGATACTTCTCTACCCCTAGGGGTAAGAGCCTTTCTACTTCGAGTTTCTCAATAGAGAAAGCTCCATGTAGTTAATACTGAGGGGAGGTAGTAGCATTTGCTCGCAGGGGTACACAAGTATGTATCTCCTACTATCCCTTTATAGCTTACTATCCTAAGCTATTCTGTTGTAGATGACATTTACATGTTGATTATCAAAGAAATAATCCCTTGTATACTCATTTGGTTTTCCTTTCTTTACAGGAGGAACACCAGATATCTTGTGCTGCAGTCCTCTGCAAGGCCAAGAGTAAGTACTTTTACGGTCATAATACTTGCAGGTTGCATGCCCCCTGCAATATTATTTCCGGATCCTAACATTATTGGAACCCACAGGTTTCCAATGTATGTCGGACATTAATGCCTGAAGATTTTGAAAATCCCAAGTCTACGGAGACTAGGGATACAGCTCAATATAAATTACGCAACTGGGTGAGAGGCTTCCAAAAGATCTCTCCGGGACCTTTCCTACCTAATGATAGGATGCGTAAGCTACTATTTCCAAAGGCAAGCGAAGAAATAGTAGTGCCTCAGGAGCCAGCTACATCCCCCGACGGCCAGAAAACCTTTGGGATTGAGGGCAAGAAGTGCCCCAAGGTAGAAGAGATAAATGTTGTGTCGGAATTTCCTCCGCCTATGCCGGCTATAGAGCCATCGATATCAACATCTTCGTCTACTACCCCTAATTTGGATAATGTGGTACAATTATGTATCCAACTGAAGAATCAGATAGAGAGCTTTCGTAAACAAAATGGAAAGCAGGAAGTAAAACCCAAGATAGAGCCTCGTAAAGCTTCTCTTGTCGCTTCCCACGGGTCAGTCAAACGACCCATGAATCAAGACCTTCTATAACCAATTCCTGGAGGTTTGCGGAGCAGATGTCGATTTCAAATGGCAATCTCTACATCTCAGAGAAAATAGGTACGGTTCCTTTGGACAAAATTCAATTTTGGCCAAGCTTTGATGCTTTCCCTAGTTGTTGGGTCCGTACGAACCAAAGTCAGAAAAAGGAAAGGAACCAAAGGAGGTTATGATTCTTGACCATGATAAGGCACAGACTATCCTCTCAGGCAGTCTGAAAAGGGTGGGTTATTGAGAATCGAAGGTATTCTCACTGAATAACAGACACCCTTCCTTTCTTGCTCCTACTTCACTCTCATTCCCCTTTATGGGGAAGGCATTTATTTCTGTTGTCAAAGCTGTAGAGGCGGGTGAGCCATGTCCCACACTCGATGAGTGCAAGCCTTTGTCACCAGCTTTTCCCGGACAGGAAAAGGATTGGAAGGAAGTCCATTTGACATTTTCAGTAGGAAAATTAGACAAGGATGTCGCAAGTCGACAATTCAATGTATGTCTCCATAAATTGTCCGATTTACTCTTGTTTAATGAACACGAGTCAAAGGAGAGACTTGCGACATCCCTTTCTCTACAAAACTACATACAGTTGTGTTCAACCTACGAAAATACCCCAGACATGCTCATGGTCATAGCCAAAATGCATATGGCTACCTTGCTAAAGGACCTTTATGCCTTTGTGAAGGCTAGGAGAGCATGTAGAGAGTTTGTGTTCACTGCTGCAACAGTGAAACACAAAACAAGGAAGCTAATATCTTCCAACATCTGGGGTGAAGACCTCTTCCCACACGAGGTCATTAAGGAAGTAATTAAGAACGCCACCATGGAGAACATAAGTCTTCTCCAAAAATGGGGCATTCCTTCAAAGAGAAAATCTTCTGTGGTTGTGGGTCCCCAACCTAAAAAGAAGATCGAAAATGATGGAAATATCCGGGCTGCTCAACAACTTCCCACTATTCCAGTGACCACGGTGCTACAGGCAGATGGTCAAAAGTCTAAGCCTACTGACTACTCGAAGCATAAAGACGCTTCGGCTAGGAGGAACTTTCCCTCAGGATCGCAGGACCTTCGATCCTTCGGTCCAAAGCCTATTCAAGATGAGCCATTGATGGGAAACAGAAATGTCCCTACCATCATTTCCTTACCTTCTCCTACAGTTCAAAACCCTCCTGGAGAAGTATACCTGAGAGCTATAGAGCATACAGGTGGTAAGAAAACTATAGCTCATCGAGTTCCAGGGAAGGCTGTTTTGTGTTCACGAGAAGGACTCAGATATCAATGAGTCATTCTGAACTTGTCGCCACTCAACAAGTTCATAAAAAACAGCAAGTTCTGAATGTTAATCCTTCTGAACATATGGACCTTGTTCCAATTAGGGGTGTTCGTAGTCTTGTCAGACCTGAAAGGTGTCCTTCGGAACCTTCCAGTCAACCACCCCCCTTCCTCCTATCTAGAATTCATGTTACAGAGAATGAATGAATGATTTAAAAGTTTTCAGGCATCCTGACATCTAAGGTCATTGACGCCGGTAACATTTAATTTATGTATACAAAAATAAAAAATAAAATAAAATAAAAATTAAATAGTATTCAATTAAACTCATAAAAATTGAATGTCATAAAAGTTAAATATTTTTCATAAGACCTGCTTCTGAAATAAATCTAAAAATGCCACTTGCATGGTAGGACACATCAATTCCAAGAATCTTGGCAAGGATGAACCTGCCACCCTCACCTCGAGCCTCAAACAAATATCTATTCCGCAAGTTGTTATAATTGGGGCATTCGGTCAACAAATGCCTTACTGTTAGAGGTACTAAGCAGTCATCACAATACGGTTGGTGTTGGCCCTTCAGCAGAAACTCGTGTGTCAACCGAGTGTGACCAATACGGAGACGACAAAGAGACGTCTCCCATTTTCGGGGCATCATATTATACATCCAAGGAGATACAGTATGTCATTTGTTATCTCTCGCATTTTATTGCCATCTTGACTATCCCATTGCTGTTGCCATTTATTGCAAACCAAGTTCTTGATGTCAGGTAAGAAATCATTACAGGCAATGGGATACCTTCTTGGCAGCAACTCGGATGCAGCCTCCTTAGCCAGTGAATCTGCCTTCTCATTCCCAGACACACCTACATGTGCTGGAACCCAACAAAATTGAACTGTTATACCTCTCCGTCCAATAATAAAAAGCCATTCTAAAATCTTTAAAACTAGAGGGTTATTAGAATTAAAAACTTCCATAGCTTGAAGGACACTCCTTGCATCACTAAAAATTGTAAAATTACCCTCCTTCTCCAACGCTATTTTCTCAATAGCGGTTAATATGCCATACAGTTTGGCAGTAAATATGGAAGCAGTCAGAGGAAGTGCACCTCTACAATTAAAACCATTAATATGTACTCCAAATCCAACGCCAGCATCAGATTTGGAGCCATCAGTATAGATAAAAGTTGATCCTCTATGTTCTTTAACATGTTCATTAAAAAGAGACCTGGCTTCTAGGTCTGACATAATTTTCTTATCTCCAATAAAATATTTACAAAAAGATATCTCTGGTAACTTCCATGGGGGCGTTGATGATACCTTGAATGGAAGTACCTTATTTCTAATTATATCCAGACTATTTAATAATCGTTTCACCCGAAAGCCATAAGGTTGAGGAGATTTTGGGTGCAACTCAAAGTATGATGCGTGTCTTACAAGGCTTGCAGTCTGAAAGGCTAGAGAAGGGAGTCTTTGCAATCTAAACCAATACCGAAGAACGGAAGACATTCGGTAAAGGTCTAGAGGTAACTCTCCAGCATCAACAAGGAGACTTGGGATAGGCGAGGTTTTAAAAGCTCCAGTAGACAATCTAATACCTGCATGATGTATCGAGTCTAATACAGTATTTTTAACCGGCTTGGGGTGGCTGAAGAATATACCTCGCAACCATAACTAATTTTGGAAAAAATCAAGGCCTTGTATAATTTTAAAATAGTATTGCGGTCTGCCCCCATGATGTATGGGACAATACTTTTAAGATATTCAGAGCTTCAACACATTTAGCTTTTAATGCTTTTAAGTGAGAAACCCATGTAAGCCTACAATCAAATATCAAACCTAAAAATTTAGCTTCTCTTGCACATGGTATCCGTTGACCTTTAATGTATATATCCGGGTCTGGATGTACTCCCCGGATACGACAAAAATGGACAATGGTAGTTTTACTTGTCGAGAACTTAAATCCATTCATGTCAGCCCACTGGATAATTTTATCAATAGAGAGTTGGATTTTTCTCTCAACCATTGCCATTCTAGTGCCAGCATATGATATTGAGAGATCATCCACAAATAATGTTGAGAGAACATCCTGGGGAATGGCTGAGGATATCCCATTAATTGCTAGTGCAAAAAGGGTTACACTCAGCACACTACCCTGAGGAACTCCTTCTTCCTGGCACTTACTCTCTGATAGAGTTTCCCCCACTCTCACTTGAAAAACTCTACGTGAAAGAAATGCCTGAATAAATAGTGGCAGCTCTCCTCTCAATCCCAATTCATGAATGGTTTTAAGAATACCATATCTCCATGTGGTATCATATGCCTTTTCAAGGTCAAAAAATACTGTAACATGGTGCTGTTTGGAAGCAAAGGCTTCACAAATAGAAGACTCTAGTCGTATCAACACATCAGTCGTTGAGTGCATTTTTCGGAATCCACATTGAATCGGTGATAAAATACCTTTCTTTTCAAGGTACCACATCAGCCTTGCATTGACCATCTTCTCCATGATTTTACATAAACAAGATGTAAATGCAATAGGACGATAGTTTGCTGCTAAAAACTTGTCTTTACCGGGTTTTAAAAAGGCTAAAATAATGGCTAGTTCCCAAACACTTGGGTAACTATGATTATGCCATATTCTATTAATAATACTTAAAATAAATAGCTTTGTATTAAAATGTACATGTTTAATCATTGCATATGGAATTCCATCGGGTCCAGGGGCTGTATCATTGCAATGAGCAAGTGCGGAATCAAATTCTCTTTCAGTGAAAGGAGAATTATAAGACTCTTCCCTTCTTGTTGCAAAATTTAAAATTTTCTTTTCTTCAGTGCTCCTATACTGGTGACCAGGGGCTCCTTCACACTTGCTGGATACATTTGAAAAATGATTAGCCAGGGCATTGCTAACATCATTTGCTTCGGTTACATACTGGCCATTCACCTTCAACACTGGTGGTGGGTTGGGGGTGAATTTGCCAGCTATCTTTTTTACTTTCCTCCACACAGCAGATGGTGGTGTTCTACTGTTAATGGAGGAAACAAAAGACATCCATGACTGGCGCCTTGCTTCTTTCATGGCACGACGGAACTGTGCTCTACATTTCTTGTACATAATTAAATTCTCATCAGTTCGGAGTCCACGCAATCGTGTTAGAGATCTTCTTGTGGCTCTGTGGAGGGCAGTTAGTTCTGAAGACCACCACGGGACTGGTCGTCGTTTGAATAACCCTGTTGTTTTGGGAATTGAATTGACTCCTGCTGTATGGAGAGTTCCATTCAGTAAGTCTATGGCATCATCGATATTTTCAACCTGTTCAGCATCCCCCTCAATTTCGCTTAGCTCACGAAACTTTTCCCAGTCCGCCTTGTCAAGATTCCATCGTGGCGATCTCTGTAAAGGTGGACCATTGTTGGTGTTTATAATGATTGGTGCATGATCACTAGTATGCCAATCATCTAATGTCCTCCAAGCAAAATCAAGAAGACAGTTAGAGCTTGCAATTGAAAGGTCAATGCATGACAAGGTACCTGTCTGAACATGGAAGTGTGTGGGCTCTCCTGTATTAAGGAGTCCCACATCCTCATTCTCCACAATTGATGAGATAAAATTGCCCCTTGTGTTTGCTAGGATATCACCCCATAAAGGATGTCTACCATTCATATCTCCCAGTAAGAGAAATGGTTGAGGGAGTTGTTGAATGACCTCTGCTAAGTCATCATATAAAATAATATCATTTGGAGGTAAGTACAGAGAGCAAATTGTATATTTTCTCCCTATATCAATTTGTACAACAACTGCCTGCAGGGTTGTACGTATAGACATAGGTATTTGGGGAACATCTCGACGAATGTATACAAGACTTCCGCCATGGCTCCCTGCTTGTTGATTATATGGTGTTCTATAGCTAACATACTCTCGAGGACTAGGAGTGTTAGAATCAAGCACACTTTCCTGTAGACATACAATTATGGGGGAATGCTCATGAATTAGGAGCTTAAGTTCTTCATATTTGGCCCTCAAACCCTGACAGTTCCATTGCAAAATGGAGGAGAAAACTATGGATTATTTCTGGAAGACATCTTGGATGAGGTCTTCCCATTAGCAGTTTTTAATTTAACATTATTACCTGTAGGTTTCTTCAGAGGTGGTCTTGTTATAATGGGTTTTATGTTTGTGTTTTTCTTTGTATCCTTTTGATCTATTTGTTGAGGTGGATGGTGGACCTCAACTTGAATTTCTGATTTACTCAGTTTATCTTCTGGTCCATTAGAAACATCAACAGACAAAACATCAAATTTATTTGATGTCATAACCTTGACGTTTTTAATGGAGGGTGGAGAGAGAGATGGAGGTCTCTCTCTTTTCCTATTTATCAGTGGTGAGGATTTACCAGGTTTTTGCACCTTCCCTACCACAGGTGCACCTGGTAACTTTGTTTCGGGTGGAACTTCCATCAAATCAGGCAAGGACATGGCCTGAGAGAGGTTAGTACTATTGTTGGTAATGGGGGATGAAGTTTGTATAGAAGTGGGCAGTGTTGCAGTTTTAATACACAGTGGTAAAGCCTTGGAAGGCAATATGCTTACCTTGTCACGTAAAACTCTACTATCATTAGATGATGTATTTCCTTTTTGGGAATTACTGGCAGCACTATGTGGGTTCGATGACTCCTGTGGTATATTTTCTCTTGATTTCAGTGCATTTGCATAGCTGTTTGTTTTTTTCAGTAGTCTTTTGGCATGTCCTACACTTATGTGTTCTACACTGGATTTGTTGAGGGCTGCTTCTTCAAACTTATAAATCTCGCAGCTCCTGTCAGTGGATTTATGGTTTGAATTGCAATTCAAACAGCTGGGCTCAAGTGTACACTCTCCATGATAGGGACTGGCACAGATGCTACACATTTTTTCATTTTTACAAACTTTAGAAGGATGTCCAAATTTGAAACATTTGAAGCATTGTAAGGGCTTTTGTTTAAAAGGTCGAACTTTTATTCTTTCATTTTCAATATCGATGTGGAAAGGCACATCAGCATCCTGGAAAGTAAGGATAATCATTGACGTCCCAGGAATCTTATGCACTTTCCACACTGTTAATGGGCACATGGCTAGTATTTCCTCTTCTGTAAATTCGTAAAGATCTTTATTGAAGACTACTCCCCTTCCGTAACTAAAGTTTAGGTGGGGTTTGACATCTAACATATCCTCATCACTGTTTGTCGTAAGGTTAGACAGTATTACTGATTGCGTGAATGATTTAGCATGGCTTAGGAAGCTATTTTTCCCAAAGCGAGATATATCACCTGGTGCAATGGTTCCTACCTTTTTCTGAATTAGTTTGCTAATTTTAAAATAATTCCCATTACTCCCTTTAGGCTCGGCAACAAGCCACATTGGTGGTTTTGGCTTTCTTTGGGGGAGCATAGTTAAATCGATATCTTTCTCAAACCAGTCAGCAGGTCTATATACATCCAAACTGTTTGGTATCTTATCACATAGGGCACCCATGACATTTAGGTTATTAATTTTGATATCATTGATGTTACATATTGCATTGAATGCTTCTTCATGATTATTATAAGTTATCCATGAATGCCATTTTTCATTTTCAAGTTTTATTCTAATTTCTTTTATCACTCCATAGCATCTAAATGCTTTATATATCATATCATAATCAGTATTTATTGGAATTTGGGTAACATGAAGGATTCTTAGTTTCCCTTTGTTACCCGACTTAATTGGTTTTGAAACATTAGTAGAGGGGTCCTTTTTTGTTCCTAAGTCGTCAACAGAATTTTCCTTAATTGAATTAGCAGAGGTCGTCAACAGTGCCGGGGGAGAGTCAGCGTATCCAGGGGATGGGGGTTCATTGCTTAAAGAATCCATTAGATGAGAGAGAGAGAGAAAAGGGTTACTTAGATGTACCTGCTCGAGAATGTTAGGCCATCACACGCCAGAAAGGAAATTTGCACTTTCCACTATCGGCACAATGAGAGTATACTTCCCAGATGGTCCACTCCATACCCTACCCGAAGGATAGCATCAAAACAGATATAGAGGCACAGGTGTAAGCTGAACCCGCCTGTTAGGACTGAGACCAAGAAATTATGGAATCATCCTCCCCATATCTGTAATGACGGGCTTCCGGCCAAAAGCCGAGAGTCCTACCCCAAGCATTGGATCCCCCTGGATTCCGAAGACCCAACACTTGAGAATAGTTCCGCCAAAAAGGTCCAAACCATCTTTGGGATGGCTGAAATCATCCAATACTCTCACATATAGCTTTGAATGCAAACACCTCCCAACCGTGACACCTCCTCCCACTCATCAAAGCAGGCAGCAATATAGGATGTATGAACATCCACGCCGGGGCTACAATGGATGAAAAACATCCAAGCCATAGGAAAAAAAAAAAAAAAATATATATATATATATGTACATAATATATACACATATATAATGAGGGAAATTTTTCTCATTGAGTTTGGAAAGCAAGACGAAAGAAAGTTTATGAAATTAGGATAAGGTCGAAGTAATATTGAGAAAAAGAAAAAGGTGAAAGAGAGAAATTTAGATTCAAACTGGGGGAGTAATTTCCCCAAGTTCGAGAGCCCTCTTGCCCGTCACCAAGTTTCAGCACGGGAGTGAAATGCCGTGCTGAAGCTCAATGACTTCATCAAGGCATTCTCTCATTAAGAGGGCCATGTTACAGAGAGTAACATTCATCCTAGGAAATATACGTGTCGGACTCACAGTCCTAAGTATCTTCAAAGGATTGACGAACTTAGTCACGTCAAAGTCAAGCCTAGAAATAGTGCAGGTATTAATATACCTGATCGAGAGGCTGGAGTGGGCAGCACCCGAAGTGTCGGGCCAATGTGCATTCAAAGAGATGACCCGGTTCCTGGGACATCACGGATGCAAGATAAGCTTCTAGAAGTCTCGACTTTCTCCAGCTCTGGGGTTTCGATGGTTAAAAAACCATCGAAGCCCTCAGTCACATCAACTCTCCTTTCCTTTGGGAATATAAAAGGAACTCTGGAGGTCTGTCAAGAGACTCAGGTAATCAGTCATATTTCCAAAATGCCAACAGGGAAAAGTGCTAAACTTTCCCCAGTTCGCAATAGTGACAGACCTGATGCTGAGGGCACACCGGAAAGATGCGTTAAGAGCTTGGAGAAAACACGCATCAAACACTTGAAGAGATAAAAAGACTGAGATCGGTCCCTCTTTAATCGCTTCTCTAACAAAAATTAGAGCACAAAAGTCCCAAGACTCTGCTGGTCCTTTCATGGGTGTGGAAGCCCCCTCCACACAGATCAGGCTCCCTACGACTGATCTGGGACACCGAAGCGATAATAAGACATCACATTCGAACGTCTCGTACAGTCTTGGTGAAGTTACCCATCCCTTTCCTAAAGAGATGGCACCTAACAGCATTTCATTTACAACTGATCCACGATGTGACAGTGGATACTCTATCACGATCCAAGGCGATAGAGTTGGAATGGTCCATGGACGCAGACATATTCCCTCCCAGATGGGAACAAGTCCCGGAACTGCAGCTCGACCTCTTCATCACGAGCGTCTTCAAGAAACTACCTCGCTAAATAGCCCTATACGAGGATCCTCTAATGGGGCTGATAGACTAGATGAGGCCGGTCCTAGCTCCGATCCTAGGTATATTTCCGAATGTTCAGAAATCAACTGCCTTCGGTTTATCACAGAGAACCCAAACCCTTCATTTCATGAATTTCTTGCTCTAGCGGTTAGAAAAAGGTTTGGGATCTCAGAAGGCAATATAGAATTCTTAGAAGAATACAAGGCTAAGTCTACTAGAAGACAATATGAGGCTTCCTGGAAGAAGTGGGTTGCGTTTGTCAAAACAAAAGGACCGAATGAAATTTCTATGAACTTCTGTCTGTCCTTCTTTGTCCACCTTCATAGCCAAGGTCTGGCGGCCAATACGATAAATACGTGCAAGTCAGCTTTGACTAGGCCTCTCCTATATGCCTTCCAAGTGGATCTGGCGAATGAAATCTTTAATAAGATTCCGAAGGCATGTGCTAGGCTTAGGCCCGCAGTACCACCAAAGCCCATCTCTTGGTCTTTGGACAAGGTCTTACATTATGCCTCATCTGTGAACAATGAAGATTGTTCTCTTAAGGATCTAACCCAAAAGGTTATTTTCCTATTTGCTATGGCCTCTGGGGCTAGAGTTAGTGAAATAGTGGCCCTATCCAGAGATGAGGGTCACATTCAGTTCACGGAATTAGGAGAACTGAATCTCTTTCCTGATCCATCCTTTCTCGCAAAAAACGAGCTACCCACTAAGAGGTGGGGACCCTGGAGAATCTGTCCTCTGAAGGAAGATGTCTCTCTATATCCTGTAGTGTCTAAAGGTCTATATTCGTAGAACTTCAGACTTCAGGGGAGGACAGCTCTTTAAAGGAGAAACTTCGGGATCAAACTTATCTCTAAATCAGCTGAGGGCGAAGCTCACCTACTTTATTCGTAGAGCGGATCCGGACAGTACTCCCGCAGGTCATGATCTGAGAAAGATTGCTTCATCACTGAACTTCTTTCAGTTTATGGACTTTGAGCATCTTCGTTCATACACTGGATGGAAATCATCCAGAGTGTTTTACAAACACTATGCAAAACAAGTGCATGAACTGAAACACTTCGTAGTGGCGGCAGGCAGTGTCTTAAAGCCTGCCCCCTAATTACTGTGATAAACAATTAATGGTTCGGGACCTCACATGTCCTCGCACATGTTCTGGATGAGAATCATCCAGAGTGCTCTACAAACACTACGCTATGTAAGTCAATGATCTGAAGCAGCTTGTGGTGACGTCAGGTAGAATATTTACCCTGCCGTCTATTCTACGATGAACAGTAATTGACTGGGACTGTCAATTAAGGGGAGACGAGGTCATTCTTCTTAGGTATGTCTTCTTTTGATTAAGTGTTACCATGGTAACACTAGCTCTGTTCAAAATCGCAGGTGTGGAATTATACAGATAGCACTAGTGCCGGTGTACAAGGTACACAGTGCAGATAGAGGTAACCAGTACAGGAATTATGAAGAGCGATTATTTTATAATTTCTCTTCAATCTAAGAGTGGCAGTCATTATTTCTTCCTTCAAGAAAGAAAAACGGTCTCTGTACTCGTTTCATGTATAATCCCATTGTCATACTACATTCGTTTTGCTAACCATCTCTTGTAGTCATTTATCAGGAATAAATGTCTATTAGAATGTAGTGCATCCACCTTCGCCAGACAATTGTATATATACATGCCAGAGTTTTTAACTTACTTAGTATGCATCCTTCATATATTTGTATGCATCAAATGATAGACATAAGAGACACTGATGTTAATTTTCCAAATATACAACTTGAGACTATTTGTATATTCAGTGTGAACTTAAGTTTGGTCATACTATTTATGTTAACCTTGAAATCCCTTTTCTACTGTCTAGATGACTCTTCCCTGTAGGAGGCAGGAAGCACTAACATTGTTTATGATTAGTGATGATGACAAATAACGGTAACGTCACTGGTCTCATATGGTCCCCATGACCATAGAAAAGGTTGATATAAGGTTAAGGCACTGATGAAAATACACAGATACATTAATGCTCTGGTATGCTTCCATCAGCACAACATGGCTTGAGCCCAAAAAACGGAATTTGAGCGAAGCGAAAAATCTATTTTTGGGTGAGATAGCCATGTCGTCCTGATGGACCCACCCATCTCTTCTGAAGAAGAGATCTTCAGTATCCCTCCCGTAGTACTGTATCTGTAACAGCCTATGCTCAATGCTACAAGGAATAGCCACTATCGTGGGAATGGCGCTGTTGTGCTCTCAATAGTAGTACGGGAACGGGGATGGCCCCCCTTTTTATTTTTGCTGCGCCTCCTCGAAGCGTAAAACACTATCTGGGGTGCAGATTGCTATGAGGCGTGCCAATACGTCCTTACGCGATATCCCCTTTTTAAAATTTTAAGGGATATTCGCTCCAGGAGTTAGAATTCTGGATACCGTCGGTAAATTCTCTGTGATATATCACTGTAGTCACATATAACCTAGGAAGCTACTAATGAAGGAACTTCCATCAGCACGACATGGCTATCTCACCCAAAAATAGATTTTTCGCTTCGCTCAAAATCCGTTTTGGGATTTGGTCAGAACCTCAGAGTATTTAGTCTTGTGCCGGCAGCCGGCCGGCAGGGTAAATAGTCATTTCCCTGCCGACTAGGTTGCCGGCATAGGAGGCTAGCCCTCCCTAGGTCGCACTTGAAGTGGTTGTATGATGCCATCACCTTCTCCCTGTGGTCTAGAAGACTAGTCCTGTGCTCGCAGACCCTAGGCTGAAGAATAGACATTCTTCTGCTGCCTAGGATGGCGCAGGCACTGGAACTCTGTTTCTCCTTTATTGAGAGGAGGCGGCACTGCCGCTGTCCCCTTAACTGTATTGGCAGACCCTAGGTTGAAGAATAGAATTCTCCTGCTGCCTAGGATGGCGCCAATACTGAAACAGAGTTTCTTAAGGGTGTGTAGGACCGGCAAACTTGCCGGCTCCTTCCACACCTCATACAGGACCCTTTTCCCTCTCCCTCTGTTCTTTAGTGATGGCCTAGCCATCGTATCTCTTTGGGCCGTCGTCCTGCAATCTCACCGTTTGCCGGTGGGTTGTGGGGCCGGCCAGACTCCTACTCAAAAGCTGTTGTCTGACTGCCTGCGGCTAAGCCGGCTGCTGGCAGCCACGATGACTGCCGGCGGCCATGTTTTCTACAACTGCCGGTGGCTATGCAGGCTGCAGGCAGCCATGTCTTCTGCCGGCGGCCATGACGGCTGGCGGCTGCTGGCAGCCATGATGGCTGTTGGTGGGAAGTCTCTTCTGTCACCAAAGTTCTTCAGTCCTCCCTTGGACTGCCGGCCACAAATGCTATTGCTGGGGTATTACCCTGGCCGGCGGTATGACGGCCGGACCGGCACAGACAGGTCCTGACTCAGCTGGCAGTATGCCGACTGTACTAGTGCTGCCGGGTGCTAGCCTGCCGGCCATGTGCTGGCCGGACCTTGCCGGCGATGGTACTGGTGACTGGATGGAAGCCTGAATGTTACATTCTCCCCTTCCATTTGAACCTTCTTTCTGGAGAAAGGCAGTAAATTAGATATTTACATCCTTAATTAGTGTATACATACACAGTAATAAGGCAGCCTTCACTCCATGCTGTCGCTCTCTCTTTTAGCTAGCATGCTGGCTGCGCCGGCAGGGACTACCTATGCCGGCTATATGTCGGCTGAATTACAGTATATGTTTATACAGTAGTCAGTATATTTGCAGTATAGGATATACTGCAGATAGAAAACTATTGTATATATTATACTAGTAGTTATTTTCCAATATATCTTGGGTATCCTTGCCCAGGTGTTTGCTGAGACCAATCCTATATTGAAAGAATAGAATTTCTTCAATATTCTGATTAGAAATCAATTTACGTTTTACCCTACAATATTAAATAAATTAAAGGGCCGGTGGTAGTACAATTCTATCCTTAAAAGGTTAGAGTCCTTATCCTTGAATTTCCCTGATCAGGAAACTGTATGATTTTAATATTGGAAGGGAAGGCCTGGGTAGGATACACAAATATATGTCTTTTATATTTCCTAGTCCAGTCGGCGTCATGCCGGGTGGACTGCGCCGTCAGATGCTAGCCATAATGGCAGCACACTGGCTGAACTACAATATATAATTACAGTATACAGTAGTCAGCATTTTGCAATATAGTATATACTGCAAACAGAAAACTATAGTATGATTATACAGTAGTTAATTTCTAACATATCTTGGGTACCCTTGTGCGGGCTTCTGCTGAGATCGTTCCTATATCGAAAGAATAGAATTCCTTCAATACTCTGATTAGAAATCAGTCATCCAGGACCCCACAGTGTTAAATAATAAAAAGGGGCAGTGGCATTGTACACTTTTCTACCCCTAGGGGTTGGTACCCTTTCGTTAGAGTTGCCTTGATATAGGAATCTCCTTATAGTTAATACTGAGGGGAGGTAACAGCATTTGCTTGCAAGGGATACATAAGTATGTCTCCCACTATCCCTTTCTGGCTTACTATCCTAAGCTATTTTAGTTAAAAGATGACTTTTACATATTGCTTATCAGTGAGATAATCAATTGTATACTCATTCTGCTTTCCTTTCTATACAGGAGGAAACCCAGATGACATGTGTTGCAGTCTTCTACAATATCAAGAGTAAGTACTTTTACAGTCATCATACATGCAGGTTTCATGGCCCTTGCAATATTATTTCCGAATCCCTGCTTTATTGGAACCCCCAAGTTTGCAATATATGTCGGACCTTAATATCCGAGGGTTTCGATAATCCCAAGTCGATGGAGTCTAGGGATGCAGCTCGTAAGAAACTACGCAATTGGGTAAGAGGGTTCCAGAAAATCTCTCCAGGACCATACCTACCTAAGGATAGGATGCGTAGCTTACTATTCCCGAAAGCAAGTAGGGAAATAGTGGTGCCGCAGACACGAAGCACACCTCCCTGCGTCCAGATAGCCTTTGGGACGGAGGGCAGGAAGCCCACACGGAAAGAGGGGGACAATGTCGTGTCAGAATTGCTTCCGTCTGTGCCGGCTCTAGAGCCGTTAGCCTCGACATCTTCACCTTCTACCCCTCTATTAGACAAAATGGACCTATTACTGACCCATATGAAGGGTCTAATAGAAAACTTTCGCAAACAACGCAAAAAGAAGGAAGAGATATTCAAGATAGAGCTCTGTGAAGCTCCACTTGTAGCTCCCCAAGGGTCATACAAACGACCCAGAGACCAAGACCTTCCGACATGCTCCAAAACCTATCCCTGGAGGTATGCGGAGCTTATGCTGATTTCAGACGGCAAACTCTACATCTCGGAGAAGATGGTGCTGTTCCTTTAGACGAAATCCAGTTTTGTCCAAGCTTTGACGCTTTCCCTAATTGCTTCATTCGACTGAAGCATGAACCAACGTCAGGAAAAGAAACGGAACTGAAGGAGGTCATGATTCTCGACCATGATAAGGCACAGGCTATCTTGTTAAGTAGCCTGAGAAAGGTGGGTTACTCGGTGTTGAAAGTGTTCACACTAAGTAACAGACACCCTACCTGTTTTGCTCCTGCTTCAATATCATTCCCCTTTACGTGGAAGGCATTCAAATCTGTTGCCAAGGCAGTGGAGGCAGGCAAACCATGTCCTGCACTCGAGGAGTGCAAGCTTCTGTCACCAGCCTTTCCCATGCAGGAGAAGGATTCGAAGGAATTCCACTTATCTTTTTCAGTAGGAAAACTAGACGCGGATGTCGCTAGACAACAGTTTAGCGAGAATCTCCCTAAACTTTCTGAGTTTCTTTTGTGCAAGGATTAAGAGACAAAGGAGAGACTTGCAGCCTCCTTATCCCTAGAGAACTGCATAGAGTTGTGTTCAGCCCATCAAAGTACCCCAGACATGCTCATGGTCTTGGCCAAAATGCATATGGCCACCTTAGTAAAAGACCTTTATGCCTTTATGAAGGCTAGGAGAGCCAGTAGGGAGTTTGTGTTCGCTGCTGCAACAGTGAAACCAGGAAGCTAATATCTTCCAACATTTGGGGTAAAGACCTCTTTCCAAAGGAGGTAGTTAGAGAGGTGATTAAGAAAGCCACCAAGGAGAATATGGGACTTCTCCAGAAGTGGGGCATCTTTTCAAAGAGAAAGTCTTCCATGGATGTGGGTCCCCAACCTAAAAGGAAGACGGAAAAGTCTAGAAATTTTCCTCGGGCTGTTCAACAACATCCCACAGTTTCGATGACCGCAGAGCCACAGGCAGGCGGCCGAAGATGTAAACCTTCTGATCAGTCGAAGCAAAGAGACGCTTCTGGTAGGAGGGAGGTTCCTTCAGGATCGCTGGACCTTCGATCCTTGGGTCCAAGGCCTAATCAAGATGGGACTAGGATGGAAAATAGACATGCCTCCACCATCATTTCCTCAACTCTTCCTACACTCCAACCCCGTCCTGAAAGAGTATACCTTAGATCTCTAGAGCATACAGGTGGTAAGGAAAGTATAGTCCATCGAATTCCAGGGAAGGCTGTTTGATGTTCACAAGAAGGACTCAAAAAAACTCAGAGTCATTCTGGACTTTTTGCCACTCAACAAGTTCAAATAAAACAGCAAGTTCAGAATGTTAATCCTTCTGAACATAAGGACCCTGTTTCAAAAAGGGGTGTTCACAGTCTTGTCAGACCTGAAAGATGCCTATTGGCAGCTTCCAGTCAGTTGCCCCCTCTCCTCCTACCTAGGATTCAAGTTACAGAGGATAACGTATGTCCTAGGAAAGATACTTGTCGGACTAAACACAGACCTAAGTATCTTCACGGAATTGGCGGACACAGTCATGCAAAATCATGCCTAGAAATGGTTCAGGTAACAAAGTACCTGGACGAAAAGGCTGGGGTGGGCAGCACCCGAAGTGGTTGATTGATTGATTTAAGGTTTTCAGGCATCCTGACATCTAAGGTCATTGACGCCGATATCATTTAGTTTATATATATAAAAAAAATTAATGAATATTCAATTAAAACCATAAAGGTTGAATGTCATTATAAAAGTTAGATAGTTTTCAGAAGACCTGCTTCTGAAATAAATCTAAAAATTCCACTTGCATAGTAGGACACATCATGTCCAAGAATCTTGGCAAGGATGAACCTGCCACCCTCACCTCGAGCCTCAAACAAATATCTATTCCTTAAGTTATTATAATTGGGGCATTCGGTCAACAAATGCCTCACTGTTAGAGGTACTAAACAATCTTCACAATATGGTTGGTGTTGGCCCTTCAGCAGAAACTTGTGTGTCAACCGAGTGTGACCAATACGGAGACGACAAAGAGAAGTCTACCATTTTTGGGGCATCATGTTATACCTCCAAGGAGATATGGCATTTGTTACTTCTCTCATTTTATTGCCATCTAGACTATCCCAGTGCTGTTGCCATTTATTACAAACCAATTTCTTGATGTTAGGTAGGAAATCGTTACATGAATGGGATATCTTCTTGGCAGCAACTCAGATGCACCATTCTTTGCCAGTGAATCTGCCTTCTCATTCCCAGACACACCTACATGTGCTGGAACCCAACAAAATCTAACTGTTATACCTCTCCATCCAATAATAAAAAGCCATTCTAAAATCTTTAAAAATAGAGGGTTGCTAGAATTAAAAACTTCTAAAGCTTGAAGGACACTCCTTGCATCAATAAAAATTGTAAAATTACCCTCCTTCTCCAATGCTATTTTCTCAATAGCGCTTAATATGCCATACAGTTCGGCAGTAAATATGGAAGCTGTTAGAGGAAGTGCACCTCTACAATTAAAATCATTACTATGTACTCCAAATCCAACGCCAGCATCAGATTTGGAGCCATCAGTATATATAAAAGTCGATCCTCTATGTTCTTCAACATGTTCCATAAAAAGAGACCTGGCTTCTAGGTTCAGTATATATAAAAGTCGATCCTCTATGTTCTTCAACATGTTCCATAAAAAGAGACCTGGCCTCTAGGTCAGTCATATTCTTCTTAACTCCAATAAAGTATTTACAAAAAGACATTTCTGGTAATTTCCATGGAGGCATTGATGAAACCTTGAATGGAAGTACCTTACTTCTAATTATATCCATACTGTTTAATAATCATTTCACCCAAAAGCCATAAGGTTGAGGAGATTTTGGGTGCAACTCAAAGTATGATGTGTGTTTTACAAGGCTTGCAGTCTGAAAGGCTAAAGAGTTAGGGAGTCTTTGCAATCTAAACCAATACCGAATAATGGAAGACATTCGGTAAAGGTCTAGAGGTAACTCTCCAGCATCAACAAGGAGACTTGGGATAGGTGAGGTTTTAAAAGCTCCAGTAGACAATCTAATACCTGCATGATGTATCGAATCTAATATTTTTAACCGGCTTGGGGTGGCTGAAGAGTATATTTCACATCCATAACTAATTTTGGAAAAAATCAAGGCCTTGTATAATTTTAAAATAGTATTGTGGTCTGCCCCCCATGATGTATGGGACAATACTTTTAGGATATTCAGAGCCTAAAGACATTTAGTTTTTAATGCTTTTAAGTGAGAAACCCATGTAAGTCTACAATCAAATATCAAACCTAAAAATTTAGCTTCACTTGCACATGGTATCCGTTGACCTTTAATGTATTTATCCGGGTCTGGATGTACTCCCTGGATATGACAAAAATGGACAATGGTAGTTTTACTTGTCGAGAACTTAAATCCATTCATGTCAGCCCACTGGATAATTTTGTCAATAGAGAGTTGTATTTTTCTCTCAACCATTGCCATTCTAGTTCCAGCAAATGATATTGAGAGATCATCCACAAATAATGTTGAGAGAACATCTTGGGGAATGACTGAGGATATCCCATTAATTGCTAGTGCAAATAGGGTTACACTCAGCACACTCCCCTGAGGAATTCCTTCTTCCTGACACTTACTCTCTGATAGTTTCCCCAACTCTCACTTGAAAAACTCTATGCGAAAGAAATGACTGAATAAATAGTGGTAGTTCTCCTTTTAATCCTAGTTCATGAATTGTTTAAAGTATACTATATCTCCATGTGGTATCATATGCCTTTTCAAGGTAAAAAAAAAAAAAAAAAGTCACATGGTGCTGTTTGGAAGCAAAGGCTTCACAAATAGAGGACTCAAGTCTCATAACCAAATCAGTTGTTGAGTGCGTTTTTCGGAATCCACATTGAATCGGTGATAAAAACCCTTCTTTTCAAGGTACCACATCAACCTTGCATTGACCATCTTCTCCATGATTTTACATAAACAAGAAGTCAATGCAATAGGTCGATAGTTTGCTGCGAAAAACTTGTCCTTACCGGGTTTTAAAAAGGCTAAAATAATGGCTAGTTCCCAAACACTTGGGTAACTATGATCATGCCATATTCTATTAATAATGCTTAAAATAAATAACTTTGTATTAAAATGTACATGTTTAATCATTGCATATGGAATTCCATCGGGTCCAGGGGCTGTATCGTTACAAGTAGCGAGTGCGGAATCAAGTTCTCTTTCAGTAAAAGAAGAATTATACGATTCTTCCCTTCCTGTTGCAAAATTTAAAATTTTCTTTTCTTCAATGCACCTGTACTGGTGACCAGGAGCTGCTACACTCTTGCACGATACATTTGAAAAATGGTCAGCCAGGGCATTACTAACTTCATTTCCTTCGGTCACATACTGACCATTCACTTTCAACACTGGTGGTGGGTTCGGGGTAAATTTGCCTGCAATCTTTTTTATTTTCCTCCATACAGAAGATGGTGGTGTTCTAATATTAATGGAGGAAACAAAAGCCACCCAAGATTGGCGTCTAGCTTCTTTCATGGCACGACGGAACTGTGCTCTACACTTTTTGAATGATATCAAATTTTCATCTGTACGGCGTCTATGCAATCTAGTCAGGGATTTTCTGGTGGCTCTGTGCAAGGCTGTTAATTCTGAAGACCACCACGGGACTGGTCATCTTTTGAATAGTCCTGTGGTTTTGGGAATCAAATTGATTCCTGCTGTATGGAGAGTTTCATTCAGTAGGTCTATGGCATCATCAATACTTTCAAACTGTTCTGCTCTCCCTTCGATTTCACTTAGCTTAGAAAATTTAACCCAGTCTGCCTTGTCAAGATTCCATCGTGGCGATCTTTGCAAAGGCGGACCCTTGTTGGTGTTTATAATGATTGGTGCATGATCACTAGTGTGCCAATCATCTAATGTCCTCCAATCAAAATCAAGAAGGCAGTTAGAGCTTGCAACTGAAAGGTCAATGCATGACAAGGTACCTGTCTGAACATGGAAGTGCGTGGGCTCTCCTGCATTAAGGAGTCCCACATCCTCATTCTCCACAATTGATGAGATAATATTGCCCCTTGTGTTGGCCAAAACATCACCCCATAAAGGATGTCTGCCATTCATATCTCCCAGTAGGAGAAAAGGTTGAGGGAGTTGTTGAATGACCTCTGCTAAATCATCATATAAAATATTATCATTTGGAGGTAAGTACAGAGAGCATATTGTATATTTTCTCCCTATATCAATTTGTACAACCACTGCCTGCAGGGTTGTACGTATAGACATAGGTATTTGGGAAACATCTCAACGAATGTACATGAGACTTCCGCCATGGCTCCCTGCTTGTTGATTATATGGTGTTCTATAGCTAACATACTCTTGATGACTAGGAGTGTTAGAATCAAGCATACTTTCCTGTAGACATACAATTATGGGAGAATGTTCATGAATTAGGAGCTTAAGTTCTTCATATTTCGCCCTCAAACCCTGACAGTTCCATTGCAAAATGGAGGAGAAAACTATGGATTATTTCTGGTAGACATCTTGGATGAGGTCTTCCCATTAGGAGTTTTTAATCTAACATTGTAACCTGTAGGTTTCTTCAAAGGTGGTCTTGTTATGTTGGGTTTTACGTTTGTGTTTTTCTTTGCATCCTTTTGATCTATTTGTTGAGGTGGATGGTGGACCTCAACTTGAATTTCTGATTTATTCAGTTCATCTTCTGGTTCATTAGAAACATCAACAGACAAAACATAAAATTCATTTGATGTCATAACCTTAACGTTTCTAATGGAGGGTGGAGAGAGAGAGATGGAGGTCTCTCTCTTTTACGATTAATAGATGGTGGGATTCGAGGTTTTTGCACCTTTCCCACTACAGGTGCATCAGGTAAGTTGGTCTTAAGTGGAACCTCCATCAGATCAGGCAAGGACATGGCCTGAGAGAGGTTTGTACTATTTTTTGTAATGGGGGATGAAGGCCTTACAGCAATGGGCAATGCCCTGGTGTTAATACAACGTGGTAAAGCCTCAGGAGGTAATATGGTTACCTCGTTATTTGACATTTTATCAGATGGTATGCTTTTTTTGAGCTATTGGCAGTACTATGATGGTTTGATTTTAATGCCTTAGCATATGTATTTGATTTATATAATAGTCTTTTGGCATGGGTCACACTTATATGTTCTAAGTTTGATTTGTTGAGGGCAGTTTCCTCCAACTTATATAGCTTGCAGCTCTTGTCTGTGGATTTGTGATTCGAGCTGCAATTTAAACACCTGGCTCCAAGTGCACACTCTCCATGGTAAGATTTGGAGCAAATACCACACATCTTCTCATTTTTGCAAACTTTAGAGGGGTGCCCAAATTTAAAACAATTGAAGCATTGCAGTGGCTTCTGCTTGAATGGTCTTACTTTAATCCTTTCGTTCTCAATAATAATATGAAAAGGTACATCAGCATCCTGGAACGTAAGGATTGTCATTGATGTACCTGGGACTTTGTGAACTTTCCATACATTTAGTGGACACATAGCCAGTATGTCCTCCTCTGTAAATTCATATAGATCTCTGTTAAAAACTACCCCCCTTCCGCAGCTAAAATTTAGGTGGGGTTTGACATCTAACTTAATGTCATCATTACTTATTTTCATATTGGACAATATTACAGACTGTGTACTGAATTTGGCATGGATAAGGAAACTATTTTTTCCAAAACGAGATATATCGCCTGGTGCAATAGTTCCTACTTTTTTCTGAATCAATTTGCATATTTTAAAATAATTCCCTGTAACCCCCTTTGATTCAGCTATAAGCCACATCGGTGGTTTTGGATTTCTCTGGGAGGGCATAGCTAAATCTGCGTCTTTTTCTAACCAATCGGCAGGCCTGTACACATTCAAATCTTTTGGTACTTTATCACAAAGAGCACCCACGACATTCAAGCTATTAATTTTAATATTATTCAAGTTACTTATTGCACTAAATGCTTCGTCATAACTACTGTAAGATATCCATGAATCCCATGTTTCAGCTTCAAGTTTAATCCTTATTTCTTTTATGCATCCATAGCATTCAAATGCTTTATATAGATCATAATTTGTCTCTATTGAAATTTGGGTAACATTAAGGATTCGAAGTTTCCTCGTGTTACCCAAATTACTGTACTTGATTTTGAAATATCAGTAGAATGGTCCTTTCCCGTTCTGAGGTCATCAACAGAACTTTCCCTTATCACATTATCAGAGGTCATCAACAGTGCCGGGGGGGAGTCAGCAAATCCAGGGGATGGGGAATCAGTATTTGAAGGCTCCATAGTTAAGGGTGGGATTTTCTTTGTTTTTTGTTGGTTGTTTTGTTGGTTTACCTGCTTGAGAATTTTAAGAAAGTATCATACGTTGGAAAGGAAATTTGCATTCTCCACTATCGACACAATGAGAGTATACTTCCCAGATGGTCCACTCCACACCCTACCCGAAGGATAGCATCAAAACAGATATAGAGGCACAGGTGTAAGCTAAACCCGCCTGTTAGGACTGAGACCAAGGATATATGGAATCATCCTCCCCATATCTGTAATGATGGGGTTCCGGCCAAAAGCCAAGAGTCCCACCTCAAGGATTGGATCCCCCTGGATTCCGATGACCCAACCCTTGAGAGTAGTTCTGCCAAAAAGGTCCAAACCATCTTTGGGATGGCTGAGATCATCCAATACTCTCATATATAGCTTTGAATGCAAATACAGTAAGCCACCGCCATACGACGTTAATCCGTTCCGGAGTTGGTATCGTTTGGGGAAAATGTCGTATGGCGGGCAATAGAATAGTTAACGCGTGAAAAAACCCTGGTAAAAAACATTGAAAATTAGAATGTAACAAAATACATTACAGTAGTATAGTAAACACTGTACTACAGTATACTTATATATAATATACATGTACAATACTGTACAGTATATAATTAAATAACATTATAAATAAAAATTATATACTGTACAGTACTGTAAAGGAAAAATTAAATCTTATTTACCTTTGGAGTGACGTGACTTGAGCTGGTAGTGGGTGGAAGCAGAGGGGGGAGTAGACGGTAGATATAAAAACGTATCAATGCTAATTATGTTATGTACACTTAATAATAAATTTATTCTTACTAATAAACACTTAAAATTAAAAATGCTTTTTTTATTATTTTTGTCTTTTGAAACTTTTTTTTATGATTTTTTTTTAGAACTTGAAAAATTACTCTTTTTTAGCTTTTTTGATAGAATCA
>NC_090727.1:198224161-198379161 GCF_036898095.1 Palaemon carinicauda
GCTCTTTAAAGGATAAACTTCTGGATCAAACATATCCCTAAAACAACTGAGGGCAAAGCTCACCTACTTTATTCGCAGAGCAGATCCTGACAGTACACCCGCAGGTCATGATCCGAGGAAAATTGCTTCATCACTGAACTTTTTTCAGTATATGGACTTTGAGCGTCTTTGCTCATATACTGGATGGAAATCATCCAGAGTGTTCTACAAACACTATGCAAAGTAGGTCCATGAACTGAAGCATTATGTGGTGGCGGCAGGTAGCGTATTAAAACCTGTCGTCTAATGACTGCGATGAACAGTTAATTGATTGGGACTGTCAATTAAAGTGAGAAGGTGTCAGCACTTTTGGTGTGATACCCTTTAAATGAGTGTTACCATGGTAACACTAAATTTGTTCAAAATCTCAGGTGTGGAATTATACAGATAACACTTGTGCCGTGTGTACGTAGTACACAGTGTCGATAGGATATGACATTTACGGAAATTATAAAGGAAAAATTTATTAAAAATTGTTTCTTCAGTCTGAGAGTGGCACTCATCATTTCTCCCCTTTCAAAAAGGAAAATAATTTCTTTATACGTCGCATGTATAATTCCTTTATCATGCTACATTCGTTTCACTTGTTATTTCATTTAGTCATTTATTAGAAATAAATGTCTACTGTATTAGAATGTAATTGCATCCTAATTCGCCCGGCAATTTGCATATTTAAGATGCCAGAGTTCTTTGACTTACTCATGTAAGTAAACCTCATATCATTGTATGCTTACAAACAATGGATATAATGGACACAGATATTATTCCGACAATATATACGAACCGTGAGACCGTTTGTATACCCAGTGAATACTTATGTTTGTTCATACAATATATGCTAACCTTGAGGCCCATTTTCTACTGTCTAGAATGACTCTTCCCTGTAGGGAGCAGGAAGCACTAACATTGTTTATGATTAGTAGTAATGACGAATAACGGTAACGTCATTTGTCTCAAATGGTCCAGATGACCATAGAAATATTGTCCAAAGGTTAAGGCACTGATGAAAATCCACAGATACAGTAATGCTCTGGTAAACTTCCATCAGGACGACATGGCTTGAGCCCAAAAAACGGATTTTGAGCGAAGCGAAAAATCTATTTTTGTGCGAGATAGCCATGTCGTCCTGATGGACCCGCCCTCCTTTTCTATAGAAAAGGTCTTCGCAGAATACCTCCCGAAACTACTGTATCTGTAGCACCATGCTCAACGCTACAAGGAATGTCCACCATCTTGATACTCAATAGTAGTATGGGAAGTAGGGTAACCTTGATACGGCTCCCCTTCTAATTTTGCCACTATCCCCCTCGAAGCGTAACCACTATTCGGGGTCAAGAATACGTCCCCTGATATTATGCGATATCCTTGAGAGAAATTTTAAGGATATTCGCGCCAGGAGTTAGAATGCTGGAGACCTAAAGGTAAATTCTCTGAGAATATCACAGTATTACATATATCCCTTAGGAAGCTACTATTAGGAACCTTACATCAGGACGACATGGCTATCTCACCCAAAAATAGATTTTTCGCTTCGCTCAAAATCCGTTTATTGTACAATACAGCAGAGTACAGTATATACAATAAATAACCTACCTTTTTTTTTTTTTTTACACACTTACATTTTTCAGCTATTTTATTGTAATACAAGCAAAATTCATTGATGATACGTCAATAAATATCCTACCTGTCTTTTTTATACATTTGAATTTTCAAGCTATTTTATTAAATACAAGCAAGATTCTTTGCTGTTAATATGTACGTGTATGTACGCATACTTATATATAATGGGTGTTAGTAACTAAAGCACCTCTCACACAAAATATTTTTGAATTGTTGTTATGTAAAAGCAGAAAGAAGACTTAAGTTAAATTCAGTGGTGTTGAGAGAGAGAGAGAACTACTATGTATGATATGCACATGTAGAAGCATTGCGCATTTGTAGAAACCACACAGTACTGTTCATTGTGATTTTTAACTTAAAATATGTACTTATTGATATAAAATTAATTGTATATAAATACTTATTAGACTAGAAGGAAAAATATGTTATGATCTGTTATTTATTTACCAAAATGAAAAATGTGTTTGATATGCGTGGGAGCATTGTGCATTCGTACATACAGTACAATTCTGTTCATTTTGTTTTTTAACTTAAAAATGATATTTTGATTATAAAATAAATTTTTGAATATACTTACCCGGTGAATATATAATAGCTGACGTCTCGGACGGCTCGACAGAAACCAAAAACTCGCGAGCGATCGCCATGAAGGTTGCGGGTGTGCCACCAGCGCCGACTATCGGCCAGATACCACATATACTTGTAAACATCTCCAGTTCTTCTCATTCCGCTGGGTCTCTATCGGGGAGGAAGGGAGGGCCTTTAATTTATATATTCACCGGGTAAGTATATTCAAAAATTTATTTTATAATCAAAATATCATTTTTAAATATTAAACTTAGTCGGTGAATATATAATAGCTGATTCACACCCATGGTGGTGGGTAGAGACCAGTATTAATACAATAAAGGCGTATATGCTCATGAGTTTTTGACAATTATATCATAACAAAACCCAATTAAATATAGGTACCTGGTAAGGAAGCTGACTCTGACGATTACTCTGCCTTATTAGTCCGCTTTCCTCACGAAGCCCAGCTATCCTCTCAGGATGCTGAAAGACTCCCAGGAGCTGTTATATCCAGGGCAACCACCCATACAACAGGACCTCATCAAAACCCTTAATCTGGGCGCTCTCAAGAAACGACATTTGACCACCCGCCAAATCAAAAAGGATGCGAAAGACTTCTCAGTCTTCCGTACAACCCAAGACAAGATTAAAAACATTTCAAGAGAAGATTAAAAGGATATTGGGATTAAGGGAATGTAGTGGTAGAACCCTCACCCACTGCTGCACTCGCTGCAACGAATGGACCCAGTGTGTAGCAGTCCTCATAAAGAGTCTGGACGTCTTTTAAGTAAAATGAAGCGAACACCGACTTGCTCCTCCAAAAGGTCGCGTCCATAATACTTCGCAGAGATCTGTTTTGCTTAAAAGCCACGGAAGTTGCTATCGCTCTTACTCCGTGCGTCTTGACCTTAAGTAAACAACGATCTTTTTCACTTAAGTGAGAATGTGCCTCTCGGATTAAAAATCTAATAAAATACGATAAAGCATTTTTAGACATAGGCAATGAGGGCTTCTTAACGGAGCACCATAAGGCCTCAGACCCACCTCGTAAAGATCTGGTACGAGCTAAATAAAACTTAAGAGCTCTAACTGGGCACAGTACTCTTTCAACCTCGTTGCCCACGATCTCTGATAGGCAAGGTATATCAAAAGATTTAGGCCAAGGACGAGAAGGCAGTTCATTTTTGGCCAAGAAACCAAGCTGAAGCGAACATGAGGCTTTATCTGTAGAGAAGCCGATGTTTTTACTAAAGGCATGGATCTCACTGACCCTTTTAGCCGAAGCCAAGCACACCAAAAAAAGTGTCTTGAGGGTAAGATCCTTCAGGGAGGCTGAATGCAATGGCTCAAACCTGTCAGACATTAGGAACCTTAGGACCACGTCTAAGTTCCAACCAGGAGTTGACATACGACGCTCCTTAGAGGTCTCGAAGGACTTAAGGAGATCTTGGAGATCTTTATTATTGGAAAGATCCAAGCCTCTATGTCTGAACACAGAAGCCAACATGCTCCTGTAGCCCTTAATAGTGGGAGCAGAGAGGGAGCGAACATTTCTCAGATGCAGGAGAAAATCTGCAATTTGGGCTACAGAGGTACTGGAAGAGGAAATGGATGATGACTTGCACCAATCTCTAAAGACCTCCCACTTCGACTGGTAGACCTTGATGGTAGATGTTCTCCTAGCCCTCGCGATCGCTCTGGCTGCCTCCTTCGAAAATCCTCGAGCTCTTGAGAATCTTTCGATAGTCTGAAGGCAGTCAGACGAAGCGCGGGGAGGCTTAGATGAAGACTCCTTACGAGGGGCTGCCGTAAGAGATCCATCCTTAAAGGCAGACTCCTTGGAACGTCTACCAGCCATTGAAGTACCTCTGTGAACCACTCTCTCGTGGGCCAGAGGGGAGCAACCAACGTCAACCTTGTCCCTTCATGAGAGGCGAACTTCTGCAGAACCCTGTTGATGATCTTGAACGGCGGGAATGCGTACGCGTCCAGGTGAGACCAGTCCAGCAGGAAGGCATCTATGTGGGCTGCCTCTGGATCTGGGACTGGAGAGCAATAGGTCGGGAGCCTTTTGGTCAAAGAGGTCGCAAAGAGGTCTATGGTGGGTTGACCCCAAGTCATCCAAAGACTCTTGCACACCTCCTTGTGGAGGGTCCATTCTGTGGGGATCACCTGACCTCTCCGACTGAGACAGTCCGCTAAGACGTTCAATTCCCCCTGGATGAACCTTGTCAACAGTGAGATGCCTCGATCTTTTGACCAGATGAGGAGGTCCCTTGCGATGACGAACAATGTGTGGGAGTGAGTGCCTCCTTGCTTGGAGATGTACGCCAAGGCCGTGGTGTTGTCCGAATTCACTTCTACCACTTTGTTTCGTAGAAGACTCTCGAAACTCGTCAAAGCCAAGTGAACAGCCAACAGCTCCTTGCAGTTGATGAGCAGGCTCGTCTGATCCGACGTCCAAAGACCCGAAAATTCCAGACCGTCCAGAGTCGCTCCCCAACCCAAATCCGACGCGTCTGAGAATAACACGTGGTTTGGGTTCTTGACCGCCAGGGACAAACCCTCTCGAAGACTTATGTTGCTGTCCCACCAGTTCAGGCACGTCTTTACTGGCTCGGAGATCGGGATTGAAACAGCTTCCAAAGTCTTGCCCTTGTCCCAATGGGAGTCTAGATGGAACTGGAGAGGGCGAAGGTGAAGTCTCCCTAGTGAGATAAATTGTTCCAGGGATGACAGAGTCCCTAGGAGGCTCATCCAACTTCTCACTGAGCAAAGGTCTTTTCTCAGCATGAGGCGGACTTTGAGCAAGGCTTGATCTATCCTGGTGGCAGACGGAAAAGCCCGAAAAGCTAGACTGCGAATCTCCATCCCCAAATAGAGAATCGTCTGGGAGGGATTCAGTTGAGACTTTTCTAAGTTCACTAACAGTCCCAACTCCTTTGCAAGATCCAACGTCCATTGAAGGTCCTGCAGACAGCGATGACGGGACGACGCTCTGAGTAGCCAGTCGTCCAGGTACAGGGAGGCTCGAATTCCCGATAAATGAAGAAATTTTGCCACATTCCTCATGAGTCTCGTAAAAACAAGAGGAGCAGGGCTGAGGCCGAAGCACAGTGCTCGGAACTGGTACACCACATTCCTGTATACAAACCTTAGATATGGTTGAGAATCCGGGTGTATAGGAATGTGGAAGTACGCATCCTGCAGGTCGAGAGAGACCATCCAGTCTCCCTCTCTGACCGCTGCTAGGACGGACTTCGTGGTCTCCATCGTAAATTTTGTTTTTACAACAAAAACGTTGAGCGCACTGACATCCAGCACTGGCCTCCAACCTCCTGTATGCTTGGGGACTAGGAAGAGACGGTTGTAAAATCCCGGTGATTGAAGGTCCGAGACTTTCACCACCGCTCCCTTCTCTAGCAACTGAGACACCTGCTGATGTAGAGCTTGTCTCCTTGACTCCTCTCGATACCTGGGAGGGAGGTCTAAAGGAACTGTTACTAGAGGAGGTCTCCGTACAAACGGTATTTTGTACCCCTCCTTGAGCAACAACACAGACTCTCGGTCTGCACCCCTCTTCTCCCAGGCCTGCCAGAAGTTGTTCAGTCTGGCCCCTACCGCTGTCTGAGGACGTGGGCAGTCAGACTCTGCCACGGGAGGACTTGGATCCTCTCCTCTTGCCTCTTTTACTGTCGGCACGAGCGCCTCCCCTACTGGGGGCTCTGCCACGAAAGGGCGGGATAAACCTCGTCGCTGGGGTATCGATCTTGGGTCTTACGACATAAGACGATGAAGGAGCAGCCTTGCGCGCCGACGTAGCCATCAGGTCGTGGGTATCCTTCTGCAACAGTGAAGCCGCAATATCCTTGATCAACTGCTGAGGAAACAAGGCAGATGACAACGGGGCAAAGAGAAGCTCCGACCTTTGGCAGGGAGTTACTCCTGCCGAAAGGAACGAGCAAAGAGTCTCCCTCTTCTTCAGGACTCCTGCCGTAAAGGTGGCGGCGAGCTCATTAGAGCCATCACGGATGGCTTTGTCCATGCAGGACATAGTAAGCACGGATACATCACGGTCGGCCGAAGAGATCTTCCTGCTTAAGGCCCCTAGCGACCAATCTAAGAAGTTAAAAACTTTGAAGGCCCTGTAAACCCCTTTGAGGAGATGGTCAAGGTCCGAGGAGGACCAGTAAACTTTAGAGCGTCTCATGGCCAGGCGACGGGGAGAGTCTACGAGGCTTGAGAAGTCTCCCTGGGCAGAGGAAGGAACTCCCAAGCCGAGAACTTCTCCCGTGTCATACCAGACGCTCGCTCTAGAAGCCAGTTTAAAAGGAGGGAAAGCAAAGGCTGTCTTCCCCAAACTCCTCCTGGTGATCAACCAGTCGCCTAGCAAACGTAAAGCTCTCTTAGAAGAGCGAGAGAGCACTAGCTTAGTAAAGGACGGCTTCGAAGCAGCTAGGCCTAGCGTAAACTCTGACGGCGGAGAACGAGGAGCAGCAGTTACAAAATGGTCCGGAAACAGATCCTTAAAAATCAGCATGATTTTTTTAAAGTCCATAGAGGGCTGAGCAGCTTTAGGCTCCTCTCCGTCTGACAAAGTCCCCAAAGGAATATCAGTTGGAGGGGGATCAGCAACTTCCTCATCTGAAGGAACCTCGTCCGACAATAGCCGAGTCTCATGAAAAGGAGAGACCTGCCGCGGCGGCAACGCTTGACAGGCAATGTCAACAAGCAAAGGAGCAGCAGTAGCAGTAGAGGAAGCGACGTCACGCCGCTGCTGAAAGGACTGAAATCCTTGTGACTGACCAACAACAACAACTGAAGTTGATTGACGCTCGACGTCACGTCGGAACTGCCTTGACTGCATAGACTGAGCAGGCAAAACAACCTCGGACTGCGGTGATTGACGCTCAACGTCACGTTGAGGCAACGGAGCCGGTCGGCGAACGTCAGGTCGAGGCTGCGGCGGCAGCGGCTGAACGTCAACACGAGACTGCGGCAGCGGCTGAACGTCAACACGAGACTGCGGCAGCGGCTGAAAGTCAACACGAGACTGCAGCGAGGGAGAAACAATGTCACGTGACTGACGTGAAAAACTACTGACATCACGTTTCAAAGTACAAGAAACGTCAGCACTAACGTCAAACGGACGAGTAAATACTCGTTTGGGCGGCTGACGGCCAGAGTCTCGTTCAGCGTAACGGCGACTCGAAAGCAAAGGATCATCTCGAACCTGCTCAACGTCATACTCCTCCATAAGGGAGGTAAGCTTAGTCTGCATGTCCCGCAGGACAACCCCTTTGGGATCAACGGGAGTCGGAACGGGCAGGGACGACGGTAACGTCTGTGTTGGCAAAACATTGCCTTTAACGCGACCCTCGGACCCCGTGTTACGCTTGCGTTTAATAGGCGAACAGTCTTCCGACGACTGCAAAGGGTCAGAGCTGTCCCAATAGCTACAGCCAGGACGCTGGACCTGTCCTGAAGGGACTGACTTTCGCTTCAAGGGTCTAGAAACCTCGCGCCAAGGTTTCTTTTGCGAAAAGTCTTCGGATGACGAGGAGAACACAGTCTCACCCGTCTTATGGTAAGGGCGATCTTGACGAGAAACGTCCGATACCAAAGAGGGAACGTCTGTACGTTGGTTAAAGCCTCTCGTCCCCTTAAGTCCTACGACATTACTTCTCCCTGGTGCAGGGGAGCCTGAAAGAGGTCTCGGACTGGGGGAGCGACAAGCACGAACAGACGAACCCTCGGTCGCAACACTAAATACACTTTGCGCACTTATCACTTTATCACTACGATTTTCTGATTTACCACTCTGACACTTCAATAACTTCACATCTGACATGAGTTGGTTACGGTCCGATGCTAAGGACTCAACTTTTTCGCCTAAAGCTTGAATCGCAAGAAACATATCCCGCATGGACGGTTCATGAGTGCTAGTAGGGGGTTCAGGAACAACTACTACAGGGGAAGGATTAGGTTCAGGGGCATGGGAGGAGGAAAATTCCAACGACCTAGAGGAGCTTCTCCTCACCCTATCTCTCTCCAGCTTACGAGTATATTTATCATATTCAAGCCAGTCGAATTCCGACAAGACCACGCACTCATCACACCGATCTCCTAATTGGCAGGATTTACCCCAGCAATTAGAACAAACGGTATGTGGGTCGAGAGAGGCCTTGGGAAGACGTTTGTTACAATCCCTCGCATTACACTTGCGAAATTTAGGTCCAGGGATAGGAGAAGGGTCAGCCATATTGAACAATCAGGGAAAATCCAAAACAAAACCAAAGTCATCAACAATAAACACTAGCCAAAAAAGGGTTTCAAGAGTTTTAATTGAAGAAAAAACACCCGTCACAGCGAAAGCTCAAAAACAACCAAAATAAAGTACTTCACCAAAAAGGACGAAAACTCAAGGTCATCAGCGAGCGGAATCAACTTGTCGATAAGACCGACAGAGAAGAACTGGAGATGTTTACAAGTATATGTGGTATCTGGCCGATAGTCGGCGCTGGTGGTCACACCCGCAACCTTCATGGCGATCGCTCGCGAGTTTTTGGTTTCTGTCGAGCCGTCCGAGACGTCAGCTATTATATATTCACCGGCTAAGTTTAATATTTAAAAAGCTACTTATTGCTGTAAAATTAATTTCAAATAAATAATCATGAAATTAAAAGGAAAAATTATGTTATGATCTGTTACTTAATTACCAAAATGAAAATACATCGCTACAGTAATGTTTGATATGCGTAGTAACATTGTATTCAAACAGTACATACAATAAAGTAATGTTCAGTTTAACTTGAAAATGTACTCATTGATATAAAATCAATTATAAATAAATAAGCATGAGATAAAACTAAAAATTACGTAACAATCTGTTATTTATATACTGAAACGAAAACAAAATATTTCACAAGTTTATAAAATTTTCTCGAATATTTACTAGATAATTTATCTATAGAAAATCTCGCGAATCCGTGATTTGATGATTGCTGATTTGTGAATACAGTACTTTTATTTCAGTATTGTAAACTATGAGTAAAATTGCCCATAATAGGAGCATCCTTGAGTGGGGAGCGAATTACTGTAATGCTATTTGCATTTATTCTTATGGTGAAAGTCGATTCATTGCTCAAACACTGTTTTGGAATACATGTAAATTACCTTCGATCTTCGTTGTACCACAGCATTTAAATTGAACAATTTGCATTTACAAATCTACCTTTCCATTAAATCAATGGAATCAGAGGCAAAAATTTTTATTTGCTATTTTATATCACTAAATATTTTTTGTGTCCACAGTATGTACCTACTTCGAAATCTTCTGAAGTTTAGACACTTTCATTTTACTGTATAAACATGAATCTATGAGAAATATTAATAATATGACAAATTTGGAAGTAATTTGTATTTTTCCTAATGATACAAACCTGTATCTATCGGGGATGTTACTTTTGGCAAAGCTTTAAGATGAGCCATAAGACTTTTAGCGAGGGTTAACCATCAACTCGCTAGTTAGAGGGGAGTGGGGGTTAGTTTGCTACCCCGCTCACACACACCTGAGCTGAATAACCAATTTTGCTTGAAGGTACTACTTCTAGAGGGATAGGTGCTGGCGGGCCAATTTGTATAAATAGTGACAGGTTTGTATTGTTTGGAAAAATACAAATCACTTAAAGAAATTGTCATTTGTTCCATATCACTAATATAAACCAATGCTATTTATAGGGGATGACTTACCCCTTAGGAGGGTGGAAGTCTGTGCTAACTGGCTTTTTTGGCCTCGACACAGGGTTTCCACGTACGTGCTCTGCACGTAACTGGTGAAAACCCTACACCTCGCTAAAACCATGCTATGCAGGGTCTGTGGCCTACGCAAGCTGCGTGTTTGTGATACTAGTAATGTGGCTGTCTACGTAAGAGTTCAAGTCACAGAAGTCTTCTAATGGTACCAAAGACATTAGCCAATAACCCATCTTTTAGGATATGGGGACGCAACAAGTATTACAGTATTTCAATACCAGGTTACACAATGGAAATAGTTTAACCTGCAGATAAGTGAGGCCAGCTTTTGCAGAGAACCCTGAATGCTGATTCCCCAAGAGAGGGGAAGATGAACAAAAGATAAAGCCAGTCATTCTTAAACATTCACCCCAGACTAATCCCGGGTAACCTTTGCCCTTTACCCTCTGCTACATGTCCATCATGGAGCTTGAGGTGTTTAAACCACTTGTTGTGCAGCCACTGTATATATACTGTATTGAAGAACTTCTCAATGCTCTTGTGGGTCACGTCTTGCAAGTAGTGGGCGGTGAAGGTCGTCTGATGCAAGGTCTATATATGTTAGGTCTGCTCACAGATGGGGGATTAAGTCGCTCAAAGCTACGGGGTGAGGTATACTGGCGGCTTAGTTCGCCACTAACCCAGCCACCCGTTGAGATACTACCACAAGAGAGCTATGGGGTCCTTTGACTGGCCAGACAGTACTACATTAGATTCTTCTCTCTGGTTACTGTTAATTTTTCCTTTGACTACACATGCACCGAATAGTCTGGCCTATTCCTTACATATTCTCCTCTGTCTTCATACATCTGACAACACTGAGATTACCAAACAATTCTTCTTTATCCAAGGGTTTATCTACTGCACTCTAATTGTTCAGTGGCTACTTTCCTCTTGGTAAGGGTAGAAGAGACTTTAGCTATGGTAAGAAGCTCTTCTAGGAGAAAAACACTTCAAAATCAAACCATTGTTCTCTAGTCTTGGGTAGTGCCATAGCCACTATCCCAAGATCTTCCACAGTCTTGGGTTAGAGTTCTCTTGCTTGAGGGTACACTCGAGCACACTATTCTATCTTATTCCTCTTCCCCTTGTTTAGTTAAAGTTTTTATAATTTATATAGGAAATATTTATTTTGGTGTTATTGCTGTTCTTAAAATATTTTATTTTTCCTTGTTTCCTTTCCTCATTGGGCTATTTTCCCTGTTGGAGACCCTGGGCTTAAAGCATCCTGCTTTTCCAACTAAGGTTATAGCTTAGCAAGTAATAATAATAATAATATTGCTTCCCAAAAGATGAAAACTTGAAAAGAAATGGGTGCACCCCCGTCAAAGCAAATTAGAACATGACAAATTTGGGAGTAATTTGTATTTTTCTAGCATATAAACCTGTCGCTCTTTAATACCTGTATAGCATTGTTATTTCGGTGGAGCTGAAAACTAGTCAAAACTGAAGGTTAAACAGGGTTTAACTACCCACCGCTAATTAGCGGGGGTAGCGTGATGTGTTTAGCCACCGCTCCCACCAGCACTGGTGACTAACCGTCACTTTTTATTTAATTCAGACAGGACTTACGGGGTTGGTGCTGGTGGGCCAGTGTGATTAAAGAGCTACAGGTCATTTGTTCCAATGCAAATTACAAACCTTCCACTCTCTAACGTAGCAGACTAACATTTAGGTGGATGGAAGTCCTGTCCAACTGGATGGAGACTGTACCGGGATGGCCTCTAGTTCTGTATGACTATTGAGGGATCCTCGCACCACGTTATCCTCTTTGGATGACGGCCAGAGCAATCAAATGCTGGAAGGGAGCAAAGAATTATTAGTAGATGATGTTTGAAAAAGCTAACACAAATCATTTCAAAATCATATACCAACCACCTCCCCCCTGTTAGGAGGTCGGGATCGTAACTCCCTACTGAGTAGGTGGGCAAATAACAGCTCACCCGCAGAAAATCCAGGTAAGCTGTGCAGAGTCCCTTGGAAGCTGAGCCCAAAGAGAGGGGAGGATGAAAGTAGGAAGTAGCAGGTCACTCTCACATTCATCCTAGACTTACCACGTGGGTAACCTTCGCCCTCGCTCTGCTACTTGTCCCCTCAGGGAGCCGAGGTATTAGATCACGTGAGCTTCCACCACAGAACCAACTGAGAAAGTGTCTAGGCTACTGTGGTTATGTCCTACAGGTAGTGGGCAGTGAACGTAGTTTGGCATTTCCATCAGTCTGTGGGCAGTACATGCTGTACTGAAAAGTTTTTCCTATATGCCAGAGAGGTCGAGCGATTTCCTGAGCCGTAGACCTTCCAATCACCCGCCTGATCCATGAAGAGACACAGTTCTTTGTGATTCTCCTCTTGGTTCTACCTGTGCTCACGAAGAGCCTATTGATCTGAGGTCTGGCTCTTCTCGTTCTCTTAAAATACAACCTCAACGCTCTTACGGGGCATAGTAACAGCTGTTACTGACCGAAGACTCTTATTCTAGAAGGAGACGAAAACAGGATCAGCTACCGCCGGACTTTGAGTCTTAGCTACAAACTTTGGAACGAAATTGAGTGACCTGCCTCATCCCCTTGAATGGGCAATGTCATAGGAAAGATGGTGAAGATCATTGACTCTACTTGCAGAGGCCAGGGCTAACAGGAAAGCCATCTTAAGAGTCAAGTCCTTACCAGAGGCTTGTCTCAGCAGTTTGTAGGGGGCTCCTTTCCGGGGGGTTCCTTTCAGGGAACATAGGACTCTGACAACGTTCCACTGGGGTGGCCTGACTTCAGACTGTGGGCAAGATGGCTCAAAGTTTCGAAGAGGGACAATTCATTTCAGGAGGAAATGTTCACTTCGTTCAGTTCATAGACCAGACTTAAGGCTGAGTGAAAGCCTTTCACCGCTGCAATCAAATAGAGTTATTCCTCCCTGGGATACAGCAAAATCTCTGCTATAGTTGGGATAGAGGCACTGAGAGGATGGATACCTCTCCCACGACACCACCCACAAGACTGGTACACTGCAGTCGATGAGTCCTAGAGGTAAACCCACATGCGTCTAGCAACTGCCTTCGAAAAGCCTCTCCTTTAGGAGAATCCAGGGGAATTACAGGAACCTTCGCCAATGCAGCTGGAGGATCATTGGAAATTCCCATTGCTTGTTTAAGTGCTTTTACCAGGTCTTGAAACCAAGGTCCATATTTGCTTAACAAGTTACCTGATGGTTCAGTCTCCCTGTGTTTGGATGGTTCTGATCGCACCAGCCAAGATGGGGGGAGGGGGTGGAGAGAACGCCTTAACTTCTCCCGGGTGAGCGCTCGCGAGGTTAACGACTGTGAGGTGAACGACTGCGAGGTGAACGACCTTGACGAGGTTTGTAGGCAAGGCGAGTCAGTGCGCTCGTTCACCTCCACCCTCTTCTCGACTCTACGATAGCGATCACTAGTGTGTGTAGGAACCTTGTTCACTTGACGAGAATCAGGTCTCGCTTCCAGCGGATCAGCTCTCCCCTTCTTCTCGCTAGAAGGAAAGACATGTGACGATGGATGAAGCTTCTCCGTCTTCGGCGACGATACGAAATCCTGTCATAGAGCATCAAGAAGAGGAGCTCTCTTACTCACCTGTTCTCCTGAAGGAGAAAGGCACGGTGCTTTCCTTACCCTAAGGGGTGAGGAATGGCAGGGGGCTGAGCGCTTGCGTTGCAGCGAGATTGGTAAAAACTCCAAAGAGTTATTTTCAACCTAGATATTTGATTAATTTTTCTTATTTAATGTTTGTCAATACATTTCAACCTAGAGGGTGTTTTACATTGCAGCCAATAAATACATTAAGAATGTCCTTTCTTTTCTCCTAATGTTTTTAAGGTTTATTTAAACTTGAAAAAAATCATACCTAGAAAGCATACTGCTTTATTTATTTCGAACACAGCGCGGAATACTGTGGAGAACGACAGTATACTCAAGAAAAAATAATAGGGAAGTAGGGTTCTAGCTGGGTCCCCTTGCTCAGTACAAAATCAAGGATTGGTGACTAGTTATCCTTGATTCTTTACTTTTTGCCCAGATCTTTTGGCATTCTACCGTATCTTATTGTGTAGTGAACGGAGTGTGGTCGGCATTCAGACACTAAGCAGTCTGCGTGCTACATCTGGCCACAGTCTGCAAACCACTACATCGTGTTTGCCCAAAGGTTCACTACCTGGTTGGAGAGGACCTCAATGGTTCGAGATCCTGATAATAGAAATGTCTCCATCAACTTCTCCGTGGTCTCCTTAGACCAGAGTTTGGTCCTGATGAGGCGTACCACCGACCCTAACCAGAGATCCAGCCAAGAAGAAGTCCGTATGGCGTACTTCGCTACCTTCTCTTGGTTCAGAACCTCAGAATCTGAGCACGTGACAGAGAATCTTGAGTCTCTCAAAGGAAAAACCTCTGGTAAGAGCCTCTAAAGAGCGGTCAAGAGGCAAGGCTGGAAGGGGCTTGTTGGAAACCTCATAATACTTCCTCTGCTGCACAAAAGGCAGCAGAAGCAGATTAGAAGAGGAGTCTGCTCAAGAGGGAACTGGATGAGCAGGCGATCTGATAGAACGCCTTCTGATGGACACTTGTCAGACCCTTAGACCATGGCAAGGCTGCACTGATCTTGGGAGGCCTCTGAGTGCCATAAACATGGTGCAAGATCATGTCTTTGCTTTCCTGAGGGGCCACAGTTGGATTGGAAAACCTTTTGATGTCCCTCATGCAGGCCAAGACCTGCTAGAAGGCATGCTTTGACTCCTTTTGCTCTACCTCCAATAGCTTAGAACTAGCAGCTTTCAGGAGATAGTCTTCTTCGTCATAGCCGTTTTTCACCCACGAGTTCTCATCTTGGGATGGGTCAAAGTCCTCTCTTGCTAACCTCCCTACAGGTTTTGGAGAGGATCCTCTAGGCTTCCCTTGAGGAGGCCTTGATGCCTTAGTCAAGGTCTTAGGATTCATCTTAGAATCCTTTGACTCCTTACGATGTGATAAAAGTATAGCTAGGGATAATACAAATTATTTCAAATTTTTTAATGTTTTAATTTCTTATAAATATTTTCTATAACTTGTTGAACTTTGTTCATCATTCTCAAAATTCCTTTTATTTTCTTAGCATGTAGCTGGCAGCAATCCCTACACCTAGTTGGGTTTTAGAAATCAGGTTTTAGATTTAGAAACTGATAATCCTGCCAACAACAGGGCACTGTTGAGGAACTTGAAAGTGTCAAGTTTAACCTCGCTGATGGTGTTGATTATTTTATTACTACACAGTGTTACATAATTACTGGTGGTGTTTACTGAATATTGAACAGAGTTTTAGGCAAGGGCAAACAATGGCAGAGAACGAAGAAAGTAATTTGTTTGTGTTGGGTACAACTTTGATTCGTGTCTACATCTACCAGACGGTGAAACTTGACTTCCATGACCCTGCTCCTGAAGGTAAACCCCGTGATATGAAGTGCAACTAAGGCCAATTTCCAAGGGGAGTGTCAAAACTCCTTGGAAATTGGCCTTAGTTGCACTTTAAACACAGGTGATGGTGTGCAGATTGAGAGAACGTTGTATAAAGATTTCATGGTTGTGATCAAATGATTAGAGTTATTTTTTTGTGAGAAAATCTACAACAAACTTAATTGCCATGTTAATCCTGACTCCAGTGTGTTCCTTAGAATTTAAAGGAGTAATCGTAGTATACTTTACTATGAGTGACTAAAGCCTGCCTGGAAGAAGCTATATCATTTATAAGAGAATTTTTTTTTTTAACACATCTGCTCCTGTGTAGCTATTAGTGTGTGTGTCCTCATATTTGAAACCATTCTCATGTCTACCTTTACTGAAGAGGCTCTGTTGTGATGTTAACGCTTACAGTACTGTATAGGTTTTGCATCTGGAACCCAATGAGATGGTAATTTGAAGGACTTTTGTATGTTATACCTTTTTTTTAATGTGAACGTTTTATTTATTTATTTATTTCACAAATCACTTTTTTAGTCTAGTTATTATGGGACTGCAAGTGTAGAGGGACACTATTTTTTTCTTACAATATAAATTTTGCCATTGAACTTGTAGATTTATATTATTAGTGATATTTTCAACCTACAAATTTTCTTCATTACTGAAATAAATATGGTATTTTTATTATAAAATAAATTTTTAAATATACTTACCTGGTAGTTACATATATATAGCTTAATCCCGCATTTCGTCGCGCGCACGGCAGAAATTCAAATTGTGCGGCAATCACCGCCAAATGAGTAGGTGGTCATACATGAGCGCCATCTCTCATAGGTAACTGGAACCATTCCCAACATTCCTCAGAAATTCCATGCCCCTGTTTTCAGAGGGGAGGAGGGAGGGCCCTTTTATATATGTAACTACCAGGTAAGTATATTTAAAAATTTATTTTATAATAAAAATACCATTTTTAAATATGTAACTTCCCTGGTAGTTACATATATATAGCTGATTGACACCATTGGTGGCGGGTAGAAAACCTCATCCCATCAGGAATTTGTATAATTATTAATCGCTACAAATTAGTAGTACCAATAATCTGGTTCTTACCTGATAAGGAAGCTGGCTTCATAGTTATCCTGCCTCATTTGCCTACATTCCTTAAGAGACTCAGCGATCCACCCAGGGGGCTGTAAAAGTCTCTGTGGGGCTGCGACAAGGTCTTTGACCTTAGCGTATCTAGACCTCCACCCTTGCTACCCTGGCATAGCCATGGATAATGATTCTGACCACCTGCTCCAAAATTAAAAACACACACCATAGAAACTAACTTGACTTGCATCCCAGACTGTGGAATGCTGCAACAACCTTCACAGACAACCTGTAAACACAAGTACAAGAGAAAGGCAAGGGTATATAATAAAAAAGGTTATAGGGAAGAGGCAGTGGACCCTTCTCCAACTACGACGCTGGAGGTAACATACGGACCCAGGGAGCAACAATCTTCATATTAGGTCTGGACATCTTAAGATAACAGTCAACGAAGATTGATTTACTTCGTCAGAAAGTAGCCTCCAAAATTGAATTAATTGACTTATTGTGCTTGTAAGCCATAGAAGTCGCTACAGCTCTAACCTCTTGTGGTTTTACCTTAAGGATTGGGAAACTTTTTTCCTCACAATTCTGGTGAGCTTTCCTTATCAAATCCTTAATAAAAAAAGCCAGGGCATTCTTTGATAAAGGCAAAGAGGGCTTTTTAACTGAGCACCAAAGGTTGTCTGCTTGTCCTCTCAGTTTTTTGGATGCGTGCAGATAAAATTTCAGAGCTCTCACTGGACAAAGGCCTCTCTCCTTCTCCCGTCCAACTAAGTGAGATAGCCCTGGGATGGTAAAAGATCATGACCAAGGTCGAGGAGGATTCTCGTTTTTGGCGAGAAAGCCTAACTGAAGGGAGCAAACTGCATTGTCTCCATTGAAGCCCACCTTCTAGCTGATGGCTTGTAACTCTCCTACTCTTTTGGCTGTAGCCAATGCAACTAGGAATAGAGTCTTTTTGGTAAGATCCTTCCAAGAAGCCTTGTCAAGGGGTTCAAACCTACTTGTCAAAAAGGCCAGAACTACAGCCAGGTTCCATAAGGGGGTTGGATTGTCCTTTCTCTTAGCGGTCTCAAAAGATCTAATGAGATCCGAGAGATCCTTGTTACCTGACACGTCAATGTGTCTGTGACAAAAGACGGAGGCTAGCATGCTGCGGTAACCCTTGATGGTAGGTACAGCCAGCTTCTCTATTGTTCGCAGATGCAACAGAAAGTCTGCTATTTGGGCTATAGAGGTACTGGTAGAGGAAAGTTTGTTAGTCCTGCACCATCCTCTAAACATGTCCCACTTAGATTGGTAAACTCTAATAGTGGATGTCCTTCTAGTTCTCGCGATAGCTCATGCAGCTTCCCTTGAAAAGCCCTTCGCTCTTCCCAGCTTTTCGATAGTCGAAAGGCAGTCAGATTGAGAGCGGGGAGATTCTGATGGTACCTCTCTATGTGTGGCTGTTTGAGTAGATCGCTCCAACTTGGTAACGTTCTGGGGACATCTACCAGCCACTCCATCACTTCTGCAACCCAAGGTCTCATGGGCCAAAACGGAGCTATCAGGGTCATGCGGGCGTTGTGCGATTCCCTAAACTTTTTCAGGACTCTGTCCAGGATCTTGAATAGTGAAAAAGCGTACACATTTAGTCCCTCACAGTCCAAGAGAAAAGCGTCCACTGCAGCTGCTTCCTGGTCTGGGACTGGAGAGCAATACACTGGTAACCTCTTTGTCATCTGTGTAGCGAAGAGGTCTATCGAGGGTTGACCCCACAACATCCAAAGGCTGGTGCACACCTCGTGATGTAGGGTCCACTCTGTAGTTAGAACTTGTCTTCCTCTGCTGAGAAGGTCCGCCCTAACGTTCTTTTCCCCTTCTATGAAGCGAGTTATCAGGGTTATGTCCCTTGCTTTCGCCCACAATAGTAGATCTCTCGCAGCCTCGTAAAGTGAGTCTGAACGAGTGGCTCCCTCCTTCTTGATGTAGGCCAACGCTGTGGTGTTGTCTGCGTCGACATGAACTAATTTTCCTTGGAATTCCTCCTGAAAGTGTATTAGTACTAGGTGAATGACCACTAGCTCCTTGATGTTCATGTGCCATTCCCTCTGAAAGTCTTCCGATAGACCCGATATCTCGGCCTTCCCCAGTGTTGCACCCCACCCCATGTCTGAGGCGTCGGAATACAACACTAGGTAGGGGTTCCTCTGATAAAGTTTGAGGCCTTCCAGGAGTTTGTTGGCATCGTCCCACCAACTCAAGTGATTCCTGATCCCCAGAGGAATCGGAATCCACTTTTTCCAGACTTTGACCTTTCGTCCAAAATTTTGCAAGATGAAATTGAAGAGGCCGTAAATGAAGTCTCCCCAGGGAAACGAATTGTTCGATCGATGAGAGGGTACACAGGACTCATCCATTCTCTCACCGAGCAGGACCGTATGTCTAGGAAGTGTCGCACCTTTACTAGGCAATCTAGGATACGTTTTGGAGCTGGAAAAGCCCGAAAAACCACTGAGTGAATTCTCACCCCCAGGTAAATGATGTTCTGCGAGGGTGTCAGTTGAGATTTGGCCAGGTTCACCATCAGACCTGGCCAAATGAGAGAATGCCTTGATGAAGTCACTGAGCTTCAGCATGGCATTTCATTCCCGTGCTGAATCTTGGTGACGGGCAAGAGGGCTCTCGAACTTGGGGAATTTGCTCCCCCAGTTCGAATCTAAATTTCTCTCTTTATCTTTTTCTTCCTCTTTATATTGCTTCAACCTTCTCCTAATATTATAAACTTTCTTTCATGATGCTGTCCCAACCCTATGAGTATAATTTTCCATATGTATATGTGTATATTTTTACATATATATGTATGTTTATTTTTTTTTTTTTTCTCTCTTTATGGCATAGATGTTTCTACATCTGTTATTGCCACTTGGGCGGATGTTTCTGCATCCGGTATTGCTGCCTGCTTTGATGAATGTGAAAGGTGTCACGGTTGGGAGGTGTTTGTGCTCTAAGCTATATGTGAGTGTATTGGATGATCTCAGCCATCCCGAAGATGGTTTGGACCTTTTTGGCGGAACTATTCTCAAGTGTTGGGTCTTCGGAATCCAGGGGGATCCAATGCTTGGGGTAGGACTCTCGGCTTCTGGCCGGAAGCCCGTCATTACAGATATGGGGAGGATGATTCCATAGTTTCTTGGTCTCAGTCCTAACAGGCGGGTTCAGCTTACACCTGTGCCTCTATATCTGTTTTGATGCTATCCTTCGGGTAGGGTATGGAGTGGACCATCTGGGAAGTATACTCTCACTGTGCCGGTAGTGGAGAGTGCAAATTTCCTTCCCAACATGTGATGCCTTAATGTTCTCAAGCAGGTAAATCAAACTATTCAAAAAATCACTCTTCTCTTTTCTTTATTCCGATGGATTCTTGTGAGAATGACCCCACCTCCCCTGGATATGCTGACTCGCCCCCGGCACTGTTGACGACCTCTGGCAATTCATTTAAAGAAAACTCTGTTGACGACGTAGGAACTAAAAAGGACTGTTCTTTAAACATTCGGAAAAAGGGTAATTTGGGCAACACAGGAAAACTGAAAGTCCTGCACGTTACCCAAATCCCTTTAGAAGCTAATTATGATGTGCTACATAAAATATTTGAGTGTTACGGATCAATAAAAGAAATTAGAATGAAACTTCAAGATGATAATTGGGAATCTTGGTTATCATTTAATTGTCATGAGGAAGCATTTAATGCAAGCTGTAACATTGTTGATATTAAAGTAGGTAATATGAGTGTTAAGGATGCTCTGTGTGATGGGGTACCTAAAGATCTGGATGTCTACAGACCAGCAGACTGGGCTGATAAAGATATAGAAGCAGATATTCCATCCCAAAGAAAGCCAAAACCACCAATGTGGCTTCTTGCTAAATCTGTAGGAGGTACGGAAAATTATTTCAAGATATGCAAATTTCTTCAGAGGAAGGTAGGTACGATCGCACCTGGAGATATATCTCGATTCGAGAAGAAAAGTTTCTTGATAAAGGCCAAGTCATACACACAGTCTGTTATACTGTCTAATTTGAAGACAGTAAATGATATAAAATTGGACATCAAACCCCATCTAAACTTTAGCTATGGAAGGGGAGTGGTTTTTAATAGGGATCTGTATGAATTTACTGAAGAGGAGATATTGGCCATGTGTCCTCTATCAGTGTGGAAAGTACACAAAGTACCTGGAACATCAATGATTGTTTTTACTTTCCAGGATGCTGATGTACCTTTCCACATAGACATAGAAAACGAAAGGATCAGAGTTCAACCTTTTAAGCAGAAGCCACTGCAATGTTATAATTGCTTTAAATTTGGACATCCTTCCAAAGTTTGCAATAATGAAAAAATTTGTAATACTTGCTCCAATATTTACCATGGGGATTGTACACTTGAGGCAAGGTGCTTAAACTGCAACTCTAATCATAAGTTTTATAAGTTAGAAGAGGCTGCCCTCAATAAATCAATTATTGAACATGTAAGTGTGGGGCATGCCAAGAGATTATTAAATAAATCTAATACTTATGCAAAGACATTAAAAACAGGAGAAAAAGTTCCTCGGGAATCATCTCACCCACCTACTACTGTAGGTAGTTCTCAAAAAAGGAATTCACCATCTATTGATAAAGTACTGCATAAGACAAGAACATCTCCTCCTAAAGATTTATCATTGAGTATCAACCAAAAGACATTGCCCACCACTATCAAACCTTTGTCCCCCATTACAAAGGATAGTACTAACCTCTCCCAGGCCATATCCTTGCCTGATTTAATGGAGATTCCACCTGACACCAAGTTATCAGGTGTACCTGTAGTGGGGAAGGTACAAAAACCTGGTAACTCTCAACCTACTAATCGTAAAAGAGAGAGACCTCCCTCTCTCTCACCCCCTTCCATAAGAAATACTAGAATTATGACATCAAATAAATATGATGTTTTATCTGTTGATGTTGCCGATCAACCAGCAGATAATTTAGATAAATTAGAAATTCAAGTTGAGGTCCACCATCCCCCTCAACAAATAGATAAAAAAGATACAAAGAAAAACACCAACGTAAAACCCAACATAACAAGACCACCTCTGAAGAAACCTACAGGTAATAATGTTAGATTAAAAACTGCTAATGGGAAGACCTCATCCAAGATGTCTTCCAGAAATAATCCATAGTTTTCTCCTCCATTTTGCAATGGAACTGTCAGGGTTTGAGGGCGAAATATGAAGAACTTAAGCTCCTAATTCATGAGCATTCCCCCATAATTGTATGTCTACAGGAAAGTATGCTTGATTCTAACACTCCTAGTCCTCGAGAGTATGTTAGCTATAGAACACCATATAATCAACAAGCAGGGAGCCATGGCGGAAGTCTCATGTACATTCGTCGAGATGTTCCCCAAATACCAATGTCTATACGTACAACCCTGCAGGCAGTTGTTGTACAAATTGATATAGGGAGAAAATATACAATATGCTCTCTGTACTTACCTCCAAATGATAATATTTTATATGATGATGTAGCAGAGGTCATTCAACAACTCCCTCAACCTTTTCTCTTACTGGGAGATATGAATGGTAGACATCCTTTATGGGGTGATATTTTAGCAAACACAAGGGGCAATATTATCTCATCAATTGTGGAGAATGAGGATGTGGGACTCCTTAATACAGGAGAGCCCACACACTTCCATGTTCAGACAGGTACTTTGTCATGCATTGACCTTTCAATTGCAAGCTCTAACTGCCTTCTTGATTTTGATTGGAGGACATTAGATGATTGGCATACTAGTGATCATGCACCAATCATTATAAACACCAACAAGGGTCCGCCTTTGCAAAGATCGCCACGTTGGAATCTAGACAAGGCAGACTGGGTTAAATTTTCCGAGCTAAGTGAAATCGAAGGGAGAGCAGAACAGTTTGAAAGTGTTGATGATGCCATAGACCTACTGAATGGAACTCTTCATACAGCAGGAGTCAATTCAATTCCCAAAACAACAGGGTTATTCAAACGACGACCAGTCCCGTGGTGGTCTTCAGAACTAACTGCACTCCACAGAGCCACAAGAAGATCTCTAACACGATTGCGTAGACGCAGAACTGATGAGAATTTAACTATGTACAAGAAATGTAGAACACAGTTCCGTCGTGCCATGAAAGAAGCAAGGCGCCAGTCATGGATGTCTTTTGTTTCCTCCATTAACAGTAGAACACCACCATCTTCTGTGTGGAGGAAAGTAAAAAAGATAGCTGGCAAATTCACCCCCAACCCACCACCAGTGTTGAAGGTGAATGGCCAGTATGTAACTGAAGCAAATGAAGTTAGCAATGCCCTGGCTAATCATTTTTCAAATGTATCCAGCAAGTGGGAAGGAGCCCCTGGTCACCAGTATAGGAGCACTGAAGAAAAGAAAATTTTAAATTTTGCAACAAGAAGGGAAGAGTCGTATAATTCTCCTTTCACTGAAAGAGAATTTGATTCCGCACTTGCTCATTGCAACGATACAGCCCCTGGACCCGATGGAATTCCATATGCAATGATTAAACATGTACATTTTAATACAAAGCTATTTATTTTAAGCATTATTAATAGAATATGGCATGATCATAGTTACCCAAGTGTTTGGGAACTAGCCATTATTTTAGCCTTTTTAAAACCCGGTAAAGACAAGTTTTTAGCAGCAAACTATCGTCCTATTGCATTGACATCTTGTTTATGTAAAATCATGGAGAAGATGGTCAATGCAAGGCTGATATGGTACCTTGAAAAGAAAGGTATTTTATCACTGATTCAATGTGGATTCCGAAAAATGCACTCAACGACTGATGTGTTGATACGACTTGAGTCTTCTATTTGTGAAGCCTTTGCTTCCAAACAGCACCATGTTACAGTATTTTTTGACCTTGAAAAGGCATATGATACCACATGGAGATATGGTATTCTTAAAACCATTCATGAATTGGGATTGAGAGGAGAGCTGCCACTATTTATTCAGGCATTTCTTTCACGTAGAGTTTTTCAAGTGAGAGTGGGGGAAACTCTATCAGAGAGTAAGTGCCAGGAAGAAGGAGTTCCTCAGGGTAGTGTGCTGAGTGTAACCCTTTTTGCACTAGCAATTAATGGGATATCCTCAGCCATTCCCCAGGATGTTCTCTCAACATTATTTGTGGATGATCTCTCAATATCATTTGCTGGCACTAGAATGGCAATGGTTGAGAGAAAAATCCAACTCTCTATCGATAAAATTATCCAGTGGGCTGACATGAATGGATTTAAGTTCTCGACAAGTAAAACAACCATTGTCCATTTTTGTCGTATCCGGGGAGTACATCCAGACCCGGATATATACATTAAAGGTCAACGGATACCATGTGTATCGGAAAACAAATTTTTAGGTTTGATATTTGACTGTAAACTTACATGGGTTTCTCACCTAAAAGAGCTAAAAGCTAAATGTGTTAAAGCTCTGAATATCTTAAAAGTATTGTCCCATACATCATGGGGAGCAGACCGCAATACTATTTTAAAATTATACAAGGCCTTGATTTTTTCCAAAATTAGTTATGGTTGTGAGGTATATTCTTCAGCCACCCCAAGCCGGTTAAAAGTATTAGATTCGATACATCATGCAGGTATTAGATTGTCTACTGGAGCTTTTAAAACCTCGCCTATCCCAAGTCTCCTGGTTGATGCTGGAGAGTTACCTCTAGACCTTTACCGAATGTCTTCCATTCTTCGGTATTGGTTTAGATTGCAAAGACTCCCTAACTCTCTAGCCTTTCAGACTGCAAGCCTTGTAAGACACGCATCATACTTTGAGTTGCACCCAAAATCTCCTCAACCTTATGGCTTTCGGGTGAAACGATTATTAAATAGTCTGGATATAATTAGAAATAAGGTACTTCCATTCAAGGTATCATCAACGCCTCCATGGAAGTTACCAGAGATATCTTTTTGTAAATATTTTATTGGAGATAAGAAGAATATGTCAGACATAGAAGCCAGGTCTCTTTTTAATGAACATGTTAAAGAACATAGAGGATCAACTTTTATCTATACTGATGGCTCCAAATCTGATGCTGGCGTTGGATTTGGAGTACATAGTAATGGTTTTAATTGTAGAGGTGCACTTCCTCTGACCGCTTCCATATTTACTGCCGAACTGTATGGCATATTAACCGCTATTGAGAAAATAGCGTTGGAGAAGGAGGGTAATTTTACAATTTTTAGTGATGCAAGGAGTGTCCTTCAAGCTATGGAAGTTTTTAATTCTAATAACCCTCTAGTTTTAAAGATTTTAGAATGGCTTTTCCTTATTGGACGGAGAGGTATAACAGTTCAATTTTGTTGGGTTCCAGCACATGTAGGTGTGTCCGGGAACGAGAAGGCAGATTCACTGGCTAAGGAGGCTGCATCCGAGTTGGTGCCAAGAAGGTATCCCATTCCCTGTAATGATTTCTTACCTGACATCAAGAAATTGGTTTGCAATAAATGGCAACAGCAATGGGATAGTCAAGATGGCAATAAAATGAGGGAAGTAACAAATGACATATCTCCTTGGAGGTATAATATGATGCCCCGAAAATGGGAGACGTCTCTTTGTCGTCTCCGTATTGGTCACACTCGGTTGACACATGAGTTTCTGCTGAAGGGCCAACACCAACCGTATTGTGACAACTGTTTAGTACCTCTAACAGTAAGGCATTTGTTGACCGAATGCCCCAATCATAACATCTTGCGGAATAGATATTTGTTTGAGGCTCGAGGTGAGGGTGGCAGGTTCATCCTTGCCAAGATTCTTGGAAATGATGTGTCCTACCATGCAAGTGGCATTTTTAGATTTCTTTCAGAAGCAGGTCTTCTGAAAAATATTTAACTTTTATGACATTCAATTTTTATGATTTTAATTGAATACTCTTTAATTTTTTATTTTATTTCATTTTTTACTTATGTATACATAAATTTAATGTTACCGGCGTCAACGACCTTAGATGTCAGGATGCCTGAAAACTTTAAATCATTCATTCATTCACCATCAGACCTAACTGTTGCGTCAAGGACATTGTAATTTGAAGAGCCTCCAGACACTTTTCTTGCGACCTTGCTCTGAGTGGCCAGTCGTCCAGGCACATAGATATCCGTACTCCCTTTAGGTGTCGCCAACGAGCCACGTTGGCAACCACTCGGGTAAAAACGTAGGGAGCCGTGCTCAGTCCAAAACAGAGTGCTTTGAACTGATAAGTAGTTTTTAGGAACACGAATCTTAGAAATTTTCTGTGGTTCGGGTGTGTCGAGATGTGGAAATACGCGTCCTGCAGATTTAATGACACCATCCAGTCTCCCTGTCTGGTGCCTGCTATGACTGATGCAGAAGTTTCCATGGCAAATTTTACTTTGCTGACAAACTTGTTTAGGGGACTGACGTCCAGAACAGGTCTCCATCCCCCTGAGTTCTTCGGAACTAGAAAAAGTCTGTTGTAAAAACCCTCCGAAGAGGTGTCCTCTACTACTTCTTAGGCTGATTTCGACAGCATTAGGTTGACTTGCTCTTGAAGAGCTGCTGCCTTGTACCCTGAGTAGGTTGCTGTCAACTCTAAGGGTTCCGACGACATGGGAGGCATTCTCAGGAAGGGGATCTTGTACCCCTCCTTCAGGACATCGATTGTCCAGACGTCCGGCCCCCTTTGGCTCCACTCTTGCCAAAAGTGGGATAACCTGGCTCCCACTAGTGTCTGGAGGTTGCAGGGCTCACTTCTTTGATTTGGGTTATTGCCTTGAGAATCTGCGAGGTTGTCCTCCAGCAGCAATTCTCTGAGTTCCCCTTGAAGGGGCTCTCCCATGAAAGGACTGGTGAGTGGGAGGAGCTTCCTTTTGCTTCCTCGCTAAAAAGCTAGCCGGGAGGACTTTCTTGGCAGTCCTAGAGATAAGGTCTTGCGTAGCCTGTTGTGCAAGAGCTGCCGACAAGTCCTTCACTAAGTCAGAAGGGAAGAGATGGTTACCCAAAGGAGCAAATAAAAGCTCTGATCTCTGAGCAAGGGTCAAACCTGAAGATAGGAAGGAACATAGCATAGCCCTCTTTTTAAGAACTCCTGCCGTGAAAAGGGCAGAGAGTTCGACGGACCCATCCCTCACGGCCTTATCAAGACAGGCAATCAGATGCATCTGAGCTTCGTTCTTTGGATCTGTGACCTCTGCGAGGGTTTCGAGAGTCCAGTCCATTAAGCTGAAGACTTCTATAGTCCTAAAAATGCCCTTCAGCAAGTGATCCATCTCACAAGTGGACCACATAATCTTAGACTTGCTCATGGCTGACCTGCGTGAGGCGTCAACAAGTCTGGAGAAGTCTCCCTAGGAGGAGGCAAGAACTCCCAAACCGTGAACCTCCCCAGTTTCATACCACAAACTAGATCTGGAGGCCAGTCTAGTAGGGGGAAATGAAAAGGAGGCCTTCCCTCGATCCTTTCTCTTGGAAGCCCATTGATTGAGAGTTAAGAAAGCTCTCTTTACCGATCTGGCAAGAACCATTTTCTTGAACAAGGATAGTTTCCGGGGTTTGCCCTTCAAAAACTGAGAGGGCGGGCTCTGAGGCATAGGCTGAGTAAAGTCCTCTGGATACAATTTAGCTAGAACAGCCCGCAACTTTTTAAGATCAGCTGCATGCAGCTTTTCCTGGGATCCCTCTGAAACTTCGGCTAAGGGGATATCGATCTCCTGAGTTGAATGAGTAGGAGACAAAACCGCCTCATCCTGTCGATTCTCGTCTTCCAGAAAAAACTCATCATGCTATGATGGAACATCGTGTAAGATTCCAGTCAATTGCAGGGAAGCGTCACGCTTGCGTGCGTCTTGCCAAACTCCCGCATGTCTCGAGGGAGAGTCATGCTCATGTGCTTCCAGCATATTTACATCATGCTGCAAGGAAGCGTCAACATTGCGTCCGGTGTTAACTGCGCGTCCCGCATGCCGCGAGGGAGAGACAACTGGTTGTCTACCATGCTGCGGGGACAAATCCTGATTGCATGCGTCCAGGTTGCTGCATGCTTCCAGCATGCCACGAGGGAGCGTCCAGAACCTTGTCGCTTCCCGTAACGCATCCCGATCGCTGCGAGGGAGCTTTGCTTAGCGCAGGAATAACTTGCTGGCCGATAGCGCCCTGGTTAGCGATAGCTCCTTCCCTTGGTCTGTTGATATCCTTTGGTTCTTTTCTACGAGACTCTTCTGTTTGTGACTTGTATGCATCAAACAGGGATGTAATAGATCTCTTCAGCTCTGACAGATCTGACACTTGAGGCGCGTCCTGCGCGTGTCCAGACTGCTGCGAGGGGGCATCGCGATTCCTATCGCTACCTGAACTGCGTACCGATCGCTGCAAGGGAGCGTCAACCGTTGTCATCTGGCCACCAGGAGGAGAAAGCCCTTGCAAAATCTCCCAATCTGGGGGAGGGGGAGAAGCGTGCACAGAAGTAAAATGAGCACCCTCTTCCTCCGACGAACTATGTGCCTTACGCGGCTGTTTAGGCGCTGGCACGTCGTCTCCTTCCGAAAGAAAAACTTCCAGCGAGCTCCAGTTACTACAGGATGGTTGCTGTAACTTAGCAGGAGACATACGTCTCTTGAGAGGCCTTGAAAGAAGCGGTTGACGCCAACCACGTCTAGGTTTTGCGTCATCCGACGAGGACGAACACTTTCTTACCTCGCCTTTCCTGCGGCGAGGGGGAGCGTCCTGGAAAGCGTCAACAGGATCGCTCGAGGGGACGTCCGTTCGCTGATCAAGGTCTGACCTATCCTTTCGCCTTTCGACATTCCTTCTCCAAGGGGTTGGGGAGCATGGAAGAGGTCCCGGGCTGGGATTATGACGGACACAACGGACGCACCCTCCACTTCACTTTCACTATTCACAAACTTGCTTTGCAAGCCCTGCACTGCACCCCACATAACTTCTTTTTCTGAAGTAAGGGATTGAACCTGTGCACCTAAGATTGATATTGCAGCCAACACATCCTTCAAAGAAGGCTAACTTACCTTCGACACCATAGCGGGGTCTGGAACTACTGCCTTTGGATCAGGAATAGGAATATTAGTATGAAGCACATTAGAAGGAATATGACTATCAGATGATCTATTGGAAAGAACACTGGTCGATCTAGCTCTTCTAAGCCTATCCTTCTCTAATCGCTTAACATAGCGATCAAACTCCTTCCACTCTCTATCAGATAAAGACCGACATTCAACGCATCTGTCACTAAAAGTACATTCATGCCCTCTGCAACCATTACATATTGACATATTGAGTGAGGATCAACAGAGGCCTTAGGCATACGAGTTTTGCATCCTCTAACACACCTTCTTATTACAGAGTCAGCCATTTGTAATCAGAAAAAAGTCCAGGTCTAAAAACCAACAAAGTCTATCTAAACTGAGTGAAAAGTCAAAGGGAATATCCAAAAAATAAGCAACGAAAGCCATCAACAATAATCAAACAAAAGGTACTTCACCAAATTGTAGATAAAGTAAAATCAACGAAACGAATTTCCGAAGTGTTGACTCGATCATCGGCAGTGAATTTCTGAGGAATGTTGGGAATGGTTCCAGTTACCTATGAGAGATGGCGCTCATGTATGACCACCTACTCACCTGGCAGTGATTGCCGCGAAATTTGAATTTCTTCCGTGCGCGCGACGAAACGCGGGATTAAGCTATATATATGTAACTACCAGGGAAGTTACATATTTAAAAAATGACAAATTTGGAGATAATTTGTATTTTTCCTAACCATACAAACCTTAGCTATTTACATTGGGTTTACCTTTCGGCGTAGCTGAAATTGACGAGCCAATAGATTTTAACGAGGGTTAACTACCCCCCCCCCCCCCCCCGCTAGTTAGCGGGGGTAGGGGAAGGGGTAGCTCGCTACCCCTCCCCCCCTACACACCGGTGATTTGCTTCACTTCACTTAGAGGTAGGACTTGACTTGGCTGGCGGGCAAATATATGTAAATAGCTAAGGTTTGTATGGTTAGGAAAAATACAAATTATCTCCGAATTTGTCATTTGTTCCGTAACCGAAATACAAACCACGCTACTTACATTGGGTGACTTACCCCTTAGGAAGGGTGGAAAGTCCCCAGCCTTACTGACTTTGGCTTTACCCGGGGACTCCGACTCCAAGTGAGTAGCAATCGAGAAAAGGAGTCCCTGCACCTTACAAGTTCCTTTGCTTCGCAAGGAACATGTGGCCTACATAAGTTGTCTGTGGAGGAAAGAGCGTGACTCGTCCTATGAAGTTGACCTTGAGACCTTTAGATAGGAATCCAGGATAGGACGTTCCCAATACCACCTCGTCAGGGTATGGGGGACGCGACAGTATTAAGCTTAATACTAGGAACACAAGGGAGCATGGTTTACCTGCAGAGGTTGAGGTCAGCTATGCGGAGACCAGGATGCTGCTTCCCCAAGAGAGGGGAGGATGAAGAAAGAAATAAGGGTCAGACATACTCTTTCATTCACGCAGACTAAAACCGGGTAACAATGCCCTCAACCTACTGCTACTTGTCCATAAAGGAGCCAGCTGTTGTGCAGCCACCACAGGACCGATAGAAAAAGTATCGAGGCTCCTGTGGGTCACGTCCTGCAGGTAGTGGGCTGTGAAGGTCGTCTGACGCTTCCAGACCCCAGCTTGAAGTACCTGCGTCACAGAGAAGTTTCTCTTGAAGGCCAGGGACGTCGCGATACCCCTGACGTCGTGTGCCCTAGGGCGACGTGACAGAGGAGGGTCCGAATTCGAGGCGTGATGGATAACCCTTCGAATCCAAGCCGAGATGGTGTTCTTGGTGACCCTCCTCTTCGTTCTGCCTTTGCTAACAAACAATGCTTGCACCTGAGGACGAACTGCAGCTGTTCTCTTCAAGTAACACCTCAGACTCCTCACTGGACATAATAGCAGCTGCTCTGGGTCGCTTGTTACAGAACGGAGACTCGCGACCCTGAAAGAGTCGAACCGTGGGTCCGGCACTCCAGGGTTCTGAGTCTTGGCAACAAACTCAGGGACGAACCTGAACGTTACCTCCCCCCATCCCCTTGAATGGGCGACGTCGTACGAGAGACCATGAAGTTCACTAACTCGCTTGGCAAAGGCCAAAGCGAGCAGGAAAGCCGTCTTCCAAGACAGGTGGCGATCAGAGGACTGGCGTAATGGTTTGAAGGGAGGTCTCTTAAGAGCCCTGAGGACCCGAACCACGTTCCAAGGAGGAGGTCTCACTTCCGACTGAGGGCAGGTAAGCTCATAGCTACGTATGAGTAGAGAGTTCCAGCGAGGAAGAAATGTTCACTCCTTTCAGCCTAAAAGCCAAGCTTAAGGCTGAGCGATAGCCTTTCACCGCTGAGACCGAAAGGCGCATTTCCTCCCGCAAATAAACGAGAAACTCCGCTATTGCTGGAATAGTGGCATCGAGTGGAGAGATACCCCTCCCACGACACCAACCACAGAAGACTCTCCACTTTGCCTGGTAGACTCCCTCTGAGGACTTTCGCAGGTGCCGAGACATTCTCTCTGCAACCTGTTGCGAAGAGCCTCTCTCCGTGAGGAGACGCTGGACAGTTTCCAGGCGTGAAGCCGAAGTGAAGCTACGGCTCTGTGGAAGATGTTGCAATGTGGTTGTCTGAGTAGCTCGTGTCGTGGGGGAAGTTCTCTCGGGATCTCCGTCAGGAGCTGCAGAAGGTCCGGGAACCATTCCGCGTAATGCCGCAGCGGAGCTATCAGAGTCATCGATAAGTTGACCGATAGTCTGGTCCTGTTGAGCACCCTTCTCATCAGACAGAACGGAGGGAAGGCGTACACGTCGATGTTGTCCCATCGTTGTTGGAAAGCATCTTGCCAGAGTGCCTTGGGGTCCGGGACTGGGGAGCAGTACAGGAGCAGTTTGAAATTCAAAGCTGTCGCGAACAGATCCACGGTCAGGGAACCCCACAAAGTCAGGACTTTGTTGGCTATCTCAGGATCCAAAGACCACTCGGTACTCACTATCTGCGAAGCCCTGCTCAGACTGTCGGCGAGCACATTTCTATTGCCAGGAATGAAGCGAGCTGATAGTGTTATCGAGTGGACTTCGGTCCACCTCAGAATCTCTACTGCAAGATGGGATATATGCTGCGAAAAGTACCTCCCTGCTTGTTGATATAAGCCACTACCGTGGTGTTGTCGCTCATCACCACCACGGAGTGACCCGCCAGGGTCCGTTGGAACTGTTGAAGAGCCAGGAAAACGGCCTTCATTTCTAGCAGGTTGATGTGCAGGTACTTTTCTGATTCTGACCAAAGGCCTGAGGTCCTCTGGTTCAGAATGTGCGCCCCCCACCCTTCTTTTGACGCGTCCGAAAACAGTGTCAATTCCGGGGGGAGGACGAGAAGATCCACTCCCTTTCGCAGGTTCTCGTCGACCAGCCACCACCGCAGGTCCGCCTGTTCCGAAGGTCCTATCGGGATCAGGAAGTCCGGGGAATCGGATCCTTGACTCCACTGGGACTTGAGCCGCCACTGCAGGGATCTCATCCTGAGACGGCCGTTTGGAACCAGACGTGCCAGGGAGGACAGGTGACCTAAGAGACGCAACCACGATTGGGCAGGAAGCTCTTCTCGCCTGAGGAAGGGTTCTGCCACCCTCCTCAGCCTTGCTATCCTGTCGTCTGATGGAAAGGCTTTGTGGAGATTGGTGTCTAACAACATGCCTAGATAAACCAGTCGTTGGGACGGCTGCAGAGAGGACTTCTCGAGATTTACCACGATCCCCAGATCCTGGCAAAGTCCCAGAAGCCTGTCTCGGTGTTGAAGAAGGGCCGACTCCGAGTCTGCTAGGATCAGCCAGTCGTCCAGATAACGAAGGAGACGGATGCCGTTCCTGTGTGCCCACGACGAAATCAGGGTAAACACTCTGGTGAACACCTGAGGTGCTGTGGAGAGACCGAAGCACAGCACCTTGAACTGGTAGGTCTTGCTGTCTAGGCTGAATCTCAAGTACTTCCTGGAAGACGGATGGATTGGGATCTGGAAGTACGCGTCCTTCAGATCCAGTGTGCACATGAAGTCTTGTGGTCTCACCGCAAGTCTGACCGTGTCCGCTGTCTCCATGCTGAACGAAGTTTGCTTGACAAACTTGTTCAGAGCTGAGAGGTCGATGACGGGTCTCCAGCCTCCAGACGCCTTCTTTACAAGAAAGAGTCGACTGAAGAAGCCTGGGGAGCCGTCGACGACCTCCTGGAGAACATCCTTCTTGAGGATGGTCTCGACTTCTGCCCGAAGGGCTAGCCCCTTTACCGATCCCATGGCATAGGAGCTCAACGACACTGGATTCGCTGTCAGGGGAGGTTGAGATGTCGTGAATGGGACGCGATACCCTTGGCCGATCACGGAGACCGTCCAAGCGCCGGTCCCATGTTGCTGCCACCTGTGCACGCAACTTTGAAGGCATCCCCCCACAGGTGCTACTCCTAGCGTTTGCAGCCGCTCCCTCTAGGAGTCTTGCCTCCCCTGGAGGACTTACTGCCCCACTTGTCCTTGGCAGGAAAGGGCTGGGGCTTAGACACCACTTTCTTAGCTGCCGGCGCCTGCTTCGGTGTCTTGCGAGGCTGCTGCTGATGTTGCTGCGGAGCTGGAGGCATGTAGGGCCGAGATGCAAGGGCCCTTTGGAGGAGGGAGTCCTGACTCGACTTCCTCCACCTCTCAGCTGTACGTTCCATGTCCTGGGGCTCAAACAAATTCCCCCCGAGGAGGGAGGCGTGTCTGAGCCTGTTGACGTCCACGGCGGGGACCTTCGGATGGATCTTCTCGGTCACCACATCACGACGCTTGAGCACCGAGTTGGCCCACAGGTTGGTGACCTGATGCGCCAGGAACTCGATGGAGCGAGTGCCCGAGAGGAGGAAGGTCTCCAGGGCCTTCCTATTACTCTCCTTAGACAGATCCTCAGAGCGCAATAGGATGCCCAGAGAACCTAGCCAGACATCCAGCCACGAAGTGGCCTGCATGGCGCACTTCGCGACCTTCTCATGGCTTAGAATCTCTGACGCCGAGAACGTCACCTGCCGGGCGGAGAGCTTCTCAAGAGGAACTCCCCTAGTAAGCTCTTCTACCGAATGGTGGAGGGGAAGAGCGAGGCTAGACTCCCCCATGATCTCAAAATACCTCCTCTGCTGGAGACGAGGAGGTGGGAGGAGTTTGTTCCCGGCAGAGGAACGACTGGAGGTAGCAAGTACTGCGAGCTGAGCATTAGCCCTGGCTCTGGCACTCTTCAGCCCCTGGGACCAGGGCAAAGCCACGCTGGCCTTTGGGGGCTTCTGAGTCCCATAAACCTGATCCAGGACCGTGTCCTTGCCTTCACGGGGGGCGATCACAGGGTCCATGAACCCATTGAGCTGTCTCATAAGGTCCAGGACCTGCCAGAAGGCATGCTCAGATTCTTGCTGCTCTCCTGGGGAGACACGTGGGGAGACACGTGGACGTTCTCCCGGGGTCTAGCTGGTTCCTGACGAATACGTGCAGAAGACTTCGGCAACGTCTTGGAGTCCTTGGGTTCCCTCCTGGGTGGGATACAAGACTCCAGCAAAGTGGTCTAGTAGGCACCTTCTGCGCGAGACGATTCTCCTCCACGAGGAGGTGACTCCCCCTTGGTGCCGAGGGGGAGACCGCCGCCTCACTGGACTCTCCCGAGGACGGAAAAGCCTCGTCTACGGTAGAAGGAGAAAACGACTGCGAAGGGGACGGGGCCTTCCTGACGGACCTCTTAGGAACCAACTTCTCCCTGGGAGAAGTCACCACGAAGTCCACTCCTCTCCTTCTCTTCAGTGGGGACGAGGCCGTCGCTGGCTTGTGTCCTAGATCGGCGAGTGCCGGCTTCATAGCCTTCACTAACGCCCGCATCAAAGGACCAAACCAGGATTGCCGAGACACGGACACAGAGTCCGAAATTCCCGCTGGAGGGAAGGGGATCGGGCGATCCTTCGGAGTGGACACCACTGGACCTGCCTGCAAAAAAGAAGGGGAAGAAAGTTGCCTTGACCTCTCCGAAGGTCCTTCCTTGTCCTGCAAAAGAGACCTGCGCTTAGGTGGAGGCGATCCCGACTGCAACCTGGCGACACGCGTCCCGGCTGCTGCCGCGAGCTGCGGAACCCGACGCGAACTGGGGTCGTGCTGACGCTCGCGCGAGGGGCTGTTTGAGCGCGGGCGCGCAATCGCGCGGAGACAAACGAGCGCGGGAGCAATCGCGAGCGGGCGAACGGGCGCGTAGGCGAGTGAGCGCGTGGGCGAGCGAGCGCGTGGGCGAGCGAGCGCGTGGGCGAGCGAGCGCGTGGGCGAGCGGGCGCGTGGGCGAGCTGGCGAGTGAGCGCGTTGGCGAGTGGGCGAACGAGAGCGCTCAGGAGACCGCTGAGGGCCAGGGGACCGAGTGTCCTGGAGACCTGTGACGCGTGGGCGAGCGATGGCGAGTTGGCGCGTGGTCGCGCGTTGGCGAGCGATAGCACGTAGAACGCGCAGGTGAGCAACCGCGCAGGCGAGCGACCGCGCGTGGGCGAGCTGAACACAGGGGATCTATGTTTCTCTGGATCTGCTAGGCGCTGACACGTAGGAGAGCGCTTGCGCGCAGGCGATGGATCACGCGGAGGATCTGGAGATCGCCGACGCTCAGGGGAACGCTGACGCGCTGGAGATCGTTGACGCGCAGGAGATCGCTGACAAGAACGAGAACGTTGACGCATCGGAGATCGCTGTCGCGCTGGAGAACGCTGGCGAGCAGGGAGACGGCACGTAGAAGGCTGCGCAGGAACGGTCGGCGCGACGCGCAAAGGCGAACGCTCGCGAGTGGGCTCAGGAAGAGGAGGCGCGTGGGCGTGCAGGAACTCTAGATGTACGCGCAGGAGACCGCGCGCGTTGCTGCGCAGGAGAAAGCTGACGAGCAGGATCACGAGGGCGAGGAGAAGTTGAGTCCTTGCCCAAGTCCTGAACCGGAGTTCTAGGACGCGTGGGCGAGCGTGGGCGCACAGGGCGCGCGTCAGGAACTGGAAGCGCAGGTGCGTGTTGACGAGCAGGAGACCTAGTGCGCTCAGGAGACCGTTGGCGTGCTGGGCGCGCAGCAGGAACAGGAGGATGTTCGTTATCCTTAGGAGAGCGCTGGCAAGCAGTAGGGCGTTGATCATCAGAAGAGCGCTGGCGAGCAGGAGCGCGCTGGCAATCAGGAGAGCGCTGACGAGCAGGAGAGCGTTGGTGAGCAACTACGCGTGAACGCGCAGAAGGGCGCGCAGGGGAACCCTGACGCGCAAGGGAAGCGCTCACACCGTGGGCGACATCCCTTTGCCCCGTAGGGGCCGGTGCCCGTCGGCTGACGAGATCAGTAGAAGGTTTGGAAGGCGTAGGAGAACGAGAACGAGAACGATCCCCGGAGAGGTCTAAGGACGCGGCTGCTACAGACTGCTTCTGGTGAGGAGAGTCCCCATCGGAGGACGGAGGAGGAGAAGACTCAAAAAGGCGCCTCTTGACACCCTTATAGGGAGACGGGAGGCCCTTGCGGCGAAGCGGACAATGAGCCTTACGGCGAAGGCGGCCACGAGGGAGGTCGTCAGGATCATCAGTCCACCGAAGAGGAGTCTCAGTCAGAGTGCTCCCCCGAGGGGGAGACTTAGCCGCAGGAGAGCCCGTAGGACCCCCTTCCCCCTCCGAAGGATGTACAGAAGGGGGAGGAGAGCCTTCAGCAACGTCATCACCATCAGGAGCCGCAGAGGTTTGACCAGACTCATCGGAAGCCTCTGCCACCACGACGTCGACGATAGACAGAGGATCTACCTCTGCTATCACCGGCGACTGCTTGACAGCGGCCCCCAACTGAATAAGTTCAAACAGGGCTTCCTTGGAGGGCAGGCCCTTAAGCCCCAAGGAACCCCAAAGCTGAAAAAGATCATCATTATACATGGAGTTAACATTATCAAAATCCTCCCCCGGAGGAGGAGGGGGAACCGCCCCGCTATGGGAGCCGACGCCCTCTCCCGCACCCCGAGGTCGGGAAACAGAACTAGGGCCTGCACTCCCACTCGGCAGCCTCTCACTAGGAGCCGGACGAGGGGGAGCTTCAGAGGAGGTTTGGGCGGCGGAAGAAGTCCCGAGAGTCTTCCTCCTTCAAGGCAACCCCCGAAGGAGAACGGTCTCTCTTGGACTTCTTCTTACGCCGGCGGGCAAACCTCTCCCACTGGGAGGCAGACCACTCCCTACATGTATTTTCACTATCACACCGTCAGCCTCGACACTGCGGGCAAGGGGTATGAGGATCAGTATCCACCGCAGACATGAAGGTACCGCAAGGGCGACCGGCAATCCCAGGGCACTTGCGCATGATGAACAGCAAAAGGCGAGGCCAACTTCAAACACACAAAGTCTGAGGAAAAGCAAAAAAAGATTAAGGCTGTCAAAAAACGAGGACGATAGACACAGACGTCTGTACATCGTCCGAGCCAAAAGTGAAGTGAAGCAAATCACCGGTGTGTGGGGGGGAGGGGTAGCAAGCTACCCCTTCCCCTACCCCCGCTAACTAGTGTGGGGGTAGTTAACCCTCGTTAAAATCTATTGGCTCGTCAATTTCAGCTACGCCGAAAGGTAAACCCAATGTAAATAGCGTGGTTTGTATTTTGGTTACGGAACAATTTTAATTTTTGTAAACAATATCCTTTCATAACCTGTCTCCTCCTCAGCTATCAATTTTTAGTGTATTTTACTTCCTCTCCTAATGTTCAACCAACTTGAAATAAAGAATCATGGAGCCATGCCATTGTTCTGAAGAAATGTGTACTCTAGAATATTAGGAAATTCTAAGGTTTTAGCTGGGCCCCCTTGCCCAGTATAAAATTAAGAGGTGGTGCCGAGTGACCAGTTCTTCTTGACTGTTTACCTTTTGCCCAGATTTCTAGGTATTCCACCGCATTTTTTGTGTAGTGAGAAGTTGAGGTGTGGTTGGCATTCAGACACCAGGCAATCTGTGTGCTATGTCTGGCCACAGTCCGTAAACTACTACGAGATGAAAAATACTCCTCCAGGAGTGAATGTCTAGGGTCTTTCTCCCTTTGCCCCTCTCTTGCTGAGGTAACAACTTTCGCATGAAAAGGTTTTGACAAGGGTCGTTATTCTGTGGGCACCACCTTAATCGGGGAGAGGCGAAACGCCTCTGTCAATGACACTTCTCTGGGAGAGTAAAAACCTCAGCTCCAGCAACGATGAAAGGTGTCTCCCCCAGGAGGATTCGGATAGATGATCCTACTCTTCTGCTCGGTTGTTCATACCGGAGTCAACTGGACCTGAGAGAAATCCTGGAGGCATACCACACTTAGTACAGCTGCTCCTCGCTTCCTCCTGAGAGGAGAGATAGTCATCCTCAAGGGCCCCTGAAAGGCTGGAACTGCAGACGTACGTCTGGGGTCGGATGGAGGAGAAGCAGACCTCATCAGAGAAATCCTTGCGGGCTGGTAGATGACTCCTGTGGAGGAATGACACCGTAACAGCCTGACTCACTGTCTTGACCAGGGCTTCAAACCAGGGTTCCTTACCGACAGCGGAGCCGGTCGGAAGATCCCTCGGAAGGCTAGGTGCTGGAGGTCTTGTTTGGGAGCCTGATAAGGAGGAGGATTAGGATCCTTACCTGGTCCAACTGGCAACAGTACGGCTTCCAGCTCATGCTTGGAAGAGCGATGCCTTAAGGTAGAAAGCTGTAACCTCCCCAGATCCCTTTTGGAAGGGAACGGGACTGGACGTCTGCCCTGCTTAAACTCCTTAGACGGAAGATTCCCTAGGGAGTGATGATTCAGGACTTAACTTTTTACTTGAAGACTCCTCTCTGAAAGAGGATGACAGGTGTGGTCTCTGCGGTGATCGTGGGTTGTCCTGGATATTTGTGCTGGCAAGCAACCATCACGAGCTGACCTGTAAGAGATGGAAGGTGACTTACGGTCTTGCTTAGGTGAGAGGCGATCTAGTCCTGGCGATCGGCACTTACGGGACAGAGAGTGACTAGAAACCAAGGATCTGAATGGAACTGCCAAACAGAGAGTTGGTGAGTGCCGATGCTTGAGGAGGAGGCGAGTGTCAGGAGGTCTGCAATCGGTCTAAGGGAGATAGCCTGTGGCCTGGCAAACAACAAACAGCTGGCGAACGACGAGCAGTTGATGATAGATGAGAAGTGGAGAACGGCGAGCAGCTGGCGAACGATAAGCAGCTGGAGAACGACAAGCACAGGCAAACCGCGAAAAGCTGGCGAGTGACGACCAGTCCGAGAGTGACAAGAGAGTCCATAGAAGCAAGCGAGTGTCGATAACAAGAGGGTTGTCGGCGAGGCTGACGATGATCTCTCGATGGCGAGAGAAGAGGCGAGTCACATGGTGACGTGTGATGGTCTCTGGAAGGACAATCTCGAGGTGATGAGTAACCAGCAGCAGACGAGGGACGAGAGACTGAAGGAGACCGTCTAGCGGGCGAGAGAGAGGATCGTTGGTCACTAGGAGAACAGAAGAGATGTTTCCTGATGGGTGGAGAACATCTGGAGCGACGAGGAGGACTCAGCTCTCTGGGCGTTTGTTGGCAACAACGAAGATCTTCCGCAGGGACGAATTGCTCTGCAAGGAGAGTGACAGCTTCTAGAAGACCTCTGGAATGGGGTCTCTGCGGGGGGGAAATCTCACTCTAGGATAAGAGAGATGCCCAACCGCAGGAGAGACCTACCTCACAGTTTGCTCCACCTCGACAGAAAAATTGGCTCAGCCTGGGGGGGGAGCACAATTTTTGGCAACGGCAGAAGCAGCAGATGAAAGCGAAGGGTAGGATCCGTCAGCAGTCAGAGTAGACGAAACCCTTGGATCTTGTGGGCACACACTCAACGGCGACAAAGGTTTCCCCTCCGAGGAAGCCATGGTCCGCTTCCTCTCAGCACTGAGTTGACGGAGTTTTAGCAAATCCTCCTTCGACAGGGGACCGATCATATCCAGCGACAGCCAAACCTGTATTAGATTGGAAAATGATAAAGTTCCATCCAAGGGGAGGGGCATAACTGCTTCTCTAGGGGAAACAGTCCCATTCCTTAAACCCCAAGGTTGACCTGGTGGTAACTGGTCTGCGCTTCTACTAGATTGTTCCCCAGGGAAGACCGATTGAGCAGTAGCTTCAGGAAGAGATCGGGGGTCAAAGAAGTCCAAGGTTTCTTCGATTTCGAGGAAGACCATAAGGCGAAAAATCTCTTATGGACTTTTTCTTTCACCGGCCCCCAAACTACACCCCCGGCATTCAGAGCATGTGTTGTCCTGTTCACAACGGCCCCCTCGGCAGGAAGGACACAGCGAATGGGGGTCTGTATCCAAGGAGGACATGAAAGGGCCACAGGAGCCGCCCTCAGGTCCCAGACAAGTTCGCATGAGGACGGCGAAGGAGAGAGCACACACACACTGAAAAAAAAATAAATAAATAAATAAAAGCAATCAAGTTAACAATTGCAAGTCAATTGGAGAGGGGGAGAGCAGCAACGTCCGTTCTCCACCGAGCCAAAAGCAAAAATGGTTACACAGTCCAGGTGTGTGAATGAGTGAGTTAGCAAACTACTCTCTTCTATCCCGCTAGCTAGCGGATGGATGATTATTGATTGATTGATTGAAACTTTTCTGGCATCCTGACATCTAAGCGGATGGATGGTTAACACTCACTAAAAGTCTTATGGCTTGTCTTTCGGTTTCTCCGAAAGCAGTATCCCCTATAAATAGCATTGGCTTGTATTAGTGATGGAAAAAAAAAAAATACTGTAGAAATAAAAATAAAGTTTGCATCACATGTAAAAGTTGAAATTCTACTAACCTTGAGAAAGGGGGTTCTGCTCCAAAGCTGCAATCCTGATGCTGATAACCACACTCAATAAATAGCTATTTTTACTTTAATGCTCTTAAAACTCCACTTTAAAACCTTTGTTATTTATTCTATTTATTCTTAGTCATAAATTATTACAGGTGTAAAAAAAGAAGTACTGTGTGTGTTTATTCTTTGCAACATGAAACAAGTTAAAAGTTGAACAATGTTTTAAGAAAATCAGAGTACCTGTACTATACATAACATTAATGATGATGTGGGTTTATATGTTTTTATAATGTGCATACGGGCACTGTGTTAATGTGTTCTTTTCAATCAGTAACAAGTAACAGTAAAGGGCAAGTGAGGAACAACAAAGCAAGATTGCACTGTACGCAACATGAATTAGTCTGCATGTAAATTTGTCTGCTGACTTTGAAGTAAGTGAGTAACTGTTGTAAAGTACTAATGCTAATAAATTCATATACTGTGCAGGCACATGGGCTAGATGTAGATGAAGGGAGATTGCAAATTCCTAAGATACAATCATATTGCCACGTGGATTACTGATACAGTAATGTAGTTTTGAGCCCATTGAAGACAGCAATAACACAATTGGTTTATAATAGTACATTATAATCTAATAAGTTTTTACAACATTCAAACCATGATGAAAACTTTTGTACTTGACTTTATATATTGTAATTCTAAACCTAGTGAAAAAAATCATATATTGTAATGGTATACAAAAAAATCCAATAAATCCTCATACAATTGCAATTTAAAACTTATAAAAGATATTTTACAACAGGAACACAATTGAAGTAAAACATTGTGTTTAATACAAGATGATTCTGTGATAGCTAACTCAACATAATGTTTAGCACATTACTGTACTGATTAAATATTCTCCCAAGAATAAACTTAGTACTGTACTTCTTTTATCTTACATTATGTACTGTATACCATATTGTACAGTATTCCACATGTGCTACAAATCTTATATTTCATACACAGCATAAAATATTACAACTTCCTTACCAAAAGAAACAGAGTTCATTTGTCAAATAGAAGCAATAAAAATAAACAAAAACTTTGCGGTTTTAACACCAACTTTTTCTCTGGTCATCATTTTGGAATTCTCCTTTGAGTAAAAGTGAGTTATTAAAATTAGTGGTACTGACACATACAGCTACCACTTTGATGACTCATTACTTCTTCCAATAAGATAATATTAAGGAATGTATAAATTAAAGACACCAACTCCAAAACAGGTCAAGATTAGCGATTGCACAACAAAGTAAATCAAATCCTTCGTTCCTTAGGGGAAGAAAATTTTTGGACTGCGTTATGTTTAGTATACGATTGCCCTTACGGAACAGATTGAGAAAATTTACCGAGGTACCACTGTAGTTAAGCATCTACCAGTTTCAAAGCAAGTATCCTACATTCTTTGAAGTGGAACCAAACTCATAAAGCACCCTTAATACTGTACCATAAATCCTCACAACTGGCCTAGTGTGGACTTTGGTCCAACTTAGTTTGATATTAGACTATAGCAGGTAGCTAACAGCATAGTCTAGGACTACCTTATCACTTTCTATTCACCTTGATACCCTACCAACTTAACCTCATACTAAGTGCACGACTACTCGTGTAAATATATGAAAATTATGAACATTTCTTAGATCTAGATTTCATGGGTACCCATGATACAATACAAAAAAATAGGCTTTATTCAGTCACTATACAAACCTTTGCTATCTATAGAGATATTACTTTCAGCAAAGCTGAAAGACGAGCCATAGAACTTTTAATGAGGGATAATCGCCCAAACAGTTAGTTAGCGGGAGGGGTGGGAGGTAGCTGGCTACCCCGCTCACTCACATACCTAGGCTGAGCACCCACTTTGCTTTTGTCTCGGTGAGACTCTCCTCCCCAAATTTAACAGGCCATTTGACCTTTTTTTTCTTTTATTCTTATACAGTACAGACATGTTTTTACATATGAAAAAAATCATATAAGGTTTTCATATATATCTAAGCTTTCTTTTCATTAGAGTGAATGTTGATCTTTGTGCGACAGCGTAGTGCGGTAGGTTCTCGAGGGCAGAGAACCTTCTCTTACGATCTTCCCCCCTCGGATGCTGGACAACCAGTAGGATAGTAGCGTTCCCCGAGTGACCCAGACTCTGCCGCAGGGGAGTCGTCCTTAAGTGAATACTCCTCCGTTTGAATGTTAATGTCGCTCTCCGAAGAACGCTTGCAGCCTACCCATAGTTTGACTTTAGTCTTGCTCTTCCTTGTTACATGGGCAGCCGGCAGATCCTCTGCGAAGAACACCTTTCCCATTACGAGGGTTAGGTTGCCCTCCTGTTTTTCCTTCAGTAATTAAGTTGAAATAATAACTCTTTGTAATTTAACTTTTTACAGCACTCAACGCTGCATTCCTTCATGCCTCGATAGGCTAACGGCCATACTTAGCCGGCACGGGGAGTGCATAGTCTTTAGCTTATCCGCCCTCCTTAGGGAACCCCTTTCCCGCAGGTGGGTTTATTGGTTATCCTGAGTAGTTTGTTTTCATCACCTGATTAATTAATTGTAATACTTTTTTTACAGTTCTTCTGCCGCCACTCTCCTTCTCCTGATGATGGCAGCCGGCAAACGGAGTACGCAGTCCTTATTATGTTTCTGTTCTCTCGGGGAACACCTTTTCTGTTCACGGGTTAGGTGGTCCTCCCAAGGGAGTTTTTCTTTCATTCTTTTTATGTTTCCTCAGCTAGGGATGACTTATTTCTTCGTTCGGCTAAGTCAGCTAACGTAGAATGGCAGAGCAATTCATTCCTGTGGAATCTGCTGTCCCAGCTCCGTCACAGTCCTGTTCTCCTGCGCCTGTGGCAGCTCCTGATTAACACGCTGACTTCGACCTTTCCCTTATGAGGATGAGGTACCTTCCAAAAGTGGTTCAGTCTCTGCAACACTCTCTACTTCAATACTCCTTCATTCTTCATGCTCAGGCATAGGAACAAGGGCAGTGGCATACTGGGTTACTTCAGGGGTTCCAGTTAGGAGATCCATTCGGGGTGAACCCAGAACTAACTTGGGCTATATTTCCCAGACCTTCAACTTGAACAATGCTTATTGATGGGAAGCAGAGAGCGCTGCCCGGAGTCTCGCCTCCAGGTGTTGTACAACTTTCCCTTCCGAGGGAGAACTTCCCTTAATCAGCTTCTGTCTAGCAACCTTCCCGCTTGCAGGGAGAATTGCTGACAACCACATCTCATCGCTCTCCCCAATGCTTAGTCGACTCTTCCGTCGGGGATGGAGCAAAATGTGAGGCAATTATCTCCTACGGCAGGATGTCTCTCGTCTGCGAGGAAGGCCTCCCTTAGAGACACCGTTCCAGAGATCTAGAAACCAACGTAACTCTCCGCTGACTCCTTCGGGACAAGTTTCTTCTGTGGAGAATCCTTGTCGCCACTGACAATCCCCTCGAGAGGATCATCACTCTTACTGGGAGCACAGTCCTCCTCGCTGCTCTAGACGTTCTTCTTCTCTTGCGGTTAAAATGTGTCTCTTCAGCCCTTCTTAGGACCGACGATCTTCTCCAGCACCTGCCAGACATTTGCCTTTGGGCCCTCATCATTCACCAGCTGCTCGCCACTTTCCTTTGGGTGATCGTCATTCTCCAGCTGCGGGGGCAGGAGTTCGTCATGTGATCGCCACTCGTCACCCCATGACTTTCACTCCTCTCCAGTGCAAGATTGCCATCAGCAGACTCGCCGTCAGCCAGCTGGCCCACTTCTCTGGAATCCCCCCTCTCCCTGGCTCATCATCCACCAAGTCACAGGAGCTCGGCAGCCTCTAGGCATTCAACAACTCTTCGTTGTTCGCCAGTTCCTCGGCGTTCACCATCACCTCATTGCCTGTCAGCTCGCCACCTCGCGATTGATCATCAGCTCTCTTCCATGTTTCTGGTTTCTAGAAACCTTAGATAGCTCTTCCTGCTTGCAGGCAGAATCACAGATGGTTCCGGAGAATCTTTGAAACCTTGACCCTAGGGGTGTTTTCCTACTTCATTCAATGGAGATCTTCTCTGGTAAGGATTGCAGATCTCTTCTGGCTGCGATCCTCACTAAAACATGCTATCTGCTTCCCAGTGAGACCCTCCTGCTCTCTTTGTCTTAAGCAGATCACTCTACCACCTTGGCTTCCTCAATCGCTTTAGAGTATCAGAACGATTCTCTTCATCCAGTTGACACAGAACTTCGTGGGGCCAGGTAACCTTCTGCAAGTTGCCCTACTCCGGTATTGCTTACCACGGCATGCAGTTGAGGGAGTTTAGCATACTCTACCCTTCTGGAATCTAACCCAACACTCACCTTCGATGAGAGGGGTAAAGCACGAGTGTCAACCTTGGTGCTTAATACCTTACTCGCCACTGAGAACTTATTTCACACAAGTGCAATGCTATCATCAGCACTCTCAAATGTTCACCCCTTACAAACGTTTTCATCAGACCGTGTGTCTAAGGGACTTGGTTGCCTCTTCTGCTTCATATCTCTTCCTTTTGGTCACTGTGGTACATGATTACCTTACAATTCAGCATCTTCCTTGAATAAAAGAGCTTTGTTAGTTGCGCAGGTCCCTTGCCTATTCCCCGCCACTATGCAGGTAGAACATAGTTCTACACAAGCTGCCGAAATAGAGGTCTTTCAACTACTAGCCTCTCCGATGACTCTGAAACAATATTGTGAACATAATCCCTTGGGGTATTTGTTTCCCATCTCTCCACAAGTTCGAGAACTTGTAGAATCTCTGTCACAGTTCTCGGGCCGACTCCATGGATCCTCTCCTCAGCCCTTCTTACCTGCATCATCAAGAGATAACTCCGTGGGGTTATCCCCCATTTTTTCTTTAACGCCGTTCCATGTAATTGAACTCGGCAGGATTCTCCTGCGGAGAAGCATACTTGGCAAACCCTTAGCTTGACCTCGGTCTTGTCCTTCAACTCTATGACGGCGCCATACTGCCACCGGGGTTTTCCCTGTAAATTGCTATACCCTGTTGAAAAACCATCTCTTCAGATTAGTGAAAAGAAGAAACACTGAGTCTGATCAGTACTTGGATGGGTGACCACCTGGGATCACCAATGTGATTGGTGTTGTAGAAGTGCTACTTCTCCAGTTGTAATTGCTCTAGCGCAGTGGTGGACTTCTTTGTCCCTCACTTCACCAAGAAAAGATGCCACTTGGTCAAAGCTGATAAAGGGATGCTATGGACATCATTGGTATTTCTATCCACGAGATACTGTATCTCCCTATTTTCTCGTCCTTGAGGAGGTTACCCTGTGGCGTGTCCCCTCCTACGACTCTGGAGTACGCATCTCTTTCCAAAAAGAACAGAGAATCACAGCTCAGCTTCAGGAGAATACACTTTCTCTCTTCCTCCCACCTGTGGAAGTGAGAGGCCAGATCTCTCTTTACCTTCTCGATCCGAACATCCAGTAGGACGCCCGTCTCACGTTACATCTTTGGACAGAACGATTTGTTTAATTGAGGTCTCTTTTTAAGCCTTACAGTCATCTCCTCCTATAGAGAGTCTCTAGTTCCATCCTCTTCTCCTTGAACAAGTTAGCTTATCTAACTCTGATCGTCAAGGAGAAGGCATATGGTCAAACAAACAATTAGTCCATATGATTTACTGGTACATTTGACCACTGGGACTCATACTCCTAGATTCAGGAATGCCATCATTGAGGAATTATCTTCCACCATCTAACATGCTTTTACAAAAAGGTTTACCATAGTGTCAACCTGGTTTGTCAGGATCGGCTTCGTTCAACGAAAACTCCGGCACGACATACTGATAATAACAGACTCGGTGGCTGACATTCATTACCACAAAGACTTCTCCCGAGCTTGGAAGATTGAAGTAAATCTCGAGAAATACCCTGGCTTCCTTATCAAAGACAGGTACCCTTGGATTCATCGTAGTGATACAGGAGTTTTTTCCACAGATCGACGGGATCCTAGGAGGAGAATGACAAGTCTCTTCCTTCTGCGAGATGCACTTTCAGCCAGCAGTGGTTACATCTCTGAAGTCACTGTTTCACTCAAGTTTGTCAAACAGGCAGCGGATTCCTTCAAATCCAACCTGTTTTGAGGCACAACTATGTGCAAAAGTAAGATACCCCCTTTTTCTTGCCAGGCAGGAAACGGACCTAAAAAGATGGTTGACAAACAGAAATTTCCTCCGAGGAGTCAACCTCCTCGCGTCTTCACCACATTGGACACTCCCTCCATACGCAACAAAGAAAGGGAGGCAGGACCATGCTGTACCACTAGGTCTCTGGGCTCTGGTCAGAGTTCGAACGGTATCGGTTCTTAAACCTCCCAAGATGGGGCAGACGTCCTACCAACAAGTGGTATCATGCCCTCCGAGGAGAACTCAGATTTGAGCTTCAGCTTGTTTTTCAAGCAACAACCGATGTTGACCTCTAACTTGAGCTAGAACTCATGGATGGGAAACAGAGTGCGGCCAAGGAGATTTCCTCTAGGTGCTGGAACTCTCCCTTCTGAGGGAGAGTCCCTCTAACCACTTGTCAACAATCCTCCTGCTTGAGGGAAGAATCGCCGACTACAGTAGCAGATGTTAGTCATGTCTTTCCCATCCACGGAGAAGACTTCCTTTAACGGTTGGTCTCCCCTTCAGAGGATTCCTGCAGCGAAGAAAGGTATTCCCCCCACTCCCCTGTCAAGGGAGTAGACCCTCCACCAGCCATTAGGTAACAATCTTCCTGGTTGCGGGAAAGATCGCTGATAGCGGCAGCAGACGGTGATCGCCTTTCTCATCCGCGGGAGAAACTGCCCCTTTATCCTGTTTGGTCTTACCTCTGGAGGATTCCTCCAGCAGGAATCGGATTCATCCATCCACCACCCTTGATCTTCGGTGTGGAGAAATAGATAGGAAAAATACTAATTATTTCTAGATTTATTATTTATTATCATTACTCAGATTAAACTTAATGCAGTAATATATTTTATAACATTTATGTATTGTTTATTTGAACTCTACTTCATCTCTAAAAGAATTATTTTTATTATAGTGACGGTGCCCTGAACCCAGCAGGGATTATAGGTTAGATGGAGAAGTTGTCAATAGAAATGTTAATCAAAGCCTGTTTCGTTGTTATAACTTCTTCCCGTACACTGACGAGTGATTCAAGCACGCCCAACTACCTTGTGATGTAATTAAACTTGAGAGAAAAAAACAATCATGAATATACTGCTAATATAACAATAGTTTCCATGGATAGTGTTTTGCATACTTGTCCAAAGAAACAAGTGAACATAAAGTGGCACAGAATAGTTTTCAGCGGCAGCCAAACTGTAAGCGTTGTCAATGTCCAAACCCGGCTGACTGTCCATACAGATAATGAACCACAGTGTTGCGGGATTCTCCTTTAAGCTTGAAGTTTTTTATTGACATACGCCTGGAACTTTCTCTGGATAATATCCACTGTACATTAAACGGAAAGGCTGTCTTGATGTTAACAATCAGAAAATTTACATCCCAAACCAGATAGGGCTTTATCCTGAAAAAAGGGCTTTTATATAAAGCAATTATTTAAATTACATTTGAATTTAGCCAAGATATGTATAATATTTATACTTGAATATTTACTGTGTATTTTCTAGATTGAATCCTAAGAGGCTTTGCCTGGATATATCTAGGTTGCTGCTTCTGGTTTTTGGAGACCTGTACTTTCTCCTCACTATTTTCTTTTTCTCAAAATAAATATTTCTTATATTTTTGTATACAAACTGTTTTATTTACTACACCATAGTGTCCCCTTCTCAGCCACTAATTTAGTTTTTACTTTAGTATCATTGTTTTTTCCCCCCCTATTCTTTTTGTTTCCTCTACTGATGTTTAGTAGTGAACCCTCGTTTATCGCGGTAGATAGGTTCCAGACCCGGCCGCGATAGGTGAAAATCCGCGAAGTAGTGACATCATATTTACCTATTTATTTAACATGTATATTCGGACTTTTAAAACCTTCCCTTGTACGTAGTACTGTTAACAAACTACCCTTTAATGTACAGAACACTTAATGCATGTACTGTACTACAGCACCCTAAACTAAAACAGGCACAAATATTAAAGGCGATTTTATATCATGCGTTTCCTAAACACCTAAAAAGCACGATAAAAAATGGCAACCAATGTTTTGTTTACATTCATCTCTGATCATAATGAAGAAACAAACTCATTTAGTGTACACATATATGTATAGGTTAGTTTTTGCATCGATTATATTGATTATACAGTATGTTGATTTTGTTATTACCAATGTTTTACTTAATTTTTCTTAGGACTTCCAAATGAAATGTTTTTCTTTATGACGCCGCCTGAAACGACGGCGTCATAAAGTACTGTACGCTCAGTAAACAACCACGCTCAGAACAAAGAAGGCATTTAACGCGCATGATGAAAATGATAAATAGTGATATTTACAGTAAAAGCATTTACAAAATATGTTATTACAAATATAATTTACCGTATCTATATAAAATCATACAGTACATACTGTACGTAGCAAAGCAGGAAAACAATTTACGAGAGAGAGAGAGAGAGAGAGAGAGAGAGAGAGAGAGAGAGAGAGAGAGAGAGAGAGAGAGAGAGAGAGAGAGAGAGAGAGAGAGAGAGAGATTGTTTTACGTACGTAAATGTAAATTTTAAACAAAAAAAATATGATAGGTTACAACATGTAGACTTTTAAAACCTTCCCTTTAACTTAATGCATACAGTACTAAACTATAAAACAGGCACGAATATTAAAATGTTAGAATATGAAAGTAAAAAATAAAGATTGTTACTGTACTCACCACGAAAGAAGTTCAAGAAAAACTTGAATGATGATGGCGATGAATTTGCTGCACAGTAGAAATGATGATGATGAAGCTGATGATGTGTTCTACTGTGCAGCCAATGAGTAGTATTTTACGTCTCTTCAGACGGAGGTGTCTTTTCCTGGGACACCTCTTCAACTTCTTCAATTTCTTCCGAAGGCGTAGTAGCAGGAGGAACTGGCTCTTTTTTGCGAGGCTGGAAGAACATTGTGATCGGAAGTTGTTGCCGCTGCTTCTTTTTTCGATCTAAGAGCATCTTGTAGGGAGTCATGATGTCATCGACCTTGTTGGAAAATTGCATAGACCGAACCATATCCTCGTCCCACTCTTGCAACATTTCTTTCAACTCCTTCGCATGGTTGCAGGCCTTGGCAAGCCGTTCTAATGTTAAGCCCGTTTTTTCGACATTTTCTTGGGTCTCTTCCTGGGTTTCACTCTCTTCTTCGCTTGCCGATTTCGTCAGGTCTTCGAGGTCTGCGTCAGTTAGGGGCTGGGAATGGCAGTCCAACAACTCGTCGACGTCTTCAGTCGTCATGTCGCCAAACCCGTCACCTCCAATTATGGCAGCCAACTGCACAGATTTGCGTATTGCAGAGTGTTGGATTTCAGCAGGTGTAAATCCCTCGTCGTCGTAAACAATCTGGGGCCACAACTTCTTCCAGCTCGCATTCACGGTTGCAGGTTTCATCTCTTGCAGTGCCTTCTGAATATTCTGCAGGCACGTGGCTATGGTGTACTGCCGCCAGTACGCCTTCAAGTTAAAGTCTTCATCCTCATCATCTTGGGCAGCATCCACACACGCAACGAGGTCCGCCAAGGTATTCTTCGTGTAGAGGGCCTTGAACGCCCTGATAACCCCCTGGTCCATCGGTTGAATTAATGACGTGGTGTTGGGTGGCAGGAACTCAACCTGAATGCCCTCATGCGACAGATCAGTTGCATGTCCACCAGCGTTATCCATAAGGAGAAGGATCTTGAATGGCAAGCCCTTCTCTATGAGATATTTGCTGACTTGCGGGATGAAACACTGGTGGAACCAGTTGGAGGTCAGCGTCTTTGTAATCCATGATTTTGGATTATGCATCCAGTACACGGGAAGGAGATTCTTATTCTTATTTTTCAAAGCGCGAGGATTTTTCGACTTATAAATAAGCCCCGGCTTTAGCAAAAATCCAGCAGCATTGCCACACATCACGAGGGTAACGCGATCCTTGAATGCTTTAAAGCCAGAGGCTTTGGCTTCCCCTTTGAACAGGAAAGTTCGCGACGGCATTCTCTTCCAAAACAAGCCGGTCTCATCCATATTAAACACTTGTTCCGGCTTGTATCCACCTTCAGCGATAATATTCTTGAATGTCTGGTTCACGTAAGTTTCAGCAGCGGCAGTGTCAGCCGAAGCAGCCTCGCCATGCAGGGAAACGCTTTTCAGGGCGAAGCGTTTCTGAAACTTCGCGAACCATCCTTTGCTGGCGGAAAAACGTTGTTTCTGAGGCTGGGAATCAGTGGATGTCCCTGGTTGAGGTTCATCTGCATCATCGTCTTCTTCAGCATGGTTGCCGTCGTCGTCTTGAGGTTCCTTTGCAGCAAAATTCTCATACAAGCTCAAAGCCTTTGTTCGGATGGTGTTCGTATCCAAGGCAATGTTCTTCTTCTGGCAGTCAGCAATCCACACAGCTAAAGCACCTTCCATGCGTACGATCGTTTTATTACGCGTTGTAACGACTCGCTTCGCTGATCTGCTAAAGGTGATTGCAGCCGTCTTTCTAATGTTCGCCTCGTCCTTCTTGATATAGCGAACAGTAGATTCGTTGATTCCAAAATGGCGCGCTGCGGCCGCGTAGCTTCTACCGTCTTTCAACATATCGAGAAGCGTAACCTTCTCAGCAATCGTCATCATCCTTCGGTGGCGTTTAGGCTCACTACCAGCCTTAGTAGAAGCAGAACGCTTGGGAGGCATTGTACAGTAGGATTTAACAGAAAGTTCAACAAAAAGTTCAACTTAAAACAGTCGCACACAGCACAGATTAAACTTCACAAACTTAAGAACGTCTACTCAGCGATACGCCGTGAGAGAAAGTGGACGACCCGGGCCCGCGAGAACCTAGATGCTGCGGGTTGGAGATGCGGGCAAAACACCAATCACAGGCTAGGTAACAAAACTTGAGTTCTGATTCGTCATCTATCAGCGCTTGAACCAATCACAACCCGTCTTATATGATGCGTAGGTTACCAACTCAAAGTACAAGATACCCCGCGTATACCGTACGTACAGTATTAATAATAATAATAATAAATAATGATAATAATACAGTAATAATAATAATAATGATAATAATAATAACAATAATAATTTTATTAACAACAACAATAATAATAATAACAATAATAATAATAGCTTTACGTATGTTATTTTATTCTTTTGTAGGATGTGTGTGTGTCTCTCTCTCTCTCTCTCTCTCTCTCTCTCTCTCTCTCTCTCTCTCTCTCTCTCTCTCTCTCTCTCTCGTACGCTTATTCGAAATGTGATTTTTGCAACAAAGAATATTATTGGATGCAGCTACGTACGTATACATACAAAAGATTCATGGAAAAGAAGCACATCCATTACATTTGTAGTACTGTACGTACAGTAGTAGCCATCAGCAGCCTTACACCATTCTAATATGGTATGACTGCATCTGATTTGCGTTTCATGTTCGATTTAATTTTACTACGTACTGTATACAGTACTGTATTATCGTATGATCACATTCTCTTTTCGTGTTTTATTTCTTTCTGTGCTGAATTATATATCATATGTAATGCAATGAACAATCAGTAAGAGCAGATATTACTAATTACAGTATTAATGGAATTACAGGTAACGAAATATCGTATTTGGGGGTCTTCAGATTTCGCGGTATTTTCGAAATTTCCGGAAAATCCGCGATATGTATATATATATATATATGGGTTATGGAAAAAACCCGCGAAGTGGTGAATCCGCGATGGTCGAACCGCAAAGTAGCGAGGGTTCACTGTACTTACATAACCTGAAATTGGCTTACCTTTGAATAATATTATGCAGCTACAGTTATAGCTGGGTACCCTTGCCCAGTAAAAAAATCAAGGGGTGGTGCCCAGTGCCCAGTTCTCTTGACCTGTTACCTAGATTTTTGGGGTATTCCACCGTTTTACCTTTTTGTGTGGTGAATGTTGGAGTGTGGTCGGCATTCGGATGCTACGTAGTTTGCGTGCTACATCTGGCCACAGTCCACAAACCACTACATCGGGAGCAAGCAACCCTCGACTCGCCAGCAAGACTCATCTTACCCGGCAGATTTGTCACGTCCATTAACTCATCTGTGACTCCCGACGGAGATGTCTCTCCTTGCAGAAGCGAGGCGAGCACCCTCTCTCAACTGAGAAGTTGGAAAATCAAGCGCTGGCGCTGGGAAAGCGTCGCGCAACGCTTTTCTGTCACGTAACGTAACACGAGAATGAGTTGGGTCCAGAGGTGGAAGCCAAGTGGGGGAGCAACAGAGGGTCGTGAACCACAATCGCGCGCTCTGTCAGAACTCGTGTGGGGAGGAACCTCATCGCTAACTCCTGTTGAATGGAAAACAGGAAGTGGGCTGCGCAAGCCTGAGGGTTCAACATAACGGTGATCGTGCCCGCACGAACCCTCCGAGCGACAAGAGTTCGAAGACTGTCTGTCATAAGAGTAAAATAAACTCTTGATGACGATGGCTGCGCGCAGCGAGATGGTCGCATGCGTAGCGCTGATCCCGCGCGCGAACACTCTGTGCGACGAGAGTCCAAAGGCTCTCTGGCATAAGAGTAAAACTCTTGATGACGATGGTCGCGCGCATAGCACTGATCCTGCGTGCGAACACTCCGTACGACAAGAGTCCGAAGACTCTCTGTCATAAGAGTAAAACTCTTGATAATGAGGGTCACAAGAACCAGAAGGTTCAGCGTGATCGCATCAACCCCTAGAGGTCACGCGACGAGGAGAGAACTCCCTGCTAAAAGAAACTGAAGGTTCAGAGTAGCGCTGGTCGCGCGAGCACAAAGGTTCAGAGTAGCGCTGGTCGCGCGAGCACAAAGGTTCAGCGTAGCGCTGGTCGAGCGACCGCGAATGCTCTACGTGACGAGAGTCCAAAGACTCTCTGTCAAAAGAGTAAAACTCTTGATGACGAGGGTCACGAGAACCAGAAGGTTCAGCATGCTCCCTGCTACGAGAAACCGAAGGTTCAGAGTAGCGCTGGTCGCGCATCACGAAGGTTCAGAGTAGCGCTGGTCGCGCGAGCACGAACGCTCTACGCGACGAGAGTCGGAAGACTCTCTGTCATAAGAGTAAAACTCTTGACAATAGCACGAGAGCCTACAAGCTCAGCGATACCAATGTTACGAGACCTTGAATGGACAACGTAATGGGAAAACCGCAGTCTCCCTGCCACAAGACCCCGAAGGATCAGCGTGACTAAAGGTAGGAGAGCCTGAAGGCTCAGTGTAAACTAGGTTGCGAGACCCCGAAGGGTCAGCGCAACGAGAAACCGAAGCTTCCTTGTCACGAGACACCGAAGGGTCAGCGTTTCTGATGATGCGGGAGCCGGAAGGTTCAGCGTGGCTGATGATACGGGAGCCGGAAGGTTCAGCATGACTGATGGTGCGGGAGCCCAAAGGTTCAGCGTGACTGATGGTACAGGAGCCCGAAGGTTCAGCATAACCTTCGCTACGATAGCCAGAAGGCTCAGTGAAACTGAAACCCAAAGGTTCCAAGTCACGTGAACCCGAAAGTCCAGCGCGACAGAGGCCCGAAGGACTCCCAAGGTCATGAGAACCCGCAGGATCCACATGAGGAGAGCCCGAAGACTCACGATCATCATGAGGAGAACCAGCAGGTACAAAAAGACGTCTTGTCACAGCACGAGGAGGAGAACGTCCAGGATGGAGAGTGGTCACAAACCCTTCCACCCTACGATCCTCCAGAGAGGAGGAGCAGACTTCGCCCGATGGGGGAAACTAATCCAGCTCTAAAGATATCTCCTCTGCAAGGGAAGTTTGTTCTCCCAAAGTAGAAGGTCGCTTAAAACAAGGCTCTCACTCCGCCCCTGGAGGAGAACCATATGCGTAATGGAGACCGCCGATGCCCAGAGGCGGTCTTCTCTCAAGAATGAGAGACTTGTTCCCTTGAAGGGGAAAGCTGCTTTCGAGAAAGCTTTACTCCCGCCCCTGGTGGATCAGCAAATTCCTCGGTGTTGGAAACTGACTCAAGGCCTGACAGACAGACTGCAGCGCCTGTAACAACACACAGTTCTAACACTAAAGCTGAACATAAGTTTTCTCTGGCGATCAAGAGCGAAGTTCCCCCCGAAGGAGGAACAAGCCTTGGACTTGCTTTTCACCAGCTCAAGGGGAAGAAGTACTGTCTTTGGCGATGAGATAGCAGAAGCAGATCTCGTCAAGCTGTAAGCAATTCTTCCCGAAAGAGGGAAGGTTGCTGAACGGCTGAAGTAGGGAAGCTCTCCCTCGGAAGGGAGAGCAGCCCAACTCCGGGAAGATTCTCCAACCCTTGGAGGTGAACCTCCTGGCAGCTCTCTATGCTTCCCATCAACAAGCCTTGTTCAAGTTGAATGTCGGCAATGAGTACTACCTCGTAAGGTGGGCAGCTCACGAGCTGCCACAGGAAGCGCAGGACGACACTGCCCGGGGCGGCTGAAGCCATCGGCCTTGCTTTCTATGTCGCTGCTACCTGTTAGAAAATGAAATAAAAGTTGTGATGAATTACAATTCATAACTCCGCTGCATAACATGAACTATTCAGGGAATAAGTCACCTTCCTTGTAAGAGAAATTATATTTTCATAATAAAATAAAATTTTTGAACATACTTACCCGGTAGTTATATATATAGCTATACGACCCTGACGTCCAACAGAAATTTCAAAACTCGCGGCAATCACAGATTAGGTAGCCAGGTGTACCACCTGCGCGCCCCTAGCGAGGTACCTGGAACCATTCCATGATTCCTCAGATCTTCCATGCCCATAGTCTCTAGAGGGGAGAAGGGGGGAATTAAATTATATATAACTACCGGGTAAGTATGTTCAAAAATTTATTCTATTATGAAAATATTTTCTAAACATCTGACTTAGCCGGTAGTTATACATATAGCTGATTGACACCTTTGGTGGAGGGTCAGAGACAGCCAACATTGTTGGAATTTTACTTAAGAGTTAATAAACAAGCTTAAGGGTTCGTACCTGATAAGGAAGCTGACTTCAATGAATTCTTTCATTATGTCCGCTTTCCTTATGAGACTCAGCGATCCACCCAGGGGGCTGAAGACCTCTAGGAGCTGTCAAACCGGTGTAAAAACCTCTATGTGACTGGACCTCCTCCAATACCCTTGTTCCGGGGTGCTCTCAAGGAACAAATTGACCACCTGACTAAAGTCAATGATTGTGGAAGACTGTTGCAATCTCCACGAACAACCATAAAAATACAAAAGTTCCAAGAGAAGAAAAGGGTATTAGGATTATGGGAATGTTGTGGTGGATCCTTCCCCCACTACTGCACTCATTGTTACGAATGGTCCCAGAGTGAAGCAGTCCTCATAAAGAGTCTGGACACGTTTTAAATAATGTGAAGCGAACACAGATTTACTCCTCCAAAAGGTTGTGTCCATAATGCTCTGTAACGATCTATTCTGCCTGAAGGCCACAGAAGTTGCTACAGTTTTAATTTCATGCGTCTGACTTTAAAACGCTTGCGGTCTGCCTTACTGCAATGTGCATGAGTTTCTCTTATTAAGAGCCTGATGAAGAATGAAAGTGCATTCTTCGACCTCTGTAATGAGGGCTTCTAGACCGCGCACCAAGGACCTTCTGTCTTGCCTCGCAACTTTTCCGTTCAGTCCATGAAGAACTTCAGGGCTCTTACTGGACACAGGACCCTTCTCCAACGCCTCGCCAACCACATCCGAGAGGTTCGGAAACTCAAAAGCCATGGGGCAAGGTTGAGAAGAGCGTTCATTCTTGGCAAGAAAGCCTGACGGCAATGAGCCGATAGCTTTGTATCTCGAGAAAACCAACATTTTCACTAAAAGCATGAATCCCACCGACTCTTTTAGCTGTCGCCAGACTAACCAAAAATAGAGTCTTCATCGTGAGGTCTTTAAATGAAGCTGAATGCAAGGGTTCAAACCTGTCACTCTTAATGAACTTTAGGACTATATCCAGATTCCAAGCTGGTGAATCCTGGAACTATTGCTTTGATGTTTCAAACGATTTGAAAAGTTCCTGTAGGTCTTTAACATTAGAAAGGTCCAAGTGTTGGCCTGAATACGGTTGCTAACATACTCTTGTATCCCTTGATGGTAGAGGATGAAAAAAAATTACGTTTCCTTTGAAGATATAACAGGAAGTCAGCAATCTGAATTATAGAGGTACTAGATGAGGAAACAGAGTTGACTCTGCACCCCTCTCTAAAAACTTCCCACTTGGATTGGTAAACCTAGAAGGTAGACGTCCTTCTTGCTCTTGCAATAGCCCTAGCTGCCTCCTTCAAAAAACCTCTAGCTCTTGTGAGTTTTCCGATAATCTGAAGGCAGTTAGATGAAGAGCTTGGAGATTGTTGATGGTAACTTTCCAAGAGGGGTTGTTTGAGTAGAACTACTCTTAATGAAAAGCTTCTTGGAGTGTTTACCATCCATTCCAGAACCTCTGTGAACCACTCTTTTGAGGGCCAAAAGTGGGCCACTAGAGTCAATCTGGTCCCTTCGTGTGACCCAAACTTTTTGCATCACTTTGTAATGAATTTTGAACGGTGGAAAGCCTACATGTCCATGTCACGAGCTGTTTGACACTCGACGTCGCGTTCTGCTTGATGCTCGACGTCCCCTCCCGCTTGACGCTCGACGTCACGTCTTGCAGGACGCTCGACGTCACGTCTTGCAGGACGCTCGACGTCACGTCTTGCAGGACGCTCGACGTCACGTCCTGCTGGACGCTCGACGTCAAGTTTAAGCTGGACGCTCGACGTCACGTCCTGCTGGACGCTCGACATCACGTCTGGCTGCTTGACTCCTTTTGGTTAAAGCGGCTGAAACACGCCATTTAACGATGGAGTTGTAAAGACGTTCGTCGTCAAGAACCTCTCGACTAGAAGCCTTACGACGCTTGGCGTCCAGGTGTGAAGCTTCCTGACGCTTAGGGTCCAGGCCTGCTACTCTCTTGGTGTCCGCATGCTGATAAACTTGCATGAGCGAAGAGAGTTTCTGTTGTATATCTTGCAGCATATTAAAATTAGGGTCCACTTGTTGTGGTACAGGAGACGTCACGTCTACCACAAGCTTGCTTTCTATGCCGTTTAAAGAGTGTGCAAAGCGTCCAGAGGACGATAACCAGACTGATGGTGGAGGAGGAGCATGAACTGAGGTCATGCCAGGCTCAGACAACTGTGCAACTGGGTGAATTGGACATTTCTTGACAGTTGCCGACGTCCTTAAAGGACCCTTGGCAGGAGAGCTTTCTTCGGTAGAATGAAAATGTTCAGGACTGCTCCAAAGACTACAACCAGTAGCTTGCGGTGTCATGATAGGACGCTGATTGACCGTATCCATTTTCCTCTTCACAGGTCTGGAAGCTTGACACCAGCCTCGTCTGAGCGCTGCGTCATCCGAAGATGACGAAAACACTTTGACCTCACCTTCCCTATGAGAAGGCGAGCGTCTTGGGAGGCGTCAATAGGTATGCTCGAGGTGACAACTGCTCGGGAGCTAAAGCATCTCGTTTCTTTTTGTCGTTCGACATTCCTTCCCCCCGGGGTTGGGGAGCTTGGAAGAGGTCTATGGTTGACATTCCTTCTCCCAGGGGTTGGGGAACTTGGAAGAGGTCTATGGTTAGAACATTCAACATTCCTTCTCCCAGGGGTTGGGGAGCTTGGAAGAGGTCTATGGTCGACATTCCTTCTCCCAGGGGTTGGGGAGCTTGGAAGAGGTCTATGGTCGACATTCCTTCTCCCAGGGGTTGGGGAGCTTGGAAGAGGTCTATGGTCGACATTCCTTCTCCCAGGGGTTGGGGAGCTTGGAAGAGGTCTATGGTCGACATTCCTTCTCCCAGGGGTTGGGGAGCTTGGAAGAGGTCTATGGTTAGAAGAACGACAGGTCCTAGCAGACGAACCATATATTAAGGGGTGGTGCTTAGGCCGAAACAAAGAGCCCAAAACTGGACAACTTCCTCCTATACCCGAACCTTCAGGTATTGCTTGAAGTTCGGATGGATGAGGATGTGGAAGAAAGCACCCTGGAGGTCTAAAGAGACCATCCAGTCATCCTTCCTTACTGCTGCTAGGACTGACTTCGATGTCTCCATGGAGAACTTTGTCTTCTGAACGAAGGCGTCGAGAGCACTTAAATCCAGGACTGGTCAATAATCTCCTTCTCCAAGAAGAGAGACATTTGATGTTGCATAGCCTGTCTCTTTGGCTCCTCTCTGTATCTGGCAGAGAGGTCTATCGGAGTTACTATTAATGGAGGTTTCACTAGCAAAAAGAATTTGCATCCCTCCTTTAGAAATAGTACTGACCAAAGGTCTGCTCCTCTCCTCTCCCAGGCTCGCCAGAAGCTGTTTAGTCTGGCTCCTACTGTTGTCTGTGCGGTTTAGAGACAAAAAGTATGCAGAACCTTTCTTGCTGATTTAGACACCAAATCCTGTGTGACCTTTAGGGCTAAAGTGGAAGAGACCTCTTTGACCAACTCTTGAGGAAGAAGAGAGTAAGAAAAAAGGGGGGTGCGTACCTCAATTCTGACTTCTGAATGGGTGTAACCCCAATGGACAGAAAAGAACACATTTGGGCTCTTTTCTTAAAGACCCCCGCTGAGAAAATGGCTGCTAACCCATTGGAACTGTTCTTTAAGGCTTTATCCAAGCTTGACATAATGAGGCTGAGACTATCAGTGTCCACATCCTTCAAGGCAGAAAACTTCTTCCCCAAGGCTCCCAGAGTCCAGTCAAGGAAAAAGAATACTTCGAAAGCTTCGAAGATGCCTTTGAGAGGATGATCAAGCTCTGACGTTGACCAGAGAATTTGGTCCTTCTTAAGGCCATCCGCACAGAGCGTCTACTAGACTCCAAAAATCTCCTTGGGCAGAGGTAGGAACTCCCAAGCTGAGAACTTCTCCCGTCTCGAACCAAACACTAGATCTGGAGGCCAATTTAGCCGAGGGAAAAAAGGGTAAAACAGTATTACCCTGGATATTCTTGGATTGTATCCAGTCTCCCATCATCCTCAAAGCTCTATTTAGATGATCAGGACAGCACCATCTTTGTAAACAGAGACTCCTTCGACACCTTCCCTAGCATAAACTTTGAAGGTGGGGAACGAGGAGCAGAAGGCACAAAATAATCCGGAAACTCTTCAGAAAAAACTCTCATGAGCTTCTATAAGTCAACCGAAGGATGAAGGATCTTAGGATCTTCTCCTACGAGAATTCCTCTAATAGATAAATAAGGAAAAAGAGATCATCGATCCCTTCTTCCTACAAGACTCTAACCGAGGTAGAGACGTCTTGTTTCCTAGGAGTTAACTCCTTAAGGTCCTGTAATTCTGGCCTCAATGGGTCCAAGATCATTACTTACTTTTACTTACTTTTACGGGTTTATTTCTCGCCCTCCTTCAGACACCAAGAGTCTGTACAGGCGGGCCTTGGTGTGTGAAAATAATTCTTCCTGTTAATATTTTTCTCTGTATCTTTTCAGTTATAGCGCCTGGCGTAACTATGTTCCAACGCTAGACGCTCGCGGTCATTACGATCGGAACCAAGACGTTCGCGATCTCAACGTTCGGCTCGACTGGTGTAATCACGACATCCGAGTCCCGATGCTCGACGTCACGTCTAACTGCTTGACGTTCGGCGTCAAGCTTGACACCCGACGTCAAGTCCAACTGCTGGACGCTTGACGCCATGCAACTGCTTAACGCTCGGCGTCACGTCTAACTGCTTGACACTCAACGCCAAGTCCAACTGATGGACACTAGATGCCATGCAACTGTTTGACGCACGGCGCCACGTGACTCTCGGAACAATGACGTTCGCGGTTTAGATGCTCGGAACTACACTTGACACTCGGCATCACGTCCAGCTACTTGACGCTCGACGTCACGTAACTGCTTGATGCTCAACGTCAAGTCCAACTGCTGGACGCTTGACGCCATGCAACTGCTTGCCGCTCGGTGCTACGTGACTCTTGGAACAGGGACGCTCGCGATTCAGACGCTCGGAACTATGACGTTCACGTCTAGAACATTGGCTCATCCAACAACAGAGACAAAGAAGTTGCACTCAGTTCCAAACATCGTGTCAAACTCTTACAGCATTGTTAGTAGTGCTGGACGCTCGACGTCCTGCTGGAAGCTCGATGACGTCACGCTTGCCATCCAATGACGTCCTGCTGGAAGCTCGATGACGTCACGCTTGCCATCCAATGACGTCCTGCTGGAAGCTCGATGACGTCACGCTTGCCGTCCAATGCTCTGATGCTCGGTGTTACGTGTCATGACTTCCAGCTACTCAACTCTTGGCGTGATGTAGTCCATTCCTTAACGCTCGGCGTCCTTCTTGACGCTAGCTTATTTGTCAAGAAGGAAGTTAAATATGTAAGACTTTTACCTCGCATTTCCTACGGCGAGGGCGAGCGTCCTGGGAAGCGACAACAGGAACGCTCGAGGGGACGTCTGCTCGAGCGCTAACGCCTCTCGTTTCCTTTCGCTGATTGACATTCCTTCTCCCAGGGGTTGGGGAGCTTGGAAGAGGTCTAAGGCTAGGATAACGACAGGTTCGAGCAGACGCACCCTCCACTGACTGATTAAATTCACTGCACTAATTTAGCACTGAAAATTGCACTTTTTATACTCTTTCACATAAGACCATAAATAGACCTGCCCGCTGCGAGAGATATTACTCATCCGCCAAGGGCTTGAATGAGAATTCAATAGGTTATTTGATTAATATTAGAAATCCCAATATCAAAAACAAAAATAAATAACGATACAGTACAAAGTAATTTGTGAGACTGTATCGATTGTCTGAGAACTACGTAGCGTAACTTTAACTGTACGCTAGTTTTATTTAAACACTGAAAATAGATCGATGATTATCTAAATAAAGTATACTAATAGGACAAATATATTCTTAAAAATAATATATTCCTTTTATATTATAAGAACTTAAAAACTTTTGGTTTGTAAGTAGAATTTTTACTTTTCATAAATAACGATACAAAGTAATTTGTGAGACTGTATAGATTGACTGAGAACTACGTAGCATAACTTTAACTGTACGCTAGTTTTATTTAAACTCTGAAAATAGATCGATGATTATCTAAACGAAGCATACTAATAGGACAAATATATTCTTAAAAATAATTTATTCCTTTTATATCATAAAAACTTAATACTTTTGGTTTGTAAGTAGAATTTTACTTTCTATTCTCTGCATAGAAAAAGAAATGAATATGCAAGTCATACTACGTAGTAACTACGTAGTTTACGTCATATGATTGTGACGTCATAGTGTTGGCGGAGTGTTTACCTACCGCCATCATGTTTATAACCCTTTTACCCCCAAAGGACGTACTGGTACGTTTCACAAAACTCATCCCTTTACCCCCATGGACGTACCAGTACGTCCTTGCAAAAAAATGCTATAAAAAAATTTTTTTCAGATTTTTGATAATTTTTTGAGAAAATTCAGGCATTTTCCAAGAGAATGAGACCAACCTGACCTCTCTATGACAAAAATTAATGCTGTTAGAGCAATTTAAAAAAATATACTGCAAAATGTGCTGGGGAAAAAATAACCCCTTGGGGGTTAAGGGTTGGAAATTTCCAAAGAGCCTGGGGGTAAAAGGGTTAAGAGTAGGTTCGTTGTTTTACAGTAGGCGGAAAAAACTCCTAAACCTACCCCTTTCAAGTTATGAACATATCGATCATAACCCAACCACTACTCTCAGTCGAAATAAAACAAAACTAGCGAAAGCCAACAGTAAATCGTACATTACCAAGATGACTGCAATTATACAGGTTACATCGAGTGAAAAATCCAACGATATTGCCAGCGTGAGCGGCAGGGAAGATCTGAGGAATCATGGAATGGTTCCAGGTACCTCGCTAGGGGCGCGCAGGTGGTACACCTGGCTACCCAATCCGCGATTGCCGTGAGTTTTGAAATTTCTGCCGGACGTCAGGGACGTATAGCTATAAATATAATTACCGGCTAAGTCAGATGTTTAAAATTCCTCGAAAGGGATTGAAACTTATAAACTTTAACTCTAGTACTGAAATAAACAAACGGAAGTGTTGAGGAACTGACGGCCACCCACGCAGGGGAGGGCGGCAAGATAGGGGAGACAACTCCCTTACGGCGGAGACCGCCGGATACGTTGTCAACTGTAATTAAAGTTACAGGTATTTTACAATATACGAGTATGTTTCAATATATACATATATACAAGCATATATATGTATAAGATAAAACACAAAAGAATAAACTAAACAGAAAAACAATCAAGGCAAGTCTTTGTGGGCGAGAAAGACAGCATGTCCGTCCTCTACCGAGCCATAAAGTAAAGCGGTTACTCATCCGAGAGGTGTGAGTGAGCGGGGTACCCAGTCTACCCCAACCCCCCACCCGCTAACTAGCGGATGGTGTAGTTATCCCTCACTAAAATGACAAATTCGTAGATAATTTGTATTTTTCCTAACTATACAAACCTTAGCTATTTACATGGGGGGTAATTACTTCGGCGTAGCTGAATGACGAGCCATAAAAGTTTTAACGAAGGCTTACTACCCCGCCGCTAGTTAGCGGGGGGTAGGGAGGGGTAGCTAGCTAACCCCCCCCCCACACACACACACCGGTGAATGCTTCACTTTGCTTAGGGGTAGGACTTATCTTGGGGGACAGGGCTGGTGGGCACATATGTGTAAATAGCTAAGGTTTGTATAGTTAGGAAAAATACAAATTATCTACGAATTTGTCATTTGTTCCGTAACTGAAATACAAACCACGCTATTTACATGAGGTGACTTAACCCTTAGGAAGGGCAGTAAGTCCCCTGCCATACTGGCTTTGGCTTGCCCGGGGACCCCAAATTCGAGTGTGCAGGTACTCAAGAAGTAAAGGGTCCCTGCTCCTAGCTGGCAGCTGTGAAACTGCTGCAGCCTACGTAAGCTGTGTGTGAAGGTGAGAAGTGACTCGTCCTAGGAAGTTGACCTGGAGTTCTTCAGATGGAAATCTAAGCTAGGACTCTCCCAATACCACCTCGTCCGGGTATGGGGACATGACAGTATTACATCTTAATACTAGGAACACAAGGGAGCATGGTTTACCTGCAGAGGTTCGAGGTCAGCTGTGCAGAGAAACCAGGATGCTGCTTTCTCCAAGGGAGGAGAGGATGAAGAAAACAATAAGGGCCAGGCAGATCTTTTCATTCACGCAGACTAAAACCGGGTAACAATGCCCTCAACCTTCTGCTACTTGTCCAATAAGGAGCCTGAGGTTAGACCAGCTGTTGTGCAGCCACCACAGGGCCGATAGAGAAAGTATCAAGCCTCCTGTGTGTCATGTCTTGCAGGTAGTGGGCCATGAAGGTAGTCTGACACTTCCACACCCCAGCTTGAGGAACCTGCGTCACTGAAAAGTTCTTCTTGAAGGCCAGGGACGTAGCTATGCCCCTGACGTCATGCGGTCTAGGGCGACGTGATGGAGGAGGGTCAGGATTCAAGGCCAGATGTATCACCTTGCGAATCCAGGCCGAGATGGTATTCCTGGTGACCCTCCTCTTCGTCTCCCCGGTGCTCACGAACAAGGCTCGCACCTAGGGACGAACTGCAGCTGTTCTTTTAAGATACAACCTCAGACTCCTAACTGGGCACAGTAGGAGATGGTCTGGGTCATCTGTTACAGAACGGAGACTCGAAACCCGGAAGAAGTCGAACCTTGGGTCCGGCACTCCCGGGTTCTGAGTCTTGGCAACAAACTCAAGGACGAACCTGAACGTTACCTCCCCCCATCCCCTTGAATGGGCGACGTCGTACGAGAGACCATGAAGCTCACTGACTCGCTTGGCCGAGGCCAAAGCTAGCAGGAAAACAGTCTTCCAGGTAAGGTGGCGATCAGAGGCCTGGCGTAATGGTTCATAGGGAGGTCTCTTCAGAGACGAACCACGTTCCATGGAGGAGGTCTCACTTCCGACTGAGGGCAGGTAAGTTCATAACTCCGTATGAGAAGGGAAAGTTCCAGTGAGGAAGAAATGTCCATTCCTTTAAGCCTGAAGGCGAGACTTAAGGCTGAGCGATAGCCTTTCACTCCCGAGACTGAAAGGCGCATTTCCTCCCGCAAATAAATACACGAGGAACTCCGCTATTGCTGGTAAAGTGGCATTGAGGGGAGAGATACCCCTTCCACGACACCAACCACAGAAAACTCGCCACTTCGCCTGGTAGACTCCTGCGGATGATTTTCACAGGTGGCCAGACATCCTGTTTGCAACTTGTTGCGAAAATCCTCTCTCTGTGAGGAGATGCTGGATAGTCTCCAGGCGTGAAGCCGAAGCGAAGCCACGGCTTTGTGGCAGATGTTGGAGTGTGGTTGTTTGAGTAGCTCGTGACGTGGAGGGAGCTCCCTCGGAACCTCCGTGAGGAGTTGCATAAGGTCAGGGAACCATTCTGCGTGATGCCATAGCGGAGCTATCAGGGTCATCGAGAGATTGACCGACGATGTACTGGTCTTGTTGAGTACCCTCCTCATCAGACAGAACGGGGGAAAGGGGTACACATCGACGTTGTCCCACCGTTGTTGGAAGGCATCCTGCCAGAGAGCCTTGGGGTCCGGGACCGGGAAGCAGTACAGCGGAAGCTTGTGGTTCAGCGCTGTAGTGAACAGATCCACCGTCGGGGAACCCCACAAAGTCAGGACTTTGTTGGCTACTAGATGAACCAAAGAACACTCGGTACTCACTATCTGTGTCGCTCTGCTCAGACTGTCGGCGAGCACATTCCTTTTGCCTGGAATGAAGCGAGCCGCTAGTGAGATCGAGTGGACTTCGGACCATCTCAGGATCTCTACTGCAAGATGGGATAGTTGTTCTGAAAAGGTACCTCCCTGCTTGTTGATATAAGCCACCACTGTGGTGTTGTCGCTCATCACCACCACAGAGTGGCCCGCCAGGACTTGGTGGAACTTCTGAAGTGCCAGGAACACGGCCTTCATTTCTAGCAGGTTTATGTGAAGGTAATTTTTTGATTCTGACCACAGGCCTGAGGTCCTGTGGTTCAGAACGTGGGCCCCCCACCCTTTGTTTGATGCGTCCGAGAACAGCATCAAATCTGGGGGAGGGACGAGAAGATCCTTTCGTAGGTTCTCGTCCGCCACCCACCACCGGAAGTCCGTCCGTTCCGCAGGGCCCATAGGGATCAAAGTGTCCGGGGAGTTGTGGCCTTGACTCCACCGGGACTTGAGTCACCACTGGAGGGATCTCATTCTGAGGCGACCGTTGGGAACGAGACGGGTCAAGGAGGAGAGGTGGCCGAGGAGACGAAGCCACGATTGGGCTGGGAGTTCTTCTCGATTGAGGAAAGGTCTCGCGACCTTCCTCAGCCTTGCTATCCTGTCGTCTGATGGGAAGGCTTTATGGAGATTGGTGTCTATGACCATGCCTAGATATACCAGTTTCTGAGAGGGTTGCAGGGAGGACTTCTCGAGATTTACCATGATCCCAAGATCATGGCAAACTTCGAGGAGCTTGTCTCGGTGGCGAAGAAGGGTTGCCTCCGAGTCCACTAGGATCAGCCAGTAGTCCAGATAACGAAGGAGACGGATGCCGATCCTGTGAGCCCGCAAAGAGATGAGGGTGAATACTCTGGTGAACACCTGAGGGGCTGTGGAGAGACCGAAGCACAGCACCTTGAACTGGTAGATCTTGTTGTCTAGGCAGAATCTTAGGTACTTCCTTAAAGACGGATGGATTGGGATCTGGAAGTACGCGTCCTTCAGGTCCAGTGTACACATGAAGTCTAGTGGTCTCACCGCAAGTCTGACCGTGTCTGCCATCTCCATGCTGAACGGAGTTTGCTTGACAAACCCGTTCAGGGTTGAGAGGTTGATGACTGGTCTCCAGCCTCCAGACACCTTTCTCACAAGAAAGAGTCGACTGTAGAAGCCTGGGGACCCGTCTACAACCTCCTGGAGAGCGTCCTTCATCAACATGGCCTGGACTTCTGTCCGAAGGGCTTGCCCTTTTGCCGATCCCATGGCAAAAGAGCTCAACGACACTGGATTCGCTGTAAGGGGAGGTAGAGAGGCTGTGAACGGGACGCGATAACCTAGAGTGATCACGGAGATCGTCCAGGCATCTGCCCCGAGTAGCTACCACCTCGTCGCGCAATTTTGTAGGCATCCCCCCACTGGTGGACATGCAGGGGGATTGCCAACCCTAGCGTTTAAGGCCTCGGCTGTTACCTCTAGGGTTCTTGCCTCCCCTGGAGGACTTCTTGCTCCTTCTGCTCTTGGCAGGAAAGGGCTTAGACACCTTCGGCTTCACTGCAGTAGTCTTCTTCGTGTCCTTAGCTGGACGGGGCTGTTGGGCCGCTGGAGGTTTGTAGGGCCTCGATGTCAGGGCCCTGTGGATGAGGGAATCCTGGTTGGACTTCCTCCACCTCTCAGCGGTGAGCTCTACGACCTTAGGCTCAAACAGACTCTTACCGAACACGGAAGAGTGTCTGAGCCTGCTAACCTCCGAACTGGGGACCTTCTGGTGGAACCTCTCGGCCACAGCGTCCCGACGTTTGAGAATCGTATTGGCCCACAAGCTCGAGACTTTGTGGGCCAGAAACTCAATGGTCCGTGTGCCCGAGAGTAAGAAAGTCTCCAGCGCCTTCCTGGTGCTTTCTTTGGAGAGGTCCTCGGACCGCACCAGGATGCCCAGAGACCCCAGCCAGATGTCGAGCCACGAAGTTACCTGCATGGCACACTTGGTGACCTTCTCCTGGCTCAAGATCTCAGTGGCTGAGAAGGACACATGCCGGTTGGAGAGTCTCTCAAGAGGGACTCCCCCTGAGTTCTTCCACAGAGTGGTGCAACGGAAGACTCAGACAAGACTCCTCAAGGATCTCAAAGTACCTCCTCTGATGGACTCGAGGAGGCGGGAGGAGCTTGTTACCGGCACTCGATCTGCTGGAGGAGGCAAGCTCAGAGAGCTGGCCCTCGACCTTGTCCCTGGCACTCTTCATCCCCTGAGACCAGGGCAAAGCTGCACTGGCCCTAGAGGGTTTCTGGGTGCCATAGACGTGGTCCAGGACCGTGTCCTTACCTTCGCGAGGGGGAATCTCAGGGTCTGGGATCCCGTTGAGGTTCCTCATGATGGTCAGGACTTGCCAGAAAGCGTGTTCTGACTCCTGGTGCTCTCCTCCTGAAGGACTGGCAGCGAAGTCTCCCATCCCCAGTGGCTCTTCCTGGGGGGACACGTGGACATCCTCGGCGGCTCTAGATGGTTCCTGCCTGATCCTTGCTGACGATTTGGGAATCGTCTTAAGAGTCCTTAGGCTCCCTCCTGGGCGGGATACAGGACTCGAGCAACGAAGGGGGCAGGCTCTTCTCCACCCCTGGACGAGAAGACTTCTCAGGGAGAGGCGGCGCTTCCCCCATTCGTGCGATGGGGAATGGTCAGGCTCATTCGACTCTCCTGAGGATGGGTAGTCCTCATCCGCAGGGGAGGGAGAGAAAGTCTGGGGGGGAGAAGGAGCCTTGCGCAAGGACCTGCGAGGAGACAATATAGGCCTCGGAGGAGTTTCCACGGGAGAGACTCCTCTCTTCCTCTTCAGGGGGAAGGAAGCTGCCGCTGGTTTGTGACCCCCGTCAGAGAGGGCGGTCTTAATCGCCTGCACAAGAGCTCTTACTAGGGTGCCGAACCAGGGCTGCTGGCTGATAGTTGCGCTGTCAGACACTCCCTCTGGAGGGAAGGGGATCGTACGATCCCTAGGAGTCGACAAATGTGGGTTCGCCTGTGGGGCTGAAAGGAAAGAGTCCCTAGACCTGTCCGGGAACCGCCACTCCTCCGGCGAGCGCGCTGGTCTACGCTTGCGGGGAGGGGAACGAGACGGAGACCTGTCCGCCTGGCGGCGCTTGCGCTAGGGGTCGCGTGACGGGCCCTGGTTAGGGTCGCGCGCGAAAGGCTTGCGCGACACAAGAATCTCGCGCGCGCGTATACGCGTGGGCGGGTGCGGTGGCGCGCAGGCGAGGATACAGGAGCGAGGGAGTGATGGCGATGGAGCGGGCGCGGGAGCGCGCAGCAGCGGGCGTGCGTAGGAGATGGCGAGGGCGTGTGGCGCGCAGGAGCCGGCACGGGAGGCGGCCGGACGCGAGGGAACGCAGCAACCTGATGCGGCCTCGGAGGGCGCGAGATAACGGGGGCGCGTGAGCGCTGGTGCAGGACCGCGTGTGGCAGGGATGGCGCGTTGGCGAGGAGGTTGGCACTGGTTCGACAGGACCGGCATGCTCGCCTGTGGACGCGCTGGCGATCGTGGGCACGCATGGCGCGCATCAGGATGTGGTCGCACTGGGGTGCGCTGCTGCGGCGGCCGCGCAGGGCGTGCGTTTGGATGAGGCCGCACAGGTGTGCACTGGAGGGTTGCGTTAGGCACCTTGATGACAGGAACGGGGCGCGTGACAGGAACAGGGCGCGCAACCGGAGCGTCACGCACGGCTGGAGCGCGTGCAGGATCGCGCGGTCTGGAAGGAGAGCCCAGGGGCGGCCATGAGCGCCCGTGGGCTAGCTTGGGAGCCTCCTGGCCGACGCGCTGAGATGTTGAAGCGCGTTGGCGCGTCACGCGCTGGATCTGGAATCGCGCGTCTCTCCAGACGGGCGCAGCGAGTCCAGAGGAGCCTGTGGGCGCCTGTGCACCAGCGAAGGAACCTTTTGGACTGCGCGCGACGAGGCAGGAACCGGGGGACGCTGGGGTGCCGGTGGGCGCGTGTGCGCAGGTGAGTGCTGGCGCGCTGGAGGGCGCCGGGGTGCAGAAGGGCGTGGGCACGTAGGGGAACCCTGGCGCGTAGCAGGAACGGTGGCGCGTACGTGCGAGGGTGAGCGCCGTGGCGCTACGTCAGGAACAGCGGCAACAGCAGGCACAGCAACGACAGCGGCAGGATGGCGCACAGGAAGAACCTGGCGCTTGAGGGTGAGAGGCGCGGTTTTGCGCTCAAGACCCTTCAGCCCCGAAGGGCCCGGAGACTGTGCAGCGGCAGGATCAGGTGGCGCGTCACGCGCATCTGGAACATTAGAGGTTGACGGCAACTCAGCAGGTCTGGGAGACTGGTCACTGTGTCCCGAAGGATGACCATCATCCGAAGGTGATCGCGAATGATCCCTGGAGAGGTCTAGGGTGGTAGCTGGCAGGATCGGTGAACGGCGAGTTGTCTCCTCCACAGAGGACTGTGGCGACGACGAGCCGAAGAGGGGCCTCTTAACCCCCTTGTAAGGGGAAGGAAGGCCTCTACGGCGAAGGGGAGGACGAGCCTTCCGCCTTATACGCCCACGAGGGGCCGTGGGATCAGCAAGCTGACCATCAAGGGGCCTCCGAAGAGGAGTCTCTGTAAGTGAACTCCCCCGAGGAGGAGAATCACCGGCAGCAGAGACCGTGGGACTTAGATCCTCCCTCGAAGGGTGTTCAGAGGGGGAATCTAAGCTGTCAGCTACCTCAGCCACAGGAACGGGGGTTTGACTTGACCCACGAGATGACTCCGTCACAACAACGTCAACCATAGACAGAGGATCTATCCCTGATGTAGTTGGCGATTGTTTGACGGCTGCACCCAGTTTGATCATGTCAAACAGGGCTTCCTTGGAGGGCAAACCCTGCAGCCCCAAGGAAGCCCAAAGCTGAAACAAATCATGATTGGACATTAAATCCTCCTCCGGGGGAGGAGGGGCAGCCGCCTCGCTATGAGAGGCAACTACCTCTCCTGCACCCCGGGATCTGTCAACAGCACAGCGGTCTACGCTACCACTCGCCGGCCTCTCGGAAGAGACCACTCGAGGGGGAGCTTCAGAGGAGGAAAGGGCAACGGAAGAGGAAGTCCTGGAATTTTCTCTCTTCAGAGAAGCCTCTGAAGGAGAAAGATCCCTTTTGGCCTCCTTCCGGTGCCGGGCAAACCTCTCCCACTGGGAGGTAGACCACTCCCTACATAAAATACATACATTATCACTATCACACCGCTGGCCCCTACAGTGAGGACATAAGGTGTGGGGATCGGTGTCGACCGCCGACATAAAGGACCCACAAGGGCGGCCGGAAAGTCCAGGGCAAATACGCATTGGTAGTAGAGGCCAACTTCAAGCACACTGCAAAAAGAGAAAGCAAAAAAAAAAAAAGATTAATATGGCAGTCAAAGCGAGGGAGAGCGCAGACAGGTCTGTTCTCTTCCCGAGCCAAAAGTAAAGTGAAGCATTCACCGGTGTGTGTGAGGGGGGGGGGAAGGGGTAGCTAGCTACCCCTCCCTACCCTCCGCTAACTAGTGGCGGGTTAGTGAACCCTCGTTAAAACTTTTTTTGGCTCGTCATTCAGCTACGCCGAAGTAATTACCCCCCATGTAAATAGCGTGGTTTGTATTTCAGTTACGGAACAAATTACCATAGCTCGTCTTTCAGCTACATCAAAAGTAATACTCTATAAATAGCAGAGGGTTTGTATTTACACTGGAACAATTATCATATAAAATACCATCAACACAAATAGGTACTGTAAATGATAGTTCAACGCTATGCAATATAAGAAGTATTCTAATGGCAGCATAATTTTCTATCATATATCAATAAGCTTTGAAGCCATGGATAATTACCATGACTATATGATGCAAATATTGTTGAAATATTCCATCCCCCATACTGTTGCCAAAACTTGAATTGTACATATTTTCTGATACAGTAAGAACTTTCAACGTAGGAACTTTCTATGATAAGAAACTGTGGGCAATAAATCAAAGATGTTTTCAATACGTCTAAAACAAAATACAAACAAATTATCTTCTATCAAAAGCCTTTTACTTTGCATAAATAGCTACAGGAATTCTAGATATATGTCTAAGGTAGCCCATTAGTGTTAGCAAGATCAGCTGACTGAAAACAATGGAAAGTAGGAGGAGGGATAATAAGCTACTTCTGAGGTTAATTATGTTGGGCTTCAGAAATTTTCAACTTGAATATTCCCTTTCTTCATGCTTCCAATGCAATTGGTCTGATGGGCAAGCAAGTTTTTCATTTGCAGTCTTTAAAAACGATTCATATCTGATTACCCACATACAAGCGAACCTCCTGATGAGGCTGGCAGACTGCATGTATGGCAAGTGCTATACAAGTCTTCAAAAATGTTGCTTTGAATTCAAGTTTTCTAATACTCAATTGTACAATCAACATATGCTGATAGATCTTTTTTGCTTCTAGTATAATTTACTCTATAATCAGTTTACGTAAGTACAATGCTATCATAAATTATTTAAGATTAATTATAAAGCAGACAATTAAACTATGATCATGTTAGTTAATGATAGAACTGCCTAACCCCATTAATTCAATGAACTGGTGGACGTACGTGCATAGTAACTTGTCTAATAATTTTCTATGCATATTGTCTAATATTTGTCTATGTATGTCATTTGCTAGTTATCAAGCTGACCTGTTTGTTTGGGTCGTCACCTTTTTACTGATGTGTGATCTGCCAGCCAAATTCCTAAGTCAAATGCAACCTGATGAGTAATAACAGAGCAATGTAAGGCGACAAAGAGCACTCAGGATTCTTAGGGCATCCTTCCAGTAAACCAAAAGGGTAGTACCCTGCCTCACCACCGGGAGTAGAGAAGACCTAATCCCACTATGATCATTGGTAGTAGGGTAGGTGGTAGGGCATCTTATGTTTGATTGTGCAGGTGACTTCATTATTAGGAAACAATTTTATATTCAAAATTACATTTGTCTGATACTCAAGTGCTCAGTCAACATCTGCCTATTCCTTACACTTAGTAGGATGGAGGAAAACAATCAGGATGATGCTAGGAAAGTTGCCTGAGTTGTAGCTTACCTTGTTAGACTTCTGACAATATGGCGTGTCGCAGTATGATTGTCAGATTGTTAGTCAGTTGCCATACCAGTAAGCCCGTAGAGAGCTGCTGCCTAGGCAGTGTATTGGCCCTCAGTCAACTGTCTGGATAAGCTTCAGACATTTATGACGTTGTGAGAGAGACAATCTAGACCCTTCAAGTTGTCACTTTCTAGAAGGGGTTTGAATTATGGCACCTGCATCTGAGAACAGCATCAAATCCGGGGGAGGACGAGAAAATCCATTCCCTTTCATAGATTCTCATCTGCCACCCACCACTTAAAGTCCGTTAGTTCCGCTGATCCCATGGGGATCCAGATGTCCGGGGAATCGCGAGTCTGATTCCACCGAGACTTGAGTCGCCACTGGAGGGATCTCATCCTGAGGCGACCATTGGGAACTAGACGGGACAGTGATGAAAGGTGACCGAGAAGACGTAACCACGTTTGGGCTGGAAGTTATTCTCGTCTGAGAAAGGTCTTGCGACCTTTCTCAGCCTTGTTATCCTATCGTCTGATGGGAAGGCTTTGTGGAGATTGGTGTCTATAATCATGCCTAGGTATACCAGTCTCTGTGTAGGAAGCAGGGATGACTTCGAGATTTACCATGATCCCCAGATCTTGGAAAAGTCTCAGAAGTTTGTCTCGGTGTTGAAGAAGGGTTGACATCGAGTCTGCTAGGATTAGCCAGTCGTCCAGATAATGGAGGAGATGGATGCCAATCCTGTGTGCCCAAGATGACACTAGGGCAAGCACTCTGGTGAAAACTTAGAGGTGCTGTGGAAAGACCGAAGCACAGCACCTTGAACTGATACTTCCTGTAGTCTAGGCTGAATCTTAATTACTTCCTTGAAGACGGATGGACTGGGATCTGGAAGTACGCGTCCTTTAAGTCAAGTGTAAACAAGAAGTCCTGAGGTCTTACTGCTAGTCTGACCGTGTCTGCCGTCTCCATGCTGAACGGAGTTTATTTAACAAACTTGTTCAGGGCCGAGAGGTCGATGACTGGTCTCCAGCCTCTAGACGTCTTTCTTACAAGAAAGAGTCGACTGAAGAAGCCTGGGGACCCATCGAGGACCTCTTGGAGAGAGCTCTTCTTCAACAGGGTCTGGACTTCTGCCCAAAGGGCCTGCCCCCTTGCCGATCTCATGGCAAGGGAGTCTATTGACACTGGATTCCTGGTCAGGGGAGGGAGAGATGTTATGAACGGGACGAGATATCCTAGACAAATCACTGAGATTGTCAAGGGATCGGCCCTGAGTTGCTTCAACCTGTCTGAGCAACTTTGTAGGCATCCCCCCACTGGTGGAGACACAGGGGTTATGCCTATCCTAGCGTTTGCGGCCTCGGCTGCTCCCTCTAGGATTTTTTCCTCCCCTGGAGGACTTTTTGCCTTTCTTGACCTTGACAGGAAAGGGCTTATTAAACACTACTGTCTTCGTTGCTGATTTCGTCGATGTGGTCTTGGTTAGACGGGACTGCTGAGGTGCTAGAGGTTTATAAGGCTTGGATGTTAAAGCCCTATGGAGGAGGGAGTCTTGGTGAGACTTCCTCCACCTCTCAGCAGCAAGTTCCACGTCCTTAGGCTCAAACAGGTGGGCTTCCTTTAGAGAGGAATGTCTGAGCCTATTTATCTCGACGCTTGGGACCTGTTGGTGGAACCTCTCAGACACTGCATCTCGACATTTTAAGATGGTGTTTGCCCACAAGAACGAGACTTCGTGGGCAAGAAACTCTATCGTACGAGTGCCTGAGAGGAGGAAGGTCTCCATAGCCTTCCTGGTACGCTCCTTAGAGAAATCCTCGGACCGTACCAGGATTCACAAGGTCCCTAACCAGATATCCAGCCACGAAGTAGCCTGCATCGCATACTTTGGGACCTTTTCTTAGTTAAGGACTTCAGCCGCCGAGAAAGAGACCTGCCGGCTGGAGAGCCTCTCAAGAGAGATCCCCCTGGTTAGTTCTTCTGGAGAGTGGTGAAGTGGAAGAGCTGGACTGGGCTCCTCCAGGATCTCAAAGTACCTCCTCTGTTGTACACAAGGAGGTGGGAGGAGCTTGTTTGTAGAGCCAGAACGGTTAGAGGAGGCAAACTTGGAGAGCTGTTGGGCGATCTTAGCCCTGGCACTCTTCAACCCCTGAGACCAGGGCAGAGCTGCACTGGTCTTTGAGGGTTTCTGAGTGCCGAAGACACGGTCTAAGACCGTGTCCTTGGCCTCCCGAGGGGGTATCTCTGGGTCGGAAAACCCACTGAGAACCCTCATAAGTCAGGACCTGCCAGAATGCATGTTCTGACTCTTATTAATCTCCTTCTGATGTCGGACTTGCAGCGAAGTCTCCATCTTCCATCCCCAAAAGCTCTTCTTGGGTTGGGTCGCGGACATCCCTTGAGTGGCTGGCTGTCTCCATCCTTGTAGTCCTGGCAGAGGATTTTGGCATGATCTTGGAGTCTTTGAATTCCTATGCGCGTAAGAGGGAGCGCGCGCATGGAAGACTGCTGGCGCGCGTGCGGAAGACAGTTGGTGCTGGCGCGCGCAGAAGCAATGGCGAGCATGATAATGCTGGCGCGTAGGAAAGCACTGGGTTGCAGGTGCAGGAGAGTGCTGGCACACAGGTGCAGGTGATCGTTGGCGAGCAGGAACGATCCACAGAAGAGTCCGGGACCGAAGTCCAAGGACTAACTGCAGCGTAAGGTAGCGCTGGTAGGTCGGCAGGTCAGCTGGCAGGACGACCAGGAATTGGGATGAGCCCTTTGGAAGGGCGAACATCCATTGATGGCGACCATGAAAGGTCCATAGTAGAATCCAGGACCGAAGTCCAAAGACTAACTGCAGCATAAGGTTGCGCTGGTAGGTCGGCAGGTCAGCTGGCAGGACGATCAGGAACTGAGATATGCCCTTTGGAAGGGCGAACATCCACCGATGGCGACCGTGAAAGGTCCATAGAAGAGTCCACGACCAAAACCTAGGTACTAAGCTGCAGCCCAAGGTTGCGCTTGTAGGACTGCTGATAGGATGATCAGGAACTGATGATGCCCACGAGAGCTGGTGGACCAGCAAGCTGACCTTCAGCAGTAGTGATCCTCCGAAGAGGAGTCTCTATGACTGGCCCCTCTCTTGAGAGAGGTGATCACTTCGCAGGAGAGACTTGCCTTATACTATGGTCCGCCCCCGAAGGAAGAGAGACTCGGTAAGGGGGGAGTGTCGTCTAGGCGAAGACAGCAACAGCAGTCAGAGTCTGTGAAGTGATTAAGATGCATGAAGTTCTCCCTTGGAAGGTGGAAATAACCTTTCCTCAAAGATGAAGTGCTGATCAGGTGTTGCCATGGGCGTACTCGTGAGAGAAGGGATGACGCCCATGAGGGCCGATGGATCAGCAAGCTGACATTCAGGAGTGGCGATCCTCCGAAGAGGAGTCTCTATGAGTGGCCCCTCTGGCGAACGAGAGAGGTGATCACTTCGCCGGAGAGATTTACCTAAGACTATGCTCAGCCCCTGAAGGAAGAGAGACTCGGCAAGGAGGGAGAGTAGTCTAGGCCGATGTGGGAAGTTCTCCCTCGGAAGGGAGAAACAACCTCACACCTGGGGAGGAAACTTTCCCTCGGAAGGGAAAGTTGTCCAACCCCTGGAGGCGAAGCTCCTGGTAGCGTACTACGATGATCTGAAGTGCTGATCATGTCATGGGCATACTTCTAAGAGAAGGGATGACGCCCATGATGATGTCCTCTGAGGGACGGCAGTGACAGCAGATTCCCCAGGCATGAACAGAACAGCTCTGCTTCGTCGGCACTCTTAGTCGAACGAAGAAAACTACATAGCTAACAGAGGAAAAATAAAATAAATTATATAACAGAAAATTCCCTAGGAAGGAACTCCGAAGAGGACCACCGAGGGAACAACATAAAATAAGTATTGCCTCCTCCCTTCCCCAGTCGACATCCACGGGAGAAGGGGAGCAGAGTAACTGTAATAAAAACAAGAATTACTATTATTTAAATCAGCTAAGAATATTCACTAATAGTGAGAACCACTGATCCTCCGAAGGGAAGTGTTCCCCCACGGAGAAGCTGAAAAGTTAAAATTACAAACAATTATAATTTCACTAAAATAATTGAGAAAAACAATCGGAAGAGCAACCTAACCCGCGAATGGGAAAGGTGCTCCACCCGTTAGTACACTGTCGTTGAAAGGTGAACGACCTTGAGAAGAGAAAGACCGTAGTCAATCTCTGAGAGGCCACACTCAGTAATCCATGTTTCCCGTAGGAAAGGGAAAAGGCGAAGACAACAGTTGAATGAGGAGGGTCCAAAAGGTGCAATTTCCCCTGCGGCGGCCGAGTCAACGGTCATATGCCGACAGGAAGACCGATGGACCAGAGGGGGAGAGGTCGTTCTCCACGAAGGGAAGTGTCCTGCCCTTGCGCAAGTGTCATAAGAACTTGTCGTATATGTATCACACGACAGTACAAACAATGAAAAGGAAACTTACATTTCTAAACATATATATACAGTATATACATAAACATTAAGAATGTTTTCATATACAGTATACATATACATAAGAAAAAGTAAGTTAAAAGACAAAAATTAATGGTAGTCCAGAATAGGCGAGGAGGAAGAGCGGAAACATCCGCTCTCCATCCGAGCCAAAAGTAAAGCGAGCTCAATCACAGATGTGTGAGAGGTGGCGGTAGCAAGCTACCCTCCCCCTACCCCTGCTAACTATCAGTGTGGGTAGTTAACCCAGGCTAAATTTTAATGGCTCGTCATTTCAGCTACGCCGAAAGTAATAACCTATAAATAGCGTGGTTTGTATTCCAATTACAGAATAAAAAACAAATTATGCAATAAAAACTCCCTCGGCAGGAACACCTAGTTTGCGGACAGGAAAGGTGTCCAGCGAGAAAACAGACACAAAATAAGGACTGCGCACTCCTTCCTTGGCCAATATCGAGGGGAGAAAGAGAGCGCAGCGTAAACACTGTAACAAAACAAGAATTACAATCAATTCATTCAGCTACAAAATAATCACTACTCGGGAGAACTACTCGATCCTTCGGTGGGAAAGGGTTCCCGCGCGGAGATGAAGTTGAAAAGTTAAATTATGAACAAATAAAATTTCACTTAATTAATGAAGAAATAATTCGGAAGCGCAACCTAACCCGCGAATGGGAAAGGTTCTCCCCCTGCAGAGCACAACTGCCGGCCATCCATGAAAAGAGAGTGGCGAAGACCTTGAGAAAGAGCAAGACCGAAGTCAAGCTCTGAGAAGGCCGCACTCCCTTACCCCAGATTACATGTAGAGGGGAAGGCGATGACAACAGCTGAACGGAGAAGTATCCAAACGATGGTGATTTCCCTGCAGCAGCGGCCGAGTCACACAGAAGGCTATTCCCCAATGGGATGGCCGATGTCCCAAGGGAAAAGGTCGGGAGGGAAGGTTCTCCGCCCTTGAGAACCTGCCGTACTGCGCTATCACACAAACAGTAACATATAATGCAAGGAAAGCTAAAACATATATATAAAAACATTAAGAATGTTTCCATATATATAGAAGAGAAAAGCATAAGTTAAAAAGACAAAGATTAATGGCAGTCCAAAATAGGCGAGGATGAAAAGCGGCAACAAGCGCTCAACCTCCGACCCAGAAAGTAAAGTGAAGCACAGTCACAGGTGTGTGAGTGAAGGGGTAGCTACCTACCCTCCTACCCCTGATAACTAGTGGGATGGATATTTAACTCTCCCAAAATTTTAATGGCTGGTCTTATCACCCTCACTGAGAGTAATACCCCTATAAATAGCGTACCGGTAAGTTTGTATTCCAGCTACATAACAATTGAATTTCTCAGACTTAATGCCTCCACGGAGGCTAAAATTACTGTCACATCTTTAATCAGACAGCCTCTGTAACATTTAAAATGCTTCCAGAACACCAAAATTACTGCCATCTGAGCATCTGACCAAGATTCTAGGGGTTTTGACCCTGGTCGTACCAAATCTTTATATCATCACAAGGCATTACAATTTAAGATCTTTTGTAGTGGCATAGCAGAATATTGCTCTAGGCCAATGGTCGAACAATGAACAAGTTTGGATCACAAACATTGCTGCTAACAGTATATAATAAAACATATGATTAAGAAAAAATAAGTCAAATGGCCAGAAAGTTGGAGAGGGAGAGAGACAATGTCTCTCCCCCCCCCGAGCCAAAAGTAAAGTGAAGAACAGTCACAGGTGTGTGAGCGAGAGGGGTAGCTACTAACACAAGCCTCCACTAACTATCGGGTGGATGGTTAACGCTCGCTAAAAGTGTAATGGCTTGTCTTTCAGTTTTGACGAAATAAATGCCCCTATACAGTAAATAGGGTTGGTTTATAGTTTAGTTTCGGAACAACAGAGATTTACTAGGCCTAACACTCACTCGTAAATCACAGCTAGTGACTAGTCATTCAAATGACTGTGAATCAAGAAAAAACACAAGTCAAGAGAACTAAACACTAAAAGGGAAAACGGGATGAATGTGAAAGGCTCGATCCTAGAGAGGCAGTGAAAGCACAACCTCTTCACTTCACAACCAGCAGTGTTGAGGAGAGACGCTGTGAGCAAGCTCCTACTTGCTCCATGCGCACGCACTCTATTTACCCAACACAAAGCATGATGCAATCAACCAAAATTTTGACTGGCCGGTCGTAAAAAACATGATTAGTAATACTGTAACCCCATATAAATGACTTAAAAGTTAGTATCCACATAGGAATAACCCAAAATTTGAGTCGGCAAATCACTCCTTAAAAGAAGATGAACAAAACAACCATGGTGACTTGATAACTAATAGAAATGTTACTATAATACGTACATTTTCCAGTTCATTAAATTAATGGAATCATAGACAGTTCTATTATTAATTAACATGGACCGTATTTAATTAACTGATATATAATTATAACTTATACCATTTGGGACTTAGTGTGTACACAGTATTAAACTTACAAAAATAGATTATAGAATAAATCAAATTAGAAGCAAGTTGCTGCACAAAACCTATAGTAAGATGTAATTGCACAGTTGAGTATTAGTGACATGAATAAAGGCCAAAGTATGGTGAAATGGGTGCTGAACAAATCTAGATAGTCTGTCCAATAATATTTCTATACTTTTTCTATTCCAAACAGTTAAAATACATATCTGACGTCTTTGTCTTACGACCCATTCCTCTCTTACTTCTGCCTCTCCAGTCAAAATCTTCACATATATAGTCAATCCTAACTACATTTGTGGTTCCTTGATACCATCTCTCTGGCTTTTTGACAATTTCTGTTAGATGGTCTGATGGTCAAGTTAGGTCTTGAGCAGTACTTGGTGTGTGCCTGTGTCATAACAAAGACGTGAATCTTTATTGGACGTCAGGTTTATGTAAAAGCGTCTTCAAATATTTAAATCAGTTCCAAGTGGTGGAAAATGACTATGTTTTTTCTGGGATGGTTTAAAACTATCTAAACTTTGAAGAACTGAAGCCCTGCACATTACTTTTTTATTTCGAACAGTACACCTCCATAAAACTTTTCCAGCAGATAAAATACTATGGATACAGTATGTGTGCCCATTGGTATCTAGTAATAATGAGTTTCCATGTCTCGATGCGCCTTCCATTACAGAATAAGAGACTGCAGGAATTTCCCTGTCTTGCTTTGCTGACGGATGCAAAGTACTGTTTACCACACTCATTGTTAATTTATGGTTCTCTGATTCCAACTGCTTTGCTTCTTGATGTTTTCTGAAGTCTTGTCGGATGATCGAGTTACTATCAGACAGTACCTTGGCAGTGCTTATCTTTTTAGCCGAGGTAACAATATCTTCACTTGCTTTTTCCTTAACTTTAGCTGCAACTCTATCGTTTGACTCAATATCAGACTGTGCAGAATGATTGTGACATATCTGGCTTGGAATGAATTCATCTCCATTCTGCTGAACTGTAGCCGGGCAGATTACATATTCATTTCGAACATTACACTTCCATAACACTTTTCCACTTGGATAACTCCTTTTAATATTATATTTATACCCAATACTATCTACTAATAATGATTTACCACGCTTTGAATCTTCTTTAATAACAGAGTATTGCACTACTCCACTTTCTTCACATTGGACCAAGTCTTGTGGTAAAACACTGTCATCAACATCTACCATATCATCATCATGATCCTTTGTTTTCGACTCTCTTAATTTTTGACGTTTTCTATTGATTTGCCGGATGATCAGTGAAGGAGCAGGCAGTACTTTGTCTTTATCGGCATTTAAGCAATAAACGACATCTTTGAATATCTCCCGAGCTGTTCTAACATTGTCTTCAAGTGCTTTTTCTTTCGCTTTAGCAACTATTCGAGCCTTTAAAGCAGTACCTGGTTCGGCAATGTGATTGTGACTCATTTCATTTAGTGTGAATGAGTCTCCTTCCTGTACCACTCTTACATGGCATCTTGCATGATTTTTACGTTGAGCACAACTCCAATACACCTTTCCACTTCTGATTTTACCGATATTGTATTTATACCCAATACTATCAATTAATAATGGTTTTCCCCGCTGCGATGCACCTTCAATAACAGAATACTGAATTTGAGGACATTTCCTAAATTGACGCGACGATTGTTTTACAGAACTGACGTCCTTTGATTCCATCATTTTCACTTTTTGCAACTTTCTTTTGACTTGTCGGATGATTAACTCAGGATCAGGCAACACATGGACTTTGCTTGTATCCTGAGAAAGAAGTACATTCTCGACTATTTCCGGGGCTGGCATAACACAATCTTCACTTACTCTAGCCTTTACTTCGGCAGCTATTCGGGCTTTCAACTCCATGTCAGGTTCCTTAGGATGGTTGTGGGGCCTATGGTTTGGTAAGAATTGGTCTCCAGATTGCCGAACTGAAGCTGGGCATTTTGCAACTTTATTTCGGACAGGGCACGTCCACGACACGTTACCATTTTTGCGTGTTTTATTGATATTGTATTTATACCCAATATTATCTACTAATAATGGTTTTCCACGCTGTGATGCACCTTCAATTACAGTAAATCGACCTTTCCCCTTTTCTGAGTGAAGCAAATCACTTTCTGCCATATTAGCTGTAAATTTAGTTAACCAATTCAATGGGCTTCAACTTTAGCGGTAACAGAAAAAGCTACGCCTATATAGGTTTAAGACATTTACCAAAATTTTGGGACATGCTGACCACATTCACAAAGATATGATTCGGAGACTTGGTAGTTGGTTGGGAGAAGGACCAGGTCGGTAACTATGTTTATACTTACTATAGCACAATATTCCACCTATAGTAATCTACTCTACGTTTCATTACGACGAACAAGTTCACTAATCTATTAAATCATATTCTTTGCAAGTGGGTATTGAATCTAGTATTGGTAAAACTAGAAGAGGTGATAATAGTTATGTTTATGTTTGAATTCTCAGGTTACAGGTTCCCTTCTAGGTTCTTCAGTTCAGGTCGAGACTTCGCCTTTGCATCGGCGCCTCTTGTATGTTTTAGTTTTGTGTGTTCCTTATTTTCGATAGTTTTCTCTTTTCACTCACATTTGTTGCAGTACATTTTCTTATTTTCAATATTTCCTACAGAGAAAAAGATTTGTTCAACTGTTTGTGCACTATCTTCTTCGTATGGTTGTTGGAACTGTATTGCTTTTCTTCGTATATCACTATACTGCGGACAATATAACATGACGTGGTAAATATTCTCTTCTAGATTACAGAATACACAGTTATATTTTTATCTTGGTGTCTGTTTTATATATATATATATATATATATATATATATATATATATATATATATATATATATATATATATATTCAAGCCCAGCGTGTTTGTCCTTACTCTGAATAATAAAATTGACGAAAATGTGTTTGTCATATACTTCCTCCTCCTTGGTGTCACTGTTTTAGTTTTTATACAAAATTAGACTCTCCTTGCACTCCATTTCACTCTTCCATTTGCTTGTGTCCCATTCTCTTGTTTATATATATATATATATATATATATATATATATATATATATATATATATATATATATATATATATATATGTGTGTGTGTGTGTGTGTGTGTGTATGTATATGTATATATATATATATATATATATATATATATATATATATATATATATACATATACATACACACACACACACACATATATATATATATATATATATATATATATATATATATATACAGTATATATATATATATATATATATATATATATATATATATATATATATATATATATATATATATATATATATATATAGTTTGATTGTCCGCGGGTGTGGACGTGTGTTTCAGTGCTCTGTATCGAATCTGGCTTTAAACGGAATCATTGTGTATCTCGTTGTTTATACTATGAAAAATCTCTTTGTGGGTGTTTGCTAGTGTTGATATTAGTGAAATATAGTGCTAAAAATCAGTGGTTTCCTTGTATGTGAGGTCTGTAGTGAAAGGCCTGACCCAGCATTTTTGCGTTGGGGTGGGGCTACTTGAAAAGTTCATTGAAAAATGATTCAATATGTCCTTCCTTAGAAAACGAAAAGGAAGACGTAATCCCGTGAATGATCTCGATCTATTTGTGACTGAAATCGACGCGGTACTCCAAGGAAGGGAGGAAAGTATAATGGCAGCAGCTTATGAAGAATGTGATGACGGAGGCAATCATGGCATGTGTGGGCACTGTGAGTCCTATGTCGATGATGGGATACAATGCGATCAATGCCGAAGATGGTACCATGATGAAGTAGCTTGCTCTAATTTAAGGGATGGTACAAGTACTCTTTTAAAAAGCAGGAACATCATTTATAAATGTCCAAAATGTGTTGAGTCTGCATGTGTTGATGACATGACGAGACTAAGCATCATCATAGAAGAGATGAAGGTAAATGTACAACAACAGATGTCTGGTTTTATGGATATGATAACTGCTCAATACATGGATATGCGTCAAGAAATTGTCGAGCTGAAAGAGAAACTTATGGAATACGAAAAAGAGAATGTGACCAAGACTACATATGCAAGTAAGTTGAAATCAAGAAACACTTTGGTTATAAAATCTACGGAGGAAAATAAGAAGGCTTCAGATATCAAGAAAACTATCATGAAGAAGATAACCACGAATGTCGAACAGGTCAAAACCTCTAAACAAGGCCACTTGGTAGTTAATTTTGCGGATAAAACTGGGTTAGAAAAGGCTAAAAATGACTTAGAAGAGGTCAAGAATGACATTAAGGTAGAAGTAGATAAAAAGGATCTACTTAAACCGAAGATCAAGGTCTGCAATATTGATGAAAATGAAGATGATATAATTGCCAGTATAATGGAGAAGAATGAATGGTTGAATGATATATGTGAAAATGAAGAAGACTTTAAATTGATCAGGAAGTTTAAATCAAGACAAAGCGGTAAATTACACGTCATTATAAAGTGTAGTCCAACTATCAGGAAAGTCTTCCGTAAAAGAGATGATAGAGTATATACCACGCTTGGAGGATGCTGTAAAATCTATGATTCCTACAATGTATTTCAGTGTTATAAATGCCAAGAATTTGGTCATACTGCTGAAAATTGTAGCAAGACTCAGGTATGTGCCAAGTGTAGCCAGGATCATCGAACCACGGATTGTACTGTAAATACGTTAAAGTGTCATAACTGCACAATGAGGAATTACAATGATACGAATCATAAGACATATGACGATAACTGTAAAGTATACAAGGAGGAGCTTACCAGGATAAAAAATAGAACCGATCATGGAGTCTAGCCCATTGGTTAAGTGTGGTCTGATAAATATTCAATCGGTGGGGAATAAAACCTTAAAGATTAGAAATCTTATTAACGAAATGGAATTAGATTTATGCTTATTAACGGAAACTTGGTTGCAGGGAAATATTAGTGATAACTCAAAGATTCAGGAGATGACGCCGTGTACTCATGATTTCTATCACGTACCAAGAAAGGACAAAACTGGAGGAGGAGTGGGTGTCTTTGTGTCGAAAACTTTCTCTAGGGTTTCTATCATGAATGAAATAGTATTTGAAACGTTTGAATATATCTGTTTAAAACTGACAAGAAACAATAAGGTATTGAATATAATATCATTATATAGACCACCAGCGAGTAATATGACTAAATTCATTGAAGAATTTAGTATTCTTGTGGGTGTGGTGGACGATATTCAAAATACATTCATTGGTGGAGACTTCAACTGTTGGGTAGATGATGAAAATGATAATAAGGCTAAAGAACTCAAGGAAGTATTTGAGATGTTTAATTTAATTAACAGTGTTTTGGTATCAACGTCAGTAGGTGGTCATACACTCGACTTGGTCATATGTGGAAAAGACTCAGACCTAATAAAAAACCTTGAAGTGGAACCAGACTTTGAGATCTCAAAAACACATAAATTCATCACCTTTAATGTTAATATAAATTGCACCAGAGTATTGAAAAAATGGATCACATATAGGGAACGGGAAAATTTTGATGCTGAGAATTTTATTGAAGCTAGTGTAGCGCAAATGTCTTGTGTGAACACACAATGTGAACATATGGTAGACATAGAATGTGTTGGGTGCTATACCAAGAAATACAACGACAATTTTGGAAAAATGTACGATACCATGTGTCCCATAAAGAACAAACAAATAGTGGTACGCGAAAATGTTAGATGGTATAATAGTGAGCTATTAAAGGCAAAAAGACACAGACGTAAGATGGAAGGTAGATGGAAAAGAGCCAAATCCTTACAAGCCAGAAATCTATATAATAAGGCCAGAAATGACTATAACATCCTGTTAGAAAAAACAAAAAGAAAATTCTACAACGGCGAATGTAAAAAAAACTAATAACATGAAGGACTTTCACAAAAACCTTGATGATTTGATGGGATTAAAGAAAAAATATGTCTTGCCTGACAATGTTTGTGCAGAGAGTTTTCTATATTCTTTAGTGAAAAAATTGATAAAATCTATAGAGGCTTCCCCCAAAATCACTTGGAAGGACAGTCAGCTATGCCAGTGAAGGAGGGAAAGAAGTTAATAAAATTTAGGGAAATAAATATGTGCGACTTGTTAAAGGTTATGAGAGAGATGAAGAATACATATTGTGGAAACGACCCTTTCCCAAACAGTTCAATAAGTGAAGCTCCAAACAAACAAGTCGTATATAATATTTACCTGAACATAATTAACCTAAGTATATCGCAATCCTGTTTTCCTAGCTGTGAAAAAACTGCGTTGATCAAACCAATTTACAAAGGGAAAGGTGATGTAAACGAGCTAAATTCATATAGGCCCATTTCAAATTTATCCTACATGTCAAAGCTTATTGAAAAAGTCATAAGTGAGCAATTATGGGCGCATATTAACGAGTTAGAGGTATTCCCGGAAAATCAATCGGCCTACAGAGCTAATCATTCTACAGAAACTACTTTGTGCTCAATAATGAATGATATGATAGGTCTTCTTGATGGGGGAAAGTGTGGAATTTTAATTATGTTAGATCTTAGTGCTGCTTTTGACACTGTTGTGCACGAGTACTTACTTGACGACTTAAAGTCTATTGGAGTGACTCAGGAAGCACTGAAATTTTTGCGAAGTTACTTAGTGAACAGGAAGACTATTGTAGAAGTTTCTGGAAACCGATCCAATGAGAGAATTCTTATGAAGGGTGTACCACAGGGTAGTGTCCTGGGCCCTATCTTGTTTAACATATATACTATCGAGCTATCACACATCTTGAAAAAACAAAAAGTGGGTTTTAAACTATATGCAGATGATACTCAGTTTTACCTCTCAATTTCAACAACACAAGATACAGGGAAGAAAATTGATGAGATAATGACTGAAATAAAAACATGGATGCAGAGGAAAAAGCTCAAATTAAATGATGATAAAACAGAATGTATGGTCTTTGGCACAAGGGTGGCTTTGAAGAATTACCAGTTAATTCAAAGTATAAAAATTGGTGATGCTGATGTTGGGATTGTGCCTGTTGTGAAAAATTTGGGTGTACTGATAGACTGTAATTTGTCAATGAAGGACCAAATTGTGAACACAGTGAAAGTGTGTAACTATCACCTGAGAAACATAGCATTTATTAGAAAATATTTAACAGAGGGCAGTACAAAAATTTTAGTGATGAGTCAAGTAATATCAAGGCTTGATTATTGCAATTCTCTGTACTACAAATTGCCCAATACACTACTAAGGAAGCTTCAAAATGTGCAAAACCGGGCGGCTAGACTGATAAAAGGCATTAAATTTCGGGAGAGAATAACTCCTGCACTGATCGATCTACATTGGTTACCTGTTAAGGCTAGGATTGAATTTAAAATTTGCTTGTTGACTCACAAAGCACTTACAAGTGATAAGCCTAAATATCTTCGTGATTGCTTGGTCCCCTACCCTGAAGCTACCAGCGCCACTGTAAGAGTTAGACATGCAGATGACCCACATAGACTATTCGAAATTAGTGTGAATCATGCAATAGGATGAAGAACGTTCAGTTATGCTGCACCGAGACTCTTTAACGACCTTCCACTCGATGTCAAGAATAGCACAAATGTGGCTGCCTTCAAGAAAAACCTGAGGACTTATCTTTTTAGAAAGTGTTATAATAGTGACCTGAAAACTATTAAGCCTGAATACAAATGCTAGCGAAATAACTGATAACGATACAGAGCAAAATATTAACTGGAAAGGAATTATTTTTTCATACACCAAGGCCCGCCTGAACAGACCTTTAGTGTTTGATGGAGGGCGAGAAATAAACCTCTAAAAGTAAGTAAGTAAAAGTATATATATATATATATATATATATATATATATATATATATATATATATATATATATATATATATATGTCCTTTTTTGTACATCTCTTGACTTCTCTCATCGCCATCGCACATTATTTAGCATACTTCTTCACATGTATCAACCACTCCCTCTGTTTTTCTTTCATATCATACACTATTGATGTTAATATGTCCTTCTCTCCCTTATAAATGCTATTAAGGTACCTCAGCTTTCTATCCATTGCCCTTGTTTTCATAGCAGATGCTCCTACATCCCCTCTCAATTGCTGTACTCTTTACGCCCCTTAATATCCATTCTCAATTCTCTGCAACTTTTCTATCTCATTTTCCATTAAGTTCATTACATTTGTTCCATATAATATAAAAGGTAGTGCTACACTTTTCAAGTATGTTTTTTTATCAGTATTTCATGGCATTTTTTTTTCTATGATTGAGTATGCAAGATTTGCTAGTCTTTGCGCCTTTACAAAAATTTCACTTTGTGTGTGTTTTGAACATGTTTCTACTGTCAACCACCTTGATACCTGGGTATTCAATATTGTTTACTACTCTTATTCCTTCTATGTTATCTAGTTTCTCCTTCATATCATATATATAAGTACACTACTTTTATCTCTTATGTCTAAACCACACTGCTTTCCTTTATCTATCACTTTCCTTATGTTCAATTCAGCATCCTCTATACTCCCAGCAAACACCAGGACATCATCAGCAAAAAGTACTACTACTAACATTAAAATATAATTCTTAAAACCATTACCTTCCTTTTTTCGTGTTTTATCAGATAAATAATTAATTTGAACAATACTGTTGAGCCAGTACAACCCTGCTTTATTCCACTACTTACGCTCATTTTTTTGTTTTTACTTTTTCCCCTATTGTGTAATGTAGTAGAGTCTTCCACATATACTCCAGCTATAGGGTTTATTATACCAGTATGTACTTTATATTTTTTAAATATTTCTATCAATTCTTCTCTTTTTATGGAGTCAAAAGCTTTTATGAAATCTAAAGAGGCAACTATGAGTTTTTTCTTATTTTTTTAAAGTTTCTTCGAACATGTACTGTAAAATGAATATATTATCGACAATCCTTCCTCTCTGTAAATCCAACTTGACTATCCTCTATAGCATTGCTACTTTTTAGATGTCCTTCTATTTCATCCTTGATAAAAGCCGTGTATATTTCATGTGGTACATTTTTTTAGTGCTATTGGTCTTAATTGCATTGCCGTTGGTTGGTTTTTCTTTTTTTAACATTTTTGTTCTGGACTCTTTCCAGCTTTTGAGTTTTTCTTTTCTAGCTAATTCCTCCTTGTAGCAGTTCACTAGTGTATTCTTACATATATCACTTCTCATCATAGCTTTATAATATTCTGGTTTTAGTCCATTTGGCCCAACCGCTTTACCTTTTTTATTTTATCGTTGTTTTTACGAAGTTGTTTTTTAGCCACTTTACTGGTTTGGGATATCATCTCTTTCTTAAAAAAAACTACAGTACACTCACTGTGGTTTAGTTAAGGCATAATAAATAAACAATATAATTGTAACAATTTAGTTTTTAAAGAAATACAAAAAAAAAAAATTAAACACTTTTTGCAATTTAAAATGCATTATTTTTCAACAGCCACCTGATCTTATTGTACATTTTCTTTACTTGAAGTATTTAACAGATTTTTTTTTTATTTTTTGACTCGGTTAATGTTTGCAATTTTCTCTTTTTATCCTTACTCATTAGCTTATTTTCAGAGAGGATGTTGTTGTTTTTGAAGCAATAGTTGTTTAAAAGGACATTAGTTACTGTCCATATTATCCTACTATTCTTGCTAGGAACATATTGGGTTCTCTTGATGGCGTGCAACCACTTTGCTTTTTCTTCATCGGCATTTTGAAAGGAAAACACACTCACTTTCGGTCCAGTTCGGTAATTCCCCTTGCAGTTCGGTACACAGCACATAAAAGGCATTAACCTGGATACCAAAACAGTAATATTTTTTTGTAATAACAGCAGGAAATTGCGAAGAAATAGAGCACGACCCCTTTACTCACAGCCTACAGTAGCAGTGTGATAGCACTAGTCCGAACACGTGGAACCTTTCTGACCTGGCCTTCTTTCGAGACGGCCTTGGTTTTAGGCCTTTTTCTAATTTACTTTTGTTTATTTCTGGAGCATGCATGGGTTTAATTACTCCTACATTTAAATAAGGTATCATAATGCTCCCTTAGGTGTTCAGGTATACTACATTCGTTAACTAATATAATGTCGTCTTCTCTTCTCAAATTATCCTGGTATTCACTCTCCTTTTCCTCATTCCAGATCTTTGATATCCTATTTTCGTGGGTATTGTAGACTGTTTTCCAGAATTTTACTAATTCTTCTTTAGCCTCTTCATCTGATAGCTTATTTCCTCTATCTCCATATAATTGTATTGCCTCTTTTATTTCGTTGCTATTTCTTAATTTGTTTATATATTCCCATAGCTTATCATTTTTATCATCTCCTATCTCCCTGGTCTTCTTTTTCTCATATAAAGTTATATTATCTTTCACGAAAATTTGTACTTCTTTCTTATGATTGTATTTTTCTTCTAATTCTGCTTTTAACCAAATATCTTTATCATTTCTTTTTTTTTCCTATTAAGTTCCTTTCTTTCCTCAACCTTTCTCCTTATTTTCTTTTTATGTCAGGATGCCAGAGAACTTCAAATCATTCATTCATTCATTCCTCTTATTTCCTCGGTTACCCATGGTTGATTTTTAGTCTTCCCATAATTTGTTACCCTTCTCTTATACGTTTTAGCCAATTTCTCTTGTTTCATTTCTGTCATTATTATGTTTAGTTCTTCAATGTCTCTTACATCCCCGCTAACAAGTTTTCTCTCTATGGATTTCACGTAGTCACCTATATGTTTTGTATCATTGCTATAATATGTAATTTCTTCCCACTCGCCTTTATAGTAGTTATTTTCTCTATTTGTTTTTACTTTTAATTCTACTGTTATTAAGTTATGATCTGATGTGTCTAATACTGTTTATCTTTATCTATTTCCATGCATTTATATTGTTTATATAACATATTATTTGCAAGAAAAAAAATCAATTGCACTATACTGGTCTTGTCTATTCCACGTGTATAATCCTGAATACCTTTCATTTCTATTTAATAATGTTGTTACTCATCCAATCGAGCACCTTCTCCCCCTTTCTGTCAGCTTGGTGTCCCAGAGATCCCACGTGGCCTTCCCTAATACTAGTAAAGATGTTTCTCCTGCTTTCTGTATTAATCTTTCACATTCTGCTTTTAATTATTGGGCTCTTTTTGTTATCTTCTGCATTTCCTGCTGCGAAATATGCATAGTATTATCTGAAATATTAAGTTGTAGATTTTGCATTTTGACATTATTAGGCTACATCGCTGTGTTTTGTTTCCATTTCCTCTACTTCAGTGATGACGTTATTTTTGAAAATTAACATTAACCCACCACCGTTTTTGTCCTTAAAATCCCTTCTTTTTTATCTTTAACAGACCTTTACTTAGTTGTATTTAATCTATCTTTTGATAAGTTTCTATCAAACAAAAATATTTTAATTTTATTTGTGTTCATCTCATTTTCAACTTCTATTAAGTTCTGTTTGGTTAGTGCCTGAATATCTAATCGGCATATCTTTATACACTGACTAACTTTTTTGTCTAAATTTATGCATTTTCTACATAGTTCTTTGCTCTCTCCACAGCACTGTGATTGTGGCCACACTACTAGAAGAAGCGTAGTAGGTGCAAAGCGCTACGATCTGCAGAAAATTCACTATCATTAGTTACCTCCTACACAGACAGCACAGTTTGCATACTTTTACTTCCTATCTTTAGGACCTTTCCAATACATCGGACAATCTCTTTAGTTGCGGTTTCTAAATTCCCAATTTCTATGTCATTATTTTTAAATTTCCTTAACTCATTGCAGTTAAAAATATGGTCAGTAGTATCCTCTCCCTCCCTACACAACACACAAAGCCTATCATTATCTTTCCTATTTCTATAATTTTCTTTTAATTTTAGCATATTTAACATTGTTTTCATAACTATTATGGCATCATTCCTGGTTCCTGGTTCCTTATTGCTCACTCCGCAAAATAAGTTTGCGGGCACTTTATTACTTTATAGATAGGTGCAAAGCTTCTAAGCTTATTCCTATTATTGTTATTAAGCTTATATTACCTGTGCCTTAAATAAATTAATACCGTAATGAGATTCTCCATCTTTACTTTTATTCCATTCTACCTTGAAATTAGATAGAATAACACTTGCTATCATCATTTTTGGCAACCTATTGTGGTCAGTTTGGACTTCTTAAATTCTTAGAGTTAAGTTCTTCCATGTGGTCTCTCCTACCATTACTATTCACAAACCTGAGTTTGCTCATCTCTGCTTTCTTTTCTTCTATTTTTCTTCAAATTTAATTTGCCTCTTTACTTTTTATTTCTTTTTTGAGTTCTTCCTTTTTATACTTTCCAACTTCAACTTTAATATATCTATTGCACATTTCTATGATACTTTCTCCCCAACATTCCCCATATGGTTCTCCTATTTGATCTTCCACCACCTCCGTCACCCGCCGTTTGTCATCTGATGTTATGAAAAAGCATCACCTTTTTATACTCTATTCTATTTTCAACTGGCCTTATTCTTGTTTCTGCTATTAGCCCCCAGTATGGTTTGGTAGCAACCTGTTCAAACATTCCTTTCACAATTTTGTACTGTCTACTCTCTAGTTCTTTCATTTCTTTTCCTTTTATTACACCCCATGTCTCAATATTTGCAAACATTGTAGGTACTACTACTGTCTCATAGATCTTTATTCTCACTAGCAATGCCAAATCTTCTACTCTGTTACTGTCTCCATACTTCCTAACGTCCTGTACCATGTATTCTATTTTTGCTTACCTTTTGCTTATGCTGAGACTATGGTTTATTTTCCTGAGTACCATTCTCCTAAGTATTCATATTCCTTAACTGTTTCTAACCTTCCATTTCCAATCACTCCATTCACCTTTTTAACTTTTTTTTTTCCTCGTGTCTAATTAGCCTACTAACATGACAGACTTCTGTGGATTTGTGCTAAACGTAAATTTCTTTTATTAAGAGGATAAATTCAGAGGAAATCAGTATGAATTCTTTCAGTCCGCCTTGTTCCTTAAGAAAGATTCACTTTTATGATTTCTTCGTTAGGAGTAAAAATACAGAAGAAATCATTCTGCTATCTTCCGGTATTCTTTGTTCCTTGACAAAGATTCACTTGTAATTTTTCTTTGCCAGGAGAACACGTTAAGAAGAACCGAGTCGGACTTTCTTCAGTACGGTTTGTTCCTTTATTTGTCATGAGGACAAATTTAGAAGAAGCCAGTGTTACTTCTCCAAGTGTGATTTGTATTTGCCAAAGATTAACTTAGGGTATTTTTTTCCCCCTTTTTTTAGCGGGACAATTTCAGAAGAAATCATTCTGGTATCTTCCCGTATTCTTTCTCTCTTTATAAAAATTCATTCGACTGTTTCCTTTTTCAGGAGAACAAATTCAGAAGAAACCAATCTGACTTCTAGTATTCTTTGTCCTTGACTAAGATTCCTTTGTAGGCCTACTGTTTCTTTGTCACGGGAAAAATTCAGAGGAAACTAGTTTGACCTCTTACAGTATGCTTAGTTCCTTAAGAAAGATTCTTTCTTACTATTTTTATGTTAAAAAGGATAAATGCAGAAGAAATCAATTTGACATCTTTCCGTATGCTTTGTTCCTTAAGTTAATTCCTCTGGATAGGTATCGTTATTTGACCACCTTAACTAGGTATTGATAGGTCGACTTCGACCCGAGGTTAAAAAAAAAATCATAAAAAATTAATTTACAAAGTAATTAAGAACCTTTTACTATTAAAAAAAAACGTCAAAGAATATTTTATTATTCAAAAAAAGTAAATGAAAGCTAAGTCCAAAATAAATATTTATTACAAATAAATTAAAAAAATATGTATACAAAAAATGACTTTACAAAAAAATTCACCTAAAATCTACACATGACAATAAAATAAAACTATTCTAAGCACTTATTCTATGATAGTTGAGCACCATTTGCTGAGATCCAGTGGGTGAGAGGAACCACAAGGGAACGTTTCCTGAAATGAGAAAAAAATGTATGTTTATTTGGCTAAAAAAAAATCTATCCTCTTTTCAACGTTTTTTTGGGGTAGGTAAATGACATAGTTAGTGGCTGAAATTTTACAAGATATTGTATTATTATCGTACAACAAAAATGTGTAAAAGAGTCTGCACTTGGATATTATTTGGTGTATTAAAAATGAGATTTTTTTTCGTATTTCTATTTTTACTTTTCTTTATCTAAAGAAAAATCCTTATATCCATTGCTGAGCATGGTATATATACATGAAAATATCAGAAATTTTATAAAAAAGAGGAATACATAGAGCTATGGCAGCTTACCTGTCGGATATGCTCACAAAATGGCCGCCAACCACACCACCTTGTAAGGCCAAATCTGCTACCTGAAATGGAAAATTATATGTCAATATTAGCTAGTTATTTACTTTTATAAATGTTCCAGGATTTGCGTAAAAATTTTATTGGTGCTAGAAAAACATTTATAGATTATTTTGCGATTAAAAAAATTAGAATAATGATCATAATTAAGTTCTCATAAAGGTACAAACTTACACAAATGGGAAAATTATAAACTAATTTGTAAAATCAATGGATAATATGCAATTTCATGAATTATTGAATGGTCAAAAATACGAATATCTATTTTAGTTTCCTACCAAGAACAACCATCAAACGCATTGTAGACACAACACAGTTTGGTGTTGCAGACACACAGGGCTGCGACACTTCAAATAGGCTGTGTTCGTCTTGTGATCCTCCCTTTATGGGCAGCTATTGCATCTAACCCTTTTTGGGAGCTTGATGTGGTCACAACGAATGTCATTTTCAGGTAGAAGTTTGACCTTGAAGGTGTCAACCATTAGTTGACGGAGTGTCTTTGAAAATTTCCCCGCAGATATGTCATACCGATGTTGCACTTGGGGAGCACAGATCTCTTCATGAGAGAGAGAGAGAGAGAGAGAGAGAGAGAGAGAGAGAGAGAGAGTCATCAATCTCTGCATCTTCACGAGAGAGAGAGAGAGAGAGAGAGAGAGAGAGAGAGAGAGCGAGAATAAGGCAATAAGGTAATTATTGCCTTATTCTATGTTTGGGTTACCCCAGGTCCCTCAGTGTGAGGCACCTCGTATATCCACCAGAGAGTTGCTAATGCATCTTCCGGTGTATTTTGCATCTTCCAGTCTTGGATGGTCTGAGATAGCCTACATCCTAGGTATTTATCGAGCTTATTCTTAAACACATCTACCCTCACTCCTGATATGTTTCTAAGATGAGCTGGCAGCGTATTAAATAGTCGCTGCATTATCGATGCTGGTGCGTAGTGGATTAATGTCCTGTGCGCCTTCCTTAGTTTTCCTGGTATATTTTTGGCACTATTAATCTACCTCAGCTTGCTCTTTCTGATATTTTTAGCTCCATGATGTTTTCAGTAATTCCTTCGATTTGCTCCCATGCTTTTATTATCATGGAGTGTTCTCTTTTCCTTTCTAGACTGTACAATTTTAAAAATTGCAGTCTTTCCCAGTAGTCAAGGTCCTTGACTTCTTCTATTCTAGCAGTAAAGGACCTTTGTACACCCTCTGTTGTGCAATATCCTTTTGGTAGTTTGGGTATCATATCACATTGCAGTACTCGAGTGTACTACACTACATAAATAAGTTTTGTAAAGCATATTCATGTGTTCAGCTTTTCTTGTTTTAAAGTGTCTGAATAGCATTCCCATTTTTTCTTCACATTTAGCCAACAGTGTTGCTATTTGGTCGTTGCATAACATATTCCTGTTCAACATCATACCTAGGTCTATAATTGCTTCCTTGTTTGTGATTGTCTCGTTATTAGGTCCCTTGTATGCATACACCATTCCTTCTCTGTTTCCATAATTCATTGATTCGAACTTATTGGAGTTAAGGGCTCGGCCAGACCAAGCGCAATGAGCGGCGAGGTTAGCGGCATGACTCGGCGGCAAGCCAGCGACAAAATGTTGGGTGGCCACACCGGAACCGCCACACCTCTCTTGCCTCCTCACTCCCAGCTTATAGCCTTCCTCGTAAACACGACGATGGTGTTTGAGTAGGAAATTACTTCCGATTGAAAATCGTTATTTTAATCTGAACTATAAATTACACAAGAGTCTGGATTCACGATTTTAATAAACAGAGAAGGGAAAATAAGATAATTTTGAAATTAATGTTGCCAGTCTCGTTTGTACGGCGACAGATTTAATGAATATCTTCATATTTCACAAGTCTTTTGATTCTTTGATGGCAACATCCTTCCTGGATTCAGACTCAAAAAACAAACGTCGAACTATAGACAACCTCAATCTCTCTCTTACCAGCTATTATAATTGCTTCAAATATGATAAAGTTCACGAAAAATCATTGTCCCTTTTATTTCAGAATTAACTAGTATTTGCATAAGATATATTGTCTAAATGTACATACGATTCTTTTCACATTTGAAATTTCTCTATATCTTATATATATATATATATATATATATATATATATATATATATATATATATATATATATATATATAAAACTAAATGGTGATTAAATAGGTTGCAAAGCACAAAAAAGCGTAGGCCTACCCACTATTTTATTACCATCCATTTGCAGTTGATTGCCATAACTTCCATTTATCTAATCTATTTTTGCTCTCCGAAACACCTCCCAATAAATTGTTGATTAGTAATGGCTGGAAACGAACAATTGAACGCCTACCCCTTCAGGAACTGATGAAAAATGGCGTAATCTTCGGTGAAGACGCTCGAGCCGCCGCGATTTTTTAAAACATGAAACATAGTCTGGCGGCAACTGCAGCGGCTTGAGGCTTCCCGCGCCTCCTATCTGGCCACCTACATAAGATACCTAAGGCTTCAATTTGCAGCTGGAACCTCTTGCCGCTAACCTTGCCGCTAGCCGCGCTTGGTCTGGCCGGGCCCTGAGTACCATCCTATTTATCTCCGCCCATTCATATATTTTGTTTAGATTTCTTTGTAATGAGTTCCTATCTTCATCTGATCTTCATCTGATTTCTCGTCATTTGCAACCACTATCTGTTTTCTGTTTTGCAGAAATTCTTTTACCCATTTTCCTATCTTTCCCACAATATTATGCTTTCTCCTTTGTTTCTCTAATATATTATGGTCTACCTTGTCAAAGGCTTTTGCAAAATCTAGATAGATCACATCTGTGTCTTTTTCATTTATCATATTTTTGTATATGTTTTCATAGTGTGCTATCAGTTGGGTTTGTGTACTTTTTCCGGGCACAAAACCGTGTTGACCTATATCAATTAATTATTTTTAACCAAATGATTCATTATCTTTTTTTTTATTACCCTTTCATACACTTTCATAATATATGATGTTAGACTAACATGTCTAGAATCGCTTGCCTCTAGTCTTGATCCACTTTTGAAAATAGGGGTTATGTAAGCTAATTTATGTTTAACATATATCTCGTTCATATCTACACTTTGTCTTAGCAGTACTGCAAGCGGCTTCGCGATAGTGTGTGCAGTTTTTTTTTTAACAAAATCGCTGGAACTCCATCTGGTCTGGCCGCCGATCCATTTTTAATTTCGCTTATAGCCTGCACAATATCTGCTTCATTAATATCTATACCCGTTAGATATTCAACATTTTCTTCTCTCATTTTTGTTTCATTATTCTCATTCGTAATTCTTGGCGTGAATTTACACTTATATTTTACTGCTAATATGTTGCATATTTCTTTTTTTTTTTTTTATATATATATATATATATTCGTTAACCGTCCTTCAATTCTTAGAGGGCCTATTTCTAATCTCCCTGTATTCATCTTTTTTGCATAGGAGTAAAGTACTTTGGTTTTTTTTTTTTTTTATATATTTTGAAGTGTCCTTTCTTCTAAGTCCTTTTTTCATTTTTTTTCGATCGTATAATCTTTTGTTCTGCATTTTCTATCTTACTTTTTATTTCCATCATTTTTCATAATTTTTTTTTCTTTTGCAAGATTTTTCTTCCACTTTCTAATTACTGTAATAAGATCCTTCTGTCTCTTGGTATGCATGTCTGATGTTTATTTTTTTTTTTTTCGGAACATATTTTTCAATAATTTTCTCCAGTATTTTGTACAGTATATCCGTATTTACCTGTATATTATCACTTACAAATACATTTTTCCAATCTTTGTTCAATTCTCCATTTATTTCTGACCATTCTATATTCTTACTATAAGAATTATATTTTCCATATCCTTCCCATCGTTTTGTGCTTTGTTTATCTCTGCGTTCAATTGCTTTGGAATGGACTATTAATTCTACGACATTGTGGTCTGAAATTCCCGTGTTATACACTAATATTTCTTTAGCATAATTCACCTCATTCACAAATACTAGATCTAGGACATTTTCCTTTCTTGTTGAAATGTGGTTTATTTGTTGCATATTATGTTCTAATAGCATATCTTGAAGCTTTTCAAATTGCCTCTTATCTTCTGCGCTACTATTACTCTCTTTTTTCATATGCATATATACAACCACTTTCTTCTATCCGCTCTTTCAAATCCATGAAAGGAAAGTTAAAATCTCCGGATAGGAGTATATTCCAGTCTCTATGGTTTCTACATATATCATCTATTTTTTCTATTATTATGTCAAACTTCTTAGTATTTGGGGGTCTATAAACTACAATATTCACTAGTTTTTCATATGCAAATTCTACCGCAATCAATTCACATTCTGTGTTGCTGTATTTTCCAAAGACTTTTCCTTGATTTATGTTTCTTCCATATATTGCAGTTCCCCCTTGATTCCTATTTGTTCTGTCTGATCTCTAAGTTTGGAAACCCTTTATCTGGTCATCACTGCCAGTCTCTTGGGAATACCATGTTTCACTTATATTTAATATATCTATTTTTTCAATTTGGGTTAGTTCTTCTAAGAACTCTATTTTCCTTTTAGAGTTACTCGTGACTAAACCCTGTGCATTCATCACTATGATGGTTTTGTTTCATCCCCATTATTCAATATTGGTAATAATATGGATTCTCCCATGCTTCCTTCCTGTTCTGATATGATGTTCTTTTTTTCATTTTCAGGAATTCTGCCATTAAAAAATCTAACTTTTCTATTATATTTGCTCTTTCACCTTCATATTTATTTGCGTGTGTATACCTGCAATTATCCCCATATTTGCACCAACCCCTGGCATTATAGATGCATTCTTTGTAGTTGGGCTCTAATTGTGCATTTTTGGGCTCAAGCCATGTCGTTCTGATGGAAGGTTCCCAAGAGTAGCTTCTTAAGGGATATTTGACTACAGTGATATTCCCAGAGAATTTACCTTTAGGTCTCCAGAATTCTAACTCCTGGCGCGAATATCCTTAAAATTTCTCTCAAGGATATTGCATAGTATTAGGGGACGTATACTTGACACACCACATAGCAATCTTGCCCCAAATAGCGTTTACACCTCGAGGGGGAAAGTGGCAAAATTAGAAGGGGAACCGTATCAAGGTTACCCCACATCCCATACTACTATTGAATATCACGACAGCGCCATATCCAAGATGGCGGACATTCCTAATTCTGTAGCGATTTTGCACGGCGGTGTTCCCTGTTGATCTAACTTTTTCAATCGATTTACAAGGATTATTATGCAATCTCCAGCTTCTTTCGCCTCTGGAAAGTTGAGTATTGATTCTTTACAATGTGTATATTTTAGCTCCTGTTTCACAGTGAAATTAGAGTAATTTATTGTGATTAGCAGCTAGGCCTGTTACCAGAGATGCCATGGGCACTGTCGTTCGTTAGGCATGTGTTATTTAGTTAGTAGAACGACATTCCCGGTTGAAATAACATTAATTAATTAATTATGAAAGCTATTTAGGCAATTTTATACTTGTAAAGATATTTGTGATATGCATAATTTTTCCTTTTTCTATGTCGATCGTATAAGTCAGAGTTTCGGTGATTTAGGTAACCGAGATCTCGTTTTACCTACTGTAGGTAACCTAACCTAGGCGATAGAGTTTACTTTCAACATATCCCCGGTTCCCCTCGTGTATTGGTTTATCTATTCAGACGGAGATAGATATCTCCTAGAATTATTATATAAACTGATACTCGTCTCTAGTGGAGATTTAAGGGTAATCTCTCCTTCCCTCTGAGTGTAGCCTTAGGCTACAACCCTAGTGGGTCGTGCCTCGAGTTTTCATTCAAGCATGACTAACCTAGGGTTTTCTGTCCCTTCCCTTAACCGCAGATAGCAGGTTTTGGGATTCGGTCAGAACCTCAGAGTATTTAGTCTTGTGCTGGCAGCCGACCGGCAGGGTGAATAGTCATTCCCCTGCCGGCTAGGCTGCCAACATAGGAGGCTAGCCCTCCATAGGCCGCACTTGAAGTGGTTGTATGATGCCGCCACCTTCTCCCTGTGGTCTAGAAGGCTAGTCCTGTGCTCGCAGACCCTAGGCTGAAGAATAGACATTCTTCTGATGCCTAGGCTGGCGCCGGCACTGGAACTCTGTTTCTCCTTGTTGAGATGAGGCGGCACTGCTGCCGTCCCCTTAACTGTATTGGTAGACCCTAGGTTAGAGAATAGAATTCTCCTGCCGCCTAGGATGGCGCCGATACTGAAACAGAGTTTATTAAAGGTGTGTAGGACCGGCAACCTTGCCGGCTCCTTTCACACCTCATACAGGACCCTTTTCCCTCCCCTCTGTATTTTTGTGATGGCCTAGCCATTGTATCTTTTTGGGCCGTTGTCTTGCAATTTCACTGCTTGCCGGTGGATTGTTTGGCCGGCCAGACTCCTAATCAACAGCTGTTCTTCTGCCAGCGGCCATGACGGCTGCCGGAGGCTGGCGGTTGCTGGCAGCCATGAGGGCTGTTTGTGGGAAGTCTCTTTTGTCACCAAGGTTTTCAGTCCTCCCTTGGACTGCTGGCTACAAGTGCAATTGCCCGGGTATACCGCCGGCCAGACCGGCATAGACAGGTGCTGACTCAGCCGGCAGTATGCCGACTGTACTAATGCTGCCGGGTGTTAGCCTGGCGGCCATGTGCCGGCCGGACCTTGCCGGACCTTCCATTTGAACCTTCTTTCTGGAGAAAGGCAGTACTTTAGATAGTTACACCCTTAATTAGTGTATACATACACAATAATAAGGCAGCCTTCACTCCATACTGTCTCTCCCTCTTTTAGCTAGCATACTGGCTGCACCGGCAGGGACTAGCTATGCCGGCTATATGCCGGCTGAATTACAGTATATGTTTATACAGGTAGTCAGTATATTTGCAGTATAGGATATACTGCAGATAGAAAACTATTGTATATATTATACTAGTAGTTATTTTCCAATATGTCTTGGGTATCCTTGCCCAGGTGTTTGCTGAGATCAATCCTATATTGAAAGAATAGAATTTCTTCAATATTCTGATTAGAAATCGGTTTTCATATTACCCTACAATATTGAATAAATCAAAGGGCTGGTGATATTACACTTCTATCCTTAAAATGTTAGAACCCTTATCCTTGAGTTTCCCTGATCAGGAAACTCTATGATTTTAATATTGGAAGGGGAGGTCACAGCAAATGGGCTGGGTAGGATACACAAATATATGTCTTTTATAATTCCTAGTCCAGTCGGCGTCATGCCGGATGGACCGTGCCGTCAGATGCCAGCCATAATGGCAGCACACTGGCTGAACTACATTATATATAATTATACAGTAGTCGGTATTTTGCAATATAGTATATACTGCAAACAAAAAGCTATAGTATGATTATACAGTGGTTGAATTCTAACATATCTTGGGTACCCTTGTGCGGGCTTCTGCTGAGACCGTTCCTATATTGAAAGAATAGAATTCCTTCAATACACTGATTGGAAATCAGTCATCCTTACCCCACAGTGTTAAAGAATAAAAAAGGGGCAGTGACTTGTACACTTTTCTACCCCTAGGGGTTAGAACCCTTTCGTTAGAGTTCCTTGATATAGGAATCTCCTTATAGTTAATACTGAGGGGAGGTAACAGCATTTGCTTGCAGGGGATACACAAGTATGTGTCTCCCACTATCCCTTTCTCGCTTACTATCCTAAGCTATTTTAGTTAAAAGATGACTTTTACATATTGCTTATCAATGAGATAATCAATTGTATACTCATTCTGCTTTCTTTTCTTTACAGGAGGAACCCCAGATGACATGTGTTACAGTCTTCTGCAATATAAATAGTAAGTACTTTTATGGTCATAATACATGCAGGTTTTATGGCCCCTGCGATATTATTTCCGAATCCCTGCATTATTGGAACCCTTTAGTTTGCAATGTATGTCGGACCTTAATGTCCGAGGGTTTCAAGAATCCCAAGTCGATGGAGTCTAGGGATGCAGCTTGTAAGAAACTACGCAACTGGGTGAGAGGATTCCAGAAAATCTCTCTGGGACCATACCTACCTAATGATAGGATACGTAGCTTACTATTCCCGAAAGCAAGTAGGGAAATAGTTGTGCCCCAGGCACGATTCACACCTCCCTGCGGCCAGATAGCCATTGGAAGGGAGGGCAGGAAGCTCCCACAGGAAGAAATGGACAATGTCGTGTTGGAATTGCTCCCATCTGTGCTGGCTCTAGTGCCGTTAACAAAATGGATCAATTACTGGCCCATATGAAAGGTCTAATAGAAAACTTTCGCAAACAAGAAGAAAAGAAGGAAGCGAAATTCAAGATAGAGCTCTGTGAAGCTCCACTTGTTGCTCCCCAAGGGTCATATATACGACCCAGAGACCAAAACCTTCCGACATGCTCCAAAACCAATCCCTGGAGGTTTGTGGAGCTTATGCCGATTTTAAACGGCAAACTCTATATCTCGGAGAAGATGGGTGCTGTTCCTTTAGACGAAATCCAGTTTTGGCCAAGCTTTGACGCTTTCCCTAATTGCTTCATTCGACTGAAGCATAAACCAAAGTCAAAAAAAGAAACGGAACTGAAAGAGGTCATGATTCTCGACTATGATAAGGCACAGGCTATCTTGTCAAGTAGCCTGAGAAATGCATGTTACTCGGTGTCGAAAGTGTTCACACTAAGTAACAGACACCCTTCCTTTCTTGCTCCTGCTTCAATATCATTCCCCTTTATGTGGAAGGCATTTAAATCTGTTGCAAAGGCAGTGGAGGCAGGTAGACCATGTCCTGCACTCGAGGAGTGCAAGCCTCTGTCACCAGCCTTTCCCATGCAGGAGAAGGATTAGAAGGAAGTCAACTGAACCATCTCAGTAGGAAGAATAGACGTGGATGTCGCTAGACAGCAGTCTAGCGAGAATCTCCCTAAACTTTCTGAGTTTCTTTTGAGCAAGGAACAAGAGACAAAGGAGAGATTTGCAGCCTCCCTATCCTTACAGAACTGCATAGAGTTGTGTTCAGCCCATCAAAGTACCCCAGATATGCTCATGGTCTTAGCCAAAATGCATATGGCCACCTTAGTAAAAGACCTTTATGCCTTTATGAAGGCTAGGAGAGCCTGTAGGGAGTTTGTGTTCACTGTCGCAACAGTGAAACATGAAACCAGGAAGCTAATATCTTCCAACATCTGGTGTAGAGACCTCTTTCCAAACGAGGTAGTTAGAAAGGTGATTAAGAAGGCCACCACGGAGAATATAGGGCTTCTCCAAAAGCGGGGCATCTTTTCAAAGAGAAAGTTTTCCACGGATGTGGATCTCCAACCTAAAAGGAAGACAGAAAAGTCTAGAAATTTTCCTCGTGCTGTTCAACAACATCCCACAGTTACGGTGACCGCGTTGCCACAGGCAAGCAGTCGAATATGTAAACCTTCTGATCAGGTGAAGTAAAGAGACGTTTCTGGTAGGAGAGAGGTTCCTTCAGGATCGCTGGACCTTCGATCCTTGGGTCCAAGGCCTAATCAAGATGGGACTTGGATGGAAAATAGACATGCCTCCACCATCATTTCCTCAACTCTTCCTACACTCCAACCCCTCCTGGAAGAGTATACCTTAGAACTCTAGAGCATACAGGTGGTAAGGAAAGTATAGTCCATCGAATTCCAGGGAAGGCTGTTTGGTGTTCACAAGGACTCAAGAAAACTCAGTCATTCTGGACTTGTCGCCACTCAACAAGTTCAAATAAAACAGCAAGTTCAGAATGTTAATCCTTCTGAACATAAGGACCTTATTTTAAAAAGGGGTGTTCGCAGTCTTGTCAGACCTGAAAGATGTCTATTGGCAGCTTCCAGTCAGTCGCCCCCTCTCCTCCTACCTAGGTTTCAAGTTACAGAGGATAACGTATGTCCTAGGAAAGATACTTGTCGGACTAAACAGTCCTAACTATCTTCACGGGATTGGCGGACACAGTCACGCAAAAACCAAGCCTAGAAATGGTTCAGGCAACATTGTATCTGGACGAAAGGCTGGGGTGGGCAGCACCCAAAGGGGCTGGTCTATGAGCATCCAAGGAAATGATCCGGTTCCCGGAACATCGGAGATGCAAGGTAAGCTTCAAGAAATCTCGATTCTCTCTAGCTCAAAGGCTTCAATGGTTAAAAAAACCATTTAAACCTGTGGTCACACCAACTCTCCTTTCCCTTGGATGCCTAGTCGGAAGAATGAGGTATTCACTCCCATCAGAGGAAAGTCCAAGGGATTCGGTCATTTCTATCCAAGGCCATGTTAGACCTCCTCAGGCTGATCTGGGACATCAAAGCGATAATGAGACGTCGGAACCGACAAGGCTAGAGAGCGTCTCATATAGTTTAGGTGATGTTAGCCATCCTTATCTAAAAGGATGGCACCTATCAATGATCCGCAAGGTGACAGCGGATGCTCTACTCGGGCTCAAGCCGATAGAGTTAGAATGGTCCACAGATGCAGACCTATTCTCTCCCAGATGGGAACAAGTCCCCGAGCTGCAGATCGACCTCCTCGTCACGAGCGTCATCAAGAAACTACCTCGATATGTAGCCCCATACGAGGATCCTCTAGTGGAGATAACAGACATCATGTCTCTAGTATGGAAGGGATGGACTCAGGAATTCCTGTTCATCCCATCCGATCTCCTGCTAAAGGTCCTCAACATGCTGAGATCCTTCCAGGGAGGAGTGGCTCTGTTGGCTCCCAAGTAGCCCAGGAGCATCCGGTTCCCTTTAGTGAAGGAACTGAGGCTGAGGCTGGCCCTAGTTCTGAACCCAATCCTATCTCAGAAGGTTCAGAAGTTAATTGCCTTCAATTTATCACAGAGAGCTCAAACCCTTCATTTCATGATTTTCTTGCCCTAGCGGTTAGGAAAAGATTTGGGATCTCAGAAGGCAATATAGAATTCTTAGAAGAATAAAAGTCTAAGTCAACTAGAAGACAATATGAGTCATCTTGAAAAAAGTGGGTTGCTTTTGTAAAAGCAAAAGGACCGAAAGAAATTTCAATGACCTTCTGTCTGTCCTTCTTTATCCACCTTCATAATCAAGGCCTGGCGGCCAACACGATAACTACGGGCAAGTCAGCCTTGACTAGACCTCTTCTATATGCCTTTCAAGTAGATCTGGTGAATGAAATCTTTAATAAGATTCCGAAGGTATGTGCAAGGCTTAGGCCTGCAGCACCGCCAAAGCCCATCTCATGGTCTATGGACAAGGTCCTACATTACACCTCATCTGTGAACAATGAAGGTTGTTCCCTTAAGAATCTAACCCTAAGTTTATTTTTCTGTTCGCTATAGCCTCTGGGGCTAGAGTTAGTGAAATAGTGGCCCTATCTGTAGATGAGGGCCACATTCAGTTCACAGAAACCTTTCTCGCTAAGAACGAGCTACCCACTAAGAGGTGGGGTCCCTGGAGAACCTGCCCTCTGAAGGAAGATGTCTCTCTATGTCCTGTAGAGTGTCTAAAGGTCTATCTTCGTAGAACTTCAAACTTCAGGGGAGGACAGCTCTTTAAAGGAGAAACCTCTGAATCAAACTTATCCCTAAAACAACTGAGGGCGAAGTTCACCTACATTATTCGCAGAGCGGATCCTGACAGTACACCTACAGGTCATGATCCGAGGAAAATTGCTTCATCACTGAACTTTTTTCACTATATGGACTTTGAGCGTCTTCGCTCATATACTGAATGGAAATCATCCAGAGTGTTCTACAAACACTATGCTAAGCAGGTCCATGAACTGAAGCATTAAGTGGTGGCGGCAGGTAGTGTATTAAAACCTGTCGTCTAATGACTGCGATGAACATTTAATTGATTGGGAATGTCAATTAAAGGGAGAAGGTGTCAGCACTTTCAGTGTGAAACCCTTTAAATGAGTGTTACCATGGTGACACTAAATTTGTTCAAAATCTCAGGTGTGGAGGTATACAAGATAACACTCGTGCCGTGTGTACGTAGTACACAGTGTTGATAGGATACAACGTTTACAGAAATTGTAAGGGAAAAAATTTATTAGAAATTTTTTTCTTCAGTCTGAGAGTGGCACTCATCATTTCTTCCCGTTTTAAAAAAAGAGAATAATTTCTGTATACGTCGCATATATAATTCCCTTATCATGCTACATTTGCTTCACTTGTTATTTCATTTAGTCATTTATTAGAAATAATTTAAGATGCCAGAGTTCTTTGACTTACGCATGTAAGTAAACTGCATATCATTGTATGCTTACAAACAATGGATATAATAGACACTGATACTGTTCCGACAATATATACAAACCGTGAGACCGTCTATATATCCAGTGAATACTTATGTTTGTTCATACAATATATGCTAATCTTGAGGACCCTTTTCTACTGTCTAGAATGACTTCCCTGTAGGGGGCAGGAAGCACTAACATCGTTTATGATTAGTGATAATGACGAATAACGGTAACGTCATTTGTCTCAAGTGGTCCAGATGACCATAGAAACATTGTCCCAAGGTTAAGGCACTGATGAAAATCCACAGATACATTAATGCTATGGTACACTTCCATCAGGACGACATGGCTTGAGCCCAAAAAATGGATTTTGAGCGAAGCGAAAAATGTATTTTTGGGAGAGATAGCCATGTCGTCTTGATGAACCCACCCTCCTTTTCTATAGAAAAGATGTTCGTAGAATCCCTCCCGAAACTACTGTATTTGTAGCACCATGCGCAATGCTACAAGGAATGTCCATCATCTTGGATATGGCGCTGTCGTGATATTCAATAGTAGTGTGGGAAGTGGGGTAACCTTGATACGGTTCCCCTTCTAATTTTGGCACTTTCCCCCTCGAGGTGTAAACGCTATTTGGGGCAAGATTGCCATGTGGCGTATCAAGAATACGTCCTCTGATACTATGCGATATCCTTGAGAGAAATCTTAAGGATATTCATGCCAGGAGTTAGAATTCCAGTAGTACCAACCTCTGGGAATATCACTGTAGTCAAATATCCCATAGGAAGCTACTCTTACGAACCTTCCATCAGGACGACATGGCTGTCTCTCCCAAAAATAGATTTTTCGCTTTGCTCAAAATCCGTTATTTGGGTTGAAATGAATCATATCTTGGGGCCTCTTGTGCATAGCACGTTATATACTCAGCTTGTTTTTTTGTTTCTTTTTTGGGCTTGGCCATGTCGTCCTGATGGAAGGTTCCTTTTGGTAGCTTTCTAAGGGATATTTGCTACAGTGATACTCCCAAAGAAATAACCATAGGTCTTCAGAATTTTAACGCCTGGCGCGAGTATCCTTAATATAGATTTAAGGATATCGCATAATGTCAGGGGACGTATTTTTTGATACGACACATAGCAATCTTCACCCCAAATAGATTTAACTCTTTGAGGGGGAGGATTGGCAAACAAAATGGGAGCCGTTATCAAGGTATCCGGTGGACCTCCTCTTCGTACTACTACGGCTCATCATTCCTTCATCTGTAGCATTTAAGCTAAGTGCTCTCCCACGCTATTTCCGGTGTTTGTTATGGATTTTTGGAATATTATCATGCAATCTCCAACATCTTCATCCTCTGGAAAGTTGAGTATCTAATCTTTCCTGTGTATAATTTTAAGGCTCCCTTCTCACAGTTAAATTCGTATAATTCAAGTGAGCTTGATTGGGCGTAGCCGACACCGGAGGCGGCCATTTCGAGACCGCTGTCGCTTGTCATAAATACATTTTATTTAGTCAGTAATGTGACACTCCTGGTATTTAGCTATAAAGATTTTTTCTAGCTAGTTAGGCAAATTATACTATTGAAGATATTGCATACTATTTAATTATTCCTCTTACGATATGTAACTTTACTTTTCGTATACGCCGGGGACCCCGGTAGTACCAACCTTGGCTGCGGTCCCACCGGAGTTAGGCTAGCCTAACTCATTATGTATACATCAGTAAAGTAATTCCCATTGTTTAACCTCACCATATCGTTCCTTATTAATTCGGATGGGGACATATATCCCCTAGAATTTATGGATAAGGTTCGATATTTTTCTCTTTTAGAGAAAAGAGGCTAAACCCTTCCTTCCTCCCTGAGCCTCCGCCATTTCAGGTGGCAATCCCTATATTTCGTCATCGCCGTCAAGTAGTAAACTCCGGCTTGACTTAGATAGTCTTACACCGTCTCTCTTCTTTGCTGCCGATTATCCCAACTCTGAAGTAAGATGGTAGCTCAGGGTGTACTGTCTTGCAGCCGACAATGTCGCCGACAGGGGAATCTTTGTTCCTCTGCCGACCTCGACGTCATCGGCGCAGGAAGCCATGCTTCCTTAGTTTACAGCCGAAAGTAGGCGGCATACCTGCCGCCGTCTTTCTCCCCTGTGAACTATAAGACCCTTTCCCCTCCTCCCTCTGTCCTTGGTATGCCGATAGGTTAGGCCAGAATTGGAGATCTTCAAGGGGTTTGGCCCCCAACTTCTCGGACATGTAAAGCTTCCCATCCATCATGGGCATATGCTCCGTGTACCTCCAGGGGTTGGTTTCGGAGCATTGAGGTAAGTCAGAGACCTTAATAGGCTTAGGAAAGATCCCTGAAAATGCCCGGGTGTTCCACTTCTCTTACCTCCTTCTTCATCTCTTGTCTTGCTAAATCTCCTGTTGTTCCTTGCGAAACACTGCCATCATCTGTTGAATCGACTCTAGGAGCGCCTTGCTCTTGGCCATCAGCAGATCAGTATGGGGAGTTGGGGCTGAAGAGGTTGACGGCACAGGTTGGTATGCTGTCACGGTAAACTGAGGGTCTTCAGTTATCGTTGACACGGATTCTTCTTCCTCCGTAGGTGGTTGAGCAACCTCTTCTTCAGGATCTTCTTGTAGAAGGTCCTTTCGGTGTCGGTAGACACCTCCGACATCTGTTCCTGATTGATGTCCATGCCTTCGAGTGCCTTATTGATGTCCGCCTCTATCGTCAGGTGGATGAAGGGAGGCTTGACCTGTACCTGGGGCACAACTGCATCGGATTGGGCCTTAGGGAACAGAAGGCATCTCATAGCTTCATTAGGTAGGTAAGGTCCAGGAGAGTTCTTTTGGAACCCTCTTAACCACCTTTGAAGAGTTTCTCTTGCTGTATCCCTTGACTCCGTAGTCTCAGGGATATCTTCACCAAATCCCTCGGTCATCAGAGCCGAGCAGATGGTGCTACTCTTTGGGTCCCAATACCTCAGGGTTTCAGTTACGATGGAGCAGGGGCATGAGACCTGCAGATCGTATGCCCACAAAAGTCCTTACTCTTTTGGTTGCAGAACACAACTGCACACTTCACCTTAGGCTCCTCCTGTAAGGAACGAAAGGGTGAAATGAGTATAAGGTTATTTATATCATTGATATAAATACACATGCTTAACAATAGTATTAGTTAATATTATTTTTAATAGCTTAGGATAGTAAGCTAGAAAGGAAGTAGGAAAAACACATATCTGTGCTTCCTCTCCAGGCAATTGCTGTGACCTCCGACATTATTAATATATTTAATTTCCTTATTAGGGAAAATACAAAGTGGAATAAATCTCGTACGTAGAGCCGGAGTCAGTGAGTATTTACACTAACTCCTCCACTTGTAGAATATTAATACTGAATGGTAATAATTGGTGTCTCGATGATCTAGGATTCATCAGGATGTTGAAGGAATACTTCACCTCAACATTTTATTCAGTCTCAACAATAGACTGTGAAAGGATACACAGAGTATGTTGGAAATTTTTTACTACTGTATTATTATATACTGTAGTTTTCTAACTGCTGTATTGTTATACTGCAGGAATACTGGCTATTGTATTGTCATATACTGTAGTTTTACCGGTATACTACCGGGTTAGGCTAGTACCTGGCGGCGCTATCTGATAGGGAGAGAGAAAGAATGGGAAGAAGGACTTCTGTATTATTATAGTTTAGTACAATAATTGGGAGTGTAGGGGGCTACTGCCTTCTACAGCCTTCTTCCCGGAATGGGAATTCTAATGGAAGGGGAGAAATACATTGATTCTAGCTTCCATCCAGCCACAAATTCTATTGCCGACTGTACTGCCGGTTACAAGGTTTGTGGATGGCAGTCCAAAAGAGTACTGAAGAATTCTCAACAGTATAATGGGCTTCCCACCAGCAGCCGTCAGGGCCGGCTCAACCTTTCCCGGAGCTTTGCTTCCGTTAGGGAGTTGGTCGAGGCAGTAACCTAACCGCCGTTTGTAGGAACCCGGCCGGTAACTCAGTCAGCCCGGCAAGTGCGGATGATTGTAGAATACCAGCCAAAGAACATTTTTGGGCTCAGCCATGTCATCCTGATGGAAGGTTCCTTTAGGCAGCTTTCTAAGGGATATTTAGCTACAGTGATACTCCAAGAGAATTGACCATAGGTCTCCAGAATTCTAACTCCTGGAGCGAGTATCCTTTAAGAAAATTATTAGGCATATCGCATCATATCAGGGGATGTATTTCTTGATACGACACATGGCAATCTTCACCCCAAATAGAGTTTTCGCTCTGAGGGGGAAGAGGGCGAAAATGAAGGTTACCTGGTGGATTCCCTTCCCGTACTACTACAATGCCACGCATGGCGACCCATTCCTTTGTTAGTAGCGAATTAAGCACAGTGTATCTCCCGCTTGCTCTCGGTGTTGTGTTACTAATATTTTGATTTATCATGCATTCTCCAGCATCTTCGGCCTCTGGAAAGTTGAGTATTTAATCTTTCCTGTGTATAATTTTTAGCTCCCTTCTCACAGTTAAATTAACATAATTTAGACGTGGTTATCGGAGCATAGCCGTCCACCGGAGGCGCCATTTTGGACGCTGTCGTACGCCATATATGCTTTTTTGGGCTCAAGCCATGATGTCCTGATGGAAGGTTCCTTTAGTAGCTTTCCAAGGGTATATATGACTACAGTGATATTCCCAGAGAATCAAACCAAAGGTTTCACAGAATTCTAACTTCTGGCACGAGTATCTTTAAGATTATTCTCAAGGGTATCGTATATAATCAGGGGACGTATTCTTGACACGCCACATGGCATTCTGCACCCCGAATAGCCTTTACGCTTCGAGGGGGATACGTGGCAGAATTAGAAGGGTAGCCGCAATAGAGGTTACCCTGGTTCCCCTACTACTATCGTATCACAACCACGTCAACTCCCCTTGGCGGTCATTCCTTTAATTGTAGCGCCTCGCTACAGCGTGTTCCCTGTTGATCTGACATTTTCGATCGATTTCTAGGAATCTTTATGCTTTCTACAGCTTCTTTCTCCATCCAGAAAGTTGAGTATTTATTCTTTACAATATGTATTTTAGTTCCAGCCTCACATTGAAATTAGTGTAATTAGTGTGTTTGGATCTACGCCGGTCACCGGTGTTGCCATAGGCGCCGTCGTTCATTGGGCATGTGTTATTTAGTTAGCAGAACGACATTTCCGGTTTAAATAGCATTAATTGTTATTATGAAAGCTATTTAGTCATTTTATAGTGCAAAGATATTTATATGCATGATTTTCCCTTTTTCTGTGTCGATTGTATATGTCAGAGTTTTGGTGATTTTAGGTAACCAAGATCTCGCCTTGTCTAGGTAATCCAACCTAGACAACATATACTTTCGACATTTCCCCGGTTACCCTTGTGTATCGGTTATCATTCATTGGAGATTGATATCTCCTGGAATTATATTAGCCGTTACTAGTCTCGAATAGAGATTTATGGGTAATCTCTCTTCCCTCTGAGAGTAGCCTTAGGCTACAACTCTCTGTGTCAGCCTTGAATTTCGAATTCAGGCATGACTAGCCTAGAGTTTTTCTGTCTCATCCCTTAACAGCAGACGACAAGTTTTGGGATTCAATCAGAACCTCAGAGTATTTAGTCTTTTGTCGGCAGTCGGTTGGCGGGGTGATTGCATTCCCCTGCCGGCTGAGCTGCCGGCATAGGAGGCTAGCCCTCCCTAGATTACACCTGAAGTGGTTGCATGATGCCACCACCTTCTCCCTGTGGTCTAGTAGACTAGTCCTATCCTCGCAGACCCTAGGCTGTACAGTAGTATACTCTTGTGACCTAGAATGGCGCCGGCATTGGAACTTTGTTTCTCCCTTGTTGAGAGGAACGGCATGGACTACCGTCCCCTTAACTGTATTAGCACCTCCTAAGCTGGAGAATAGAAGATTCTCCTGCCGCTTGGGGTTGTGCCGGTACTGGAACAGAGTTTTCTTCAAGGTGTGTAGGTCCGGCAACATTGCCGGCCACTCCCATACCTCATATAGGACCCTCCCCCCCCTGTTCTTTTACGATGGCCGAGCCATTGTCTTTCCTGAGCCGGCGTCCTACAACCTTACCATTGCTGGTGGGTTGCTGGAGCCGGCCAGACCCCCTCTCCTCAGCTGATGGCTGTCGGCGACTGAAGGCTTCCGGCGGCCATGACGGCTGTGGGTGGGAGGTCCCTTTTGTCACCAAGGTTCTCCAGTTCTCCCTTGAAATGCTGGCCACAACTTCTGTTGTCGGTGTGCTGCTCTGGCTGGCAGTAGACCGGCGCAGATAGGTACTGACTCAGTCGGTAGCATGCCGGCTGTACTAGTGCTGCCGGAGGCTGGCCTACAGTGGTAAACCGGCAATAGTACTGTGGCTAGATGGAAGCCTGAATGTTACATTCTCCCCTTCCATTTGAACCTTCTTTTCAGAGAAAGGCAGTAAAATTAGACTTTTACATCCTTTATTACTGTATACATACACAGTAATAGATAGCCTTCACTCCATGCTTTCTCTCTCTCTCTCTCTCTTAACTAGCATGCTAGATGCTTCGGCAAGAGCTAGCTAATCTGGCAACATGCTGGCTGAACTACATTATATGTCTATACGGGTAGTCAGTATATTTGCAGTATAGTATATACGGCAGATGGAAAACTAACGTATATATTATACTAGTAGTTATTTCCAATATATCTTGGGTATCCCTGCCCAGGTATTTGCTGAACCCAATCCTATATTGATAGAATAATATTTCGTCAATATTCTGATTTGAAATCAGTTTCCATTTACCCTACAATATTAAATTTCCTAAAGGGTTGGTGGTGTGACACCTCTAACCCTTAAAGGGGAGAGCCCTTATCCCTGAGTTTCCCTGATCAGGAAACTCCCTGATTTAATATTGTAAGGGAGGTCACAGCAAATAGATTGGTTGGGATACACAAATATATGTCTTTTATCTTTTCTAATCGACATATTTTGGGTACCCTTGTACCGCTCCTATATCAAAAGAATGGCATTCCTTCGATACTCTGATTGTGAAATCAGTCCTCCTTACCTCACAGTATTAAGTATAAGGGGGGACAGTGCTTTGTACACTTCCTTACACCTAGGTGTTCGACCCCCTTTTTACCGGGAATTCCCCCGTTGGAGGAATTTCCTAATCTTAAGACTGAGGGGAGGTAACAGCATTGGCTCGCAGGGGATACACGGGTATGTGTCTCCCGCTATCTCTTTATAGCTTTTTGTCCTAAGCTATTTTTGTCAAAAGATGATTTTTGCAAATTATTTATGAGTGTGATAATCAATTGAATACTCATTTCTGTTTTCCTTTCCTTACAGGAGGGACACCAGATGATGCATCGCAGTCTTTTGCAGTTACAAGAGTGAGTATTTTCACGGACATAATACATGCAGGTTCATGCCCCAGCAATATTATTTCCAAATCCCGAACCGAGTCTGAGACCCTCTGACCTGTAAGTAGGCCAGACCTTACTGTCGAAGGTCTCGAAAAACCCAAGTTAATAGAATCTGGTATACAGCTCTTAACATTTACACATTTGCGTGTAAGATTTCTAAAATCTCTCCAAAATCATACCTACCTATTTTACAGCTTCCTAAAGGGCATCCTGTCCCCTATCCCTCCTTTCTCCACTCCAGTTCGAGGTGAGGAGGTGAGGATGCAGGTACCGCCCCCCTCTCGCTGCCAGTGCATACACGATGGCAGTCTCAAGCTGTCGAACTACGGTTGGTTTGGTTTCAGAAGTTATCACAAAACTGCGGTTCAGTTGCGAACTTGCAAAAATATGGAAACTCTACGGGAATTGAACAGAAGATTTCACTTATTCATTGCGATAACTGGCAATTTAGTGTTCCTTTTAAAGGATTTAAGGTCTTCAAACCCCCCAACCTTACCTCACAAGGATGGTAATTTGCAGACACTAAGGGCACTAATGAGTCTGAGCAAGACTTGAACCCCCGACTGGCAAACACCAGGCAGAGACATTACAATCAGGCCACACCTTGTAGTAATAACAACGACGGCAGTCATTGATTCACTGTCACATCTGACTCCACCGCCGAGTGCCAGCAGTGTGTGCCCTTGGTCACCACCCAGTCAATAGCTGAGTTGGTATGCTTTTAATCGGCAGCCAGCCGATAACCAGCGGACTGCTTACAGCCCGAGGAGTCGCCAATGGTTCAGAGGGCTGCTGACTATGCGTATAGTTTTCACCACTACCCAGTCACATCGAATACTGGCTAAGATGTTGTGACTTCTAGCCGACAAGTCACTGATATGCCGGAGAACTGCTAGCCATATCAGTACTGAAGTACTGTGCCAGTTAACTTACCCCCAAGTATTAGCCTTGACGGTAATATGCCAGTTGTATAGGTGTATTCAATACCCTGTACATCTGTAGTATGGGACCATATCACAGACAGAAATCTTTGGTACATAACCATACAATAGAATGGTTTTCCAGTATGCTGTGCTTCTAAGCACAATCTCTTGCTGAGACCTACCTGATTTGGGGGATACACTCCCCCCTTTTTTCTTACGCTGACTCTTCATCAGTCTCTTTGATTCTCATTATTAATTCCCTGGATGTAGGCGCTGCTTACGCTACTCTATCCTTATGGGCTAGAATCTTCCATCGGGGCCTTCTTAAAAGGGGATGGCCTAGAATCAATAATTAGGAAGGCCGTACCAGTTGGCTGGAAGGATACACACGTATGTGTCTCTCCTATTCTTTTCCAGCGTACTTATCCTAAGCTTTATACAATAGAAAGGAATCTTCTATTACAGTGAAACACTGAGAAGCTGATATAGGCAAACGGTCAGGTATGACCTAAAAGGAGGACGGGAAGGTTTCTTAGTTCTCCTTGGGATGTTAAACAGCATCCCAGAGTTACAATGACCGTGGTTCCACAGACGGTTAGATATGTACACCTTCTGATCATGCGAAGCAAACAGACACTTCTGGTAGGAGGGAAGTTCCTCCTGGATCGCTGGACCTTCGATCCTTGGGTTCAAGGCCTAACTAAGATGAGACTAGAATGGAAATGGACATACCTCCACCATCCTTTCCTCAACTCTTCCTACATTCCAAATCCTCTGGAAGGGTGTACCTTAGAGCTCTAGAGCATACTAGCGGTAAGGAAAGTAGAGTCCATCGATTTCCAAGGAAGGCTGTTTAGTGTTCACGTGAAGGACTCAAGAAAACTCTGAGTCATTCTGGACTTGGCGCCACTCAACAAGTTCCAATAAAACAGCAAGTTCAGAATGTTAATCCTTCTGAACATAAGGACCTTAGTCAGTAAGGGGTGTTGACCATCTGGCTAGACCTGAAAGATGTCTATGGGCAACTTCCAGTCAGTCACCCCTTCCCCTCCTACCTTGGATCCAAGTTACAGAAGATAACATATATCCTAGACAAGATTCTCGTCGGACTAGAATCAGTCCTAGGATCTTCACGGAATTAGCAGACACAGTCAAGCGAAACACAGCCTAGAAAGAGTTTAGGCAACAATGGCCCTGGAGGACAGGCTGGGGTGGGCAGCACCCAAAATGACTGTCTATGAGCATCCATGGAGATGATCCGGCCCCGGAACATCGGGGATGCAAAATAACTTCAAGAAGTCTTGATTCTCTCCAGCTCAGGGCTTCAATGTTTTTAAAAAAGATAATTGAAACCTGTGGTCACCCTAACGCTCCTTTCCCTTAGGGATGTAAAAGGAGATCGCAAGGTCTGTCAAGAGACTATTGTAATCAGTCAGGATTCCATGACGCTAACAGGGAGGAGTTTTGAACTCTCTCCAGTTCACAATAATGACAGACCCAGTGCTATGTGCACAGCTGTAAGATGCGTTAAGAGGCTGGAGAAGATACGCATCAAACGCTCGAAGAGATCTAATAAGACCAATGATGGTCATTCCCTCTTCGCTTACCCTACAATGACCAAAGGCCACGGGCTCGTAGGCCATTTTAGCCTTGTAATGGGTGGAGAACTTCTCTCCACACAGATCAGACCTCTTCAGGCTGATCTGGGACATCGAAGCGATAATGAGGTGTTGAAACTGTCGAGGATAAGGGACATCTCATTTCATTAGGGAATGTTAGCCATCCCTTCCTTAAGGGAATGGCGCCTATCGGCAGCTCGTTTATAAATGATCCGCAAGGTGACAGCGGATGCTCTTCTCATGTTCAACCCAACAGAGTTGGAATGGTACACGGACGCAGACTCATTCCCTCCCAGATGGGAACAAGTCCCCGAGCTGCAGATTGTTCGCTTCATCACAAGCGTCATCAAGATACTATCTCGATATATAGCCCCATATGAAGATCCTCTAGTGGAGGTAACAGACATCATGTCTCTAGAATAGAAGTGATGGACTTAGAAATTCCTGTTCAGCCCATCAAATTTCCTCCGGAAGGCCCTCTACATGCTGAGACCCTTCCATGGAAGAGGGGCTCTTTTGGCTCCCAGGTAGCCCAAGAACACCCTGTTCCCTGTAATGAAGGAACTCAGGCTGAGGCTGGTCCTAGTTATGCACCTAGGATTATCCAGGAGGTTCAGAAGTTTTCTGCCTTCGATTTATCACAGTACACCTGATCCCTTCATCTTATGAATTCCTTGCCCTTAACGGTTAGGAAAAAGACTGGGATCTCTAAAGGCAAAATAGAATTCCTTGAAGAATACAAGTCTAGTCAACTAGACGACAATACGAGTCTTCTTGGGAAAAGTAAGTTGCTTTGTAAAGTAATAGGGACCGAAAGCAATCTCATGATCTTCTGCCTTTCCTTCTCTGTCCACCCCTATATTCAAGGTCTGGCGGCCAACAGCACGATAGCCTTTGAGAAAGGAGGCAGTGTACCCATGGATACTATGAGAAGTCTAGTTCTTCGGCCTTGTTCCCATATAAACCCTTGAGTAAGCACCAAGGGTATGGCCGACTTTGCGAGAGAGGTCACTTGATTGGATCTTTGGACCCATGGACCAATATCTATGTGCAAGTCAGTCCCGACTAGACCTCTTCTATATGCACTTTAAATGGATCTGACGAATGAAATCTTTAATAAGATTCCGAAAACATGTGCAGGCTTAGGCCTGCAGCGCCACTAAAGCCCATCTCATGGTCTTTGGACAAGGTCCTACATTATGCCTCACCTGTGAACAATGAGGATTGTTCCCTCAAGGATCTAACCTAAAAGGTTATTTTTCGGTTCGCTATAGCCTCTGGGGCTAGAGTTAGTGAAATAGTGGCCCTATCTGGGGATGAGGGCCACATTAAGTGGGAGAACTGCATCTCTTTCCTGATCCAACCTTTCTCACTATGGACGACCTACCCACTAAGAGGTGGGGTTCCTGGAGAATCTGCCCTCTGAAGGAAGATGTCTCTCTAGGTCTGCTAGAGTGTCTAAGGTCTATCTTCATAGAACTTCAGACTTCAGGAGAAACAGCTCTTTACAGGAGAAAACTTTGGATCAAACTATCCCTTTAACTGAGGGCGAAGCTCACCTACCTTATTCGAGGAGCGGATCCTGAAAGTACTCCTGCAGATAAAGATCCGAGAAAAGTTGCTTCATCACTGAACCTTTCAGTGTGTGGACTTCAGCCTCTTCTCTCATTTACTGATCGGAAGTTGTCCAGTGTGTCTTACAGACACTATGCTAAGGAAGTCTATGGATTGAAGCATTATGTGGTGGCGGCAGGTGCTATTTTGGACCCTGTCATCTAGCTCTGTGATGAACAGTAAAGTAATTGGGACTATCAATTAAAAGGAGAAGGGGTCTGCATTTTTCGTTTGCCATCCCTTTGAATAAGTGCTGCCAAGGTAACACCAAATCTGTTCAGAATCTCAGGTGTGAAATTATACGGATACCACTAGTGCCATGTGTATATAGTACACAGTGTTGTTAGACTATTTTATGTACAGCAATTATAAAGAAAAGTCTTGTTAAAAGAGCTTTTCTTCAGTCTGAGAGTGGCACTCATCAATTTTCCCCTTTCAAGAAAGGGAACATTAATTTCTGTGTATGTCTCTTGTATAATTTCCTTATCATGCTACATTCATTTAGTATGTAGTCATTTATTAGGAATAAATGTCTATTAAAATGCAGTTGCGTCCTAATTCTCCCAACAATTGTATGTTTAAGATGCCAGAGTTCCTTGACTTACTCATGTAAGTATTTCTCATATCATTGTATGCTTACAAACAACAGATGAGGACACTGATATTGGTTCCGCAATATTTACAATCCTTGAGACCGTTTGTATTCTCAATGTATACTTATGTTTGTTCTTACAATATATGCTACCTTGAGGCCCCTTTTCTAACGTCTAAAAATGACTCTTCCCTGCAGGGGGCAGGAAGCACTAACATTGTTATGCTTAGTGATAATGATGGATAACGGTAACGTCATTTGTCTCAATTGGCCCTTTTGGCTGTAGAAATTTTGTCCCAAGGTTAAGGGACTGATGAAATTCCACAGACACATTAATTCTCTGGTATGCTTCCATCAGGACGTCATGGCTTGAGCCCAAAAAACGGATTTTGAGTGAAGCGAAAAATCTAATTTTGGGTGAGATGGCCATGACGTCCTGATGGACCCACCCTTCTATTCTATGAAAAGATCTTCATGGTTTCCCTCCTTGAACTACTGTATCTGTAGCACTAAGCTCAACGCTACAAGGAATGACCTCCAGAGGGAGTTAGCGCGGTTGTGATCCGAAAGTAGTAGGGGAACCAGGGTAACCTCTATTGCGGGTACCCTTCTAATTCTGCCACGTATCCCCCTCGAAGCGTAAAGGCTATTCGGGGTGCAGATTGCCATGTGGCGTGTCAAGAATACGTCCCCTGATTATATACGATACCCTTGAGAGTAATCTTAAGGGTACTCGCGCCAGAAGTTAGAATTCTGTGAAACCTTTGGTTTGATTCTCTGGGAATATCACTGTAGTCATATATACCCTTGGAAAGCTACTAAAGGAACCTTCCATCAGGACGTCATGGCCATCTCAACCAAAAATAGATTTTTCACTTCACCCAAAATCCGTTATTTAGTCTGGAGTACAACATTCCCAGTATTTAGCTTTAATGAATTATAGCTATTTAGGCAAAATCATACCAGTGAAGATAAGATCATGCACGTATATTTCCTCTTCCGTATAATGTTTCGACCGTATACGATAGAGTCTCGGTGACGTAGCGCTAGGCTAGCCTAATGTGTTTTAGTATAATTTCGTACATTAACCCCGTTTACCCTCTTATATCATTTTTTTGGGCTCAGGCCATGTCGTCCTGATGGAAGTTCCTTTAAGAGTAGCTTCCTAGGGTATATTTGACTACAGTGACATTCCCACAGAATTTTACCTTAAGGTCTCCAGAATTCTAACTCTTGGCGCGAATATCCCTAACTTTTCCTTTTAGGGATATCGCATAACATCAGAGGACGTATTCTTGACACACCACATAGCTATCTTCACTCCGAATAGTGTTTACGCTTAGAGGGGGAAAAGTGGCAAGAAAACGAAGGAGAGCCGGTAATAAGGTACCTCTCCTCCACTACTGTTTTGAGTATCTAGATGACATCATCGCTGCCATCTTTATTCCTTTTCTCGTAGCGCCATTGCTCGGTGATTTTCCTGTGCTCTCTCACTATTTCGGAAGATTTTGGATTTAATCATGCATTCTCCAGCCTCATCTGCCTCTGGAAAGTTGAGTATTGATCTTTACATTGTATAAATGTAAGCTCTTGCCCTCTTTTAATATGAATTAAAGTTAAATTAACGTTTGCAAGAGCTGTTGCTTAAGCCGGAGGCGTCATGGGCGCCGTCGTTCGTAACGCATGAGTCATTTAGTTAACTAGAACGACCTTCCCGGTTTTAATAGCTTCAATATCTTAGCTATTTAGCCTTCATTGCTAGGAATTTTTTATATTATGCCGATAGTATTTATTTTAGTTTCGGCGATTTAGGTACCCGAACCTTGTTTACGCTAGGCTTCCTAGCCTAGGCGTTCAGTTTACAGTACTTTCATGCATGATATAATAGACTTTCCTAGTGTTATAATTTTAATGAAGCCTTAGGCGAATTTTATACATGTAAGATATATTGATTGCATAATATTTTTCTCTTCCAAGATAGTATACGAGAGAGTTTCGGTGATTTAGGTAATCGATTCTCACTGCCACTAGGCTACTAGCCTAGTGGCCTTTTTGGGCTCAAGCCATGTCGTCATGATGGAAGTTCCTATAAGTAGCTTCCTAAGGGATATATGTATTACAGTGATATTCCCAGAGAATTTTACCTTTAGGTCTCCAGAATTCTAACTCCTGCCGCGAATATCCTTAAATTTTCTCTCAAGGATATCGCATAATATCAGGGAACGTATTCTTGACACGCCACATAGCAATCTGCACCCCTAATAGCGTTTACGCTTCGAGGGGGAAAGTGGCAGAATTAGAAGGGGAGCCGTATCAAGGTTACCCTAGTTCTCATACTGCTATTGAGTATCACAACAGCGCCATACCCAAGATGACGGACATTCCTAATTCTGTAGCGATTTCGCACGTTGGTGTTTCCTGTTGATCTAGTAATTTTGATCGTTTTTCAAGGATTATTTTGCAATCTCCAGCTTCTTTCACCTCTGGAAAGTTGAATATTGAATCATTACAATGTGTGTAATTTAGCTCCAGTCTCACAGTGAAATTGTGGAGGATTTAGTTTTGCTTTATTTTAATTTTTGTTTTTTGCCAAATCCTGTGAGAGAGAGAGAGAGAGAGAGAGAGAGAGAGAGAGAGAGAGAGAGAGAGAGAGAGAGAGAGAGAGAGAGAGAGAGGAGAGAGAGAGAGATTGTGTTAGCGAGCGAAAGTAGTTAGTGTATCGATCGTTTGTGGTGAGAAAGACTGTTGGTATAAATGAGATTGTTTGTTTATGTTTTAGTTAGGTTACGACAGTGGTGAATGTCTTGGGTGAATGCTTATTTTGATTTGACTGCTATAACCGTCAGTTGCGTGGACGCTGGATTTATTATTTTTGTATTACCAGCGAGGAAGTGATTATTTATATTCTGAGTAAGTACAGTTTTGTATATTTTTGCTTGTCGTGATTGTGAATGATAGGAACATTTTATTATTTATCTTTGATTATAGTGCGATAGTTCAGTTAGTTCGGAGTGTTCATAAGTGTTTTTCTTTTTTATTTTGGCAGGCCGTGATTCCTCCTTTGAGAGAGATTTTTTTTGTAAAATTCACTGTTGATGACCTGGCCTGGAACTGATTATCTTTAGACTGCTCTTTGGCTTGACGATTGTTGATTACCTGGCCCGTTTACTTTCGATTGATGGTGATGATGATAATGATGATGATGATGATGATGATGATTTAAGTACCACCCTAATCACCGAGACAGTTGTGGCAAATTGCCACCGAGTGGATTGTTGACCACAAAGCTGTGGTAGTGGGCTGCAAAAGACAGTTGGCAGTGTGTGGACGACTGTTGGTGTCCATAATATATATTTATATATATATATATATATATATATATATATATATATATATATATATATATATATATATATATATATAAATACGTATTTGGTGTTGGTGTGTGGTTTAGTATTAAGTTTTGAATGGTGATTTGGTTATTATATATTTAGTGTTAAGTTATGATTAGTTTAAAGTGTTAAATTTTGATTAGTTTAAAGAGTTAAGTTTTGATTGGTTTAAAGTATTTATTTTGAATGTGGATGGTTTATGATTTATTTTAAGTTTTAAGAAATATAGATTTAAGGTTATGTTTTGTTTTGTTTTTGTCCTTATGTCTAAGAGTCTGGTTTTAGATAACGTAAGGGGAAAGTTTGTTTTGTGGAGAAATTTGTCAGCTAGAGTGATTCAAGGGTGTGGGAGTTGTTTTTGTAACATCCTGCCACAAAATTAGAGTAATTTATTGTGTTTAGGAGCTAGGCCTGTTACCAGAGGCGCCATGGGCACTGTCGTTCGTTAGGCATGTGTTATTTAGTTAGTAGAACGACATTCACGGTTTAAATAGTATTAATATTCTAATTATGGAAGCTATTTAGGCAAATTATACTTGTAAAGATATTATATGCATAATTTTCCTTTTTTCTATGTCGATCGTATATGTCAGAATTTTGGTGATTTAGGTAACCGAGATCTCGTCTTGCCTAGGTAACCTAACCTAGGCGACATTTCCCCAATTACCCTCGTGCATTGGTTATCAATTCTTCGGAGATAGATATCTCCTAGAATTATTATATAACCGATACTCGTCTCTAGTAGAGATTTAAGGGTAATCTCTCTTCCCTCTGAGTGTAGCCTTAGGCTACAATCCTAGTGGGTCGTGCCTCAAGTTTTCCTTCAGGCATGACTAGCCTAGGGTTTTCTGTCTCTTCCCTTAACCACAGAGGGCAGGTTTTTGGATTCGGTCAGAACTTCAGAGTATTTAGTCTTGTGCCAACAGTAGGCTGGCAGGGTGAATAGTCATTCCCCTGACGGCTAGGCTGCCGACATAGGAGGCTAGCCCTCCATAGGCCGCACCTGAAGTGGTTGTATGATGCCGCCATCTTCTCCCTCTGGCCTAGTAGACTAGTCCTGTGCTCGCAGACCTTAAGCTGAGGAGTAATACACTCCTGAGACCTAGGATGATGCCGGCACTGGAACTCTGTTTCTTCCCTGTTGAGAGGAGGTGGCACTGCTGCCGGCCCCTTAACTGTATTGGCAGACCCTAGGCTGGAGAATAGATGATTCTCCTATCGCCTAGGATGCCGCCGATACTGAAACAGAGTTTTTAAGTGTGTGTAGGACCGGCACTTGCCGGCTCCTTCCCCACCTCATTCAGGACCCTTTTCCCTCCGCTCTATTCTTTTATGATTGCAGAGCCATTGTCTTTCTTTGAGCCGGCGTCCTGCAACCTCACCATTGCCGGTAGGTTGTGAGGGCCGGCTAGACTCTGCGACTATGCTAGCTGCAGGCAGCCATGACAATTGCCGGTGGCTATGTTGGCTACCGGCGACCATGGGTTTTGCATACTGTCGGCGGTTATGACGGCTGCCGGCGGCTATGCAAGCTGCTAGTAGTCATGCCATCTATCGGCAGCCATGACGGCTGTCGGAAGCTGACGGCTGCCGGAAGCTGGTGGCTGCTGGCAGCCATGATAGCTGTGGGTGGGAAGTCCCTTCTGTCACGAGGTTCTTCAGTTCTCCCTTGGACTACTGGCCATAAGTTCTGTTGTCGGGGTATTACTCTGGCCGGCAGTAGGCTGGCTAGGCCGGCAGTAGGCTGGCTAGGCCGCCACAGATAGGTGCTGACTTAGTCGGCAGCACGCCGAATGTACTAGCGCTGCTGGGGGCTAGCCTTCCGGCTAGGTGCCGGTTGAATTCTGCTGGCGATAGAACTGTGGCTGGATGGAAGCCTGAATGTTATATTCTCCCCTTCCATTTGAACCTTCTTTCTGGAGAAAGGTAGTAAATTACACTTTTAGATCCTTAAATACTGTATACATACACAGTAATAAAGCAGCCTTCACTCCATGCTGTCTCTCTCTCTTTAGCTAGAATACTGGCTGTGCCGGCAGAGCTAGCTATGTCGGCTATATGCCGGCTGAATTACAGTATATGTTTATACAGGTAGTCAGTATATTTACAGTATAGGATATACTGCAGATAGAAAACTATTGTATATATTATACTAGTAGTTATTTCCAATTTATCTTGGGTATCCTTACCCATACGTTTGCTGAGACCATTCCTATATTGAAAGAATAGAACTTCAATATTCTGATTAGAAATCAGTTTTCTTTTACCCTATGATATTAAATATTTTAAAGGGCTAGTAGTATTACACTTCTAACCCTAAAAGGGTAGAACCCTTATCCTTGAGTTTCCCTGATCAGGAAACTCTATGATTTAATATTGTAAGGGAGGTCATAGCAAACGGGCTGGGCGGGATACACAAATATATGTCTTTTATTCTTCCTAAGTCCAGTCAATGTCATACCGGCTGGACCCTACCGTCAGATGCTTACCAAAATGGCAGCACAGTGGCTGAACTACATTATATATAATTATACAGTAGCCAGTAATTTGCTATATGATATATATTGCAAACAGAAAACTACAGTATTATTATACAGTAGGTAGTTCCTAGCACCTAGCAGGCCAACAGCCGGAGACTTGCCGGCAGCTGGTAAGCTACCAACAGCCGGTAAGCTGCCGACAGCCGGCGGCCGGCGGGCTGCCGGCCACCATCACAGCCGACAATATGTTGACTGAACTGTCCCTGGTGCTAACCTTGCCGGCAATATGCCGGCTAGAACTACAGTATATACTATACAGTAGCCTATATTTTCCAACACTTTCTTGGGTATCCCTGTGCAGGCTTCTGCTGGTACCGTTCCTATACTGAAAGAATAGAATTCCTTCAATACTCTGATTAGAAATAAGTCATCTTTACCCCATAATGTTAAGAATAAAAGGGGCAGTGATTTGTTCACTTCTCTACCCCTAGGGGTTAGAACCCTTTCGTTGGAGTTCCCTTGATAAAGGAATCTCCTTATGGTTAATACTGAGGGGAGGTAACAGCAATTGTTTGCAGGGGATACGCAAGTATGTGTTCCCTACTATCCCTTTCTAGCTTACTATCCTAAGCTATTTTAGTTAAAAGATGACTTTTACATGTTGCTTATCAGTGAGACAATCAATTGTATACTCATTTGGCTTTCCTTTCTTACAGGAGGAACCCCAGATGACATGTGTTGCAGTGTTCTGCAATGTCAAGAGTAAGTATTTTTACGGTCATAATTCATGCAGGTTTCATGCCCCCTGCAATATTATGTCCGAATCCCTACATTATTGGAATCCGCAGGTTTGCAATGTATGTCGGGCCTTAATGTCCGAAGGTTTCAAGAATCCCAAGTCGATAGAGTCTAGGGATGCAGCTCGTAACAAATTACGCAACTGGGTGAGAGGCTTCCAGAAAATCTCTCCGGGACCATACCTACCTAATGATAGGTTGCGTAATCTACTATTTCCGAAAGCAAGTAGGGAAATAGTAGTGCCCCAGGCACGATTCACATCTCCCGATGGCTAGATAGCCTTTGGGAGGGAGGGCAGGAAGCCCCCACGGGAAGAAGGGGAGAATGTCATGTTGGAATTGTTTCCGCCTTTGCCGGCTCTAGAGCCATTGATATCGACATCTTCACCTCCTACCCCTCTATTAGATGGAATTGACCAATTATGGGCCCAAGTGAAAAATCTAATAGAAAATATTTGCAAACAAGATGAAAAGCAGGAAGCGAAATGCAAGATAGAGCCCCGTGAAGCTCCACTTGTCGCTCCCCAAGGGTCCTACAAACGACCCATAGATCAAGACCTTCCGACATGCTCCAAAACCAATCCCTGGAGGTTTGCGGAGATGATGCCTATTTTAAACGGCAAACTCTACATCTCGGAGAAAATGGGTGCTGTTCCTTTGGACAAAATCCAATTTTGGCCAAGCTTTGACACTTTCCCTAATTGTTTCGTTCGACTGAAGTATGATCCAAGGTCAAGAAAAGGAACGGAATCGAAGGAGGTCATGATTCTCGACCATGATAAGGAACAGGCTATCCTGTCAAGTAGCCTAAAAAAGGCAGGTTACTCGGTGTCGAAGGTATTCACACTAGGTAATAGGTACCCTTCCTTTCTTGCTCCTGCTTCAATTTCATTTCCCTTTACGGAGAAGGTATTTAAATCTGTTGCCAAGGCAGTGGAGACAGGTAAACCATGTCCTGCACTCGAGGAGTGCAAGCCTCTGTCACTAGCCTTTCCCAGACAGGAGAAGGACTGGAAGGAAGTCCACTTAACCTTTTCAGTAGGAAGACTGGATGCGGATGTCACTAGACAGCAGTCTAGCAAGAATCTCCCTAAACTTTCTGAGTTTCTTTTGGGCAAGGAACAAGAGACAAAGGAGAGATTTGCAGCCTCCCTATTCTTACAAAACTACATAGAGTTGTGTTCAACCCATCAAAGTACCCCAGATATGCTCATGGTCTTGGCCAAAATGCATATGGCTACCTTAGTAAAAGACCTTTATGCCTTTATGAAGGCTAGGAGGGCATGTAGGGAGTTTGTGTTTGCTGCCGCGACAGTAAAACATGAAACCAGGAAGATAATATCTTCCAATATCTGGGGTAAAGACCTCTTCCCAGACGAGGTAGTTAGAAAAGTGATTAAGAAGGCCACCACGGAGAACATAGGGCTTCTCCAAAAGTGGGGCATTCTTTCAAAGAGAAAGTCTTCCACGGTTCTGGGTCCCCAACCTAAAAGGAAAACGGAAAAGTCCGGAAATATACCTCGGGCTGTTCAACAACATCCCACGGTTGCAGCGACTGCAGTGCCACAGGCAGGTGGTTGACTATTTAAACCTACTAATCATTCAAAGCATAGAGATGCTTCTGGTAGGAGGGAGGTTCCTTCAGGATCGCTGTACCTTCGATCCTTGGGTCCAAGGCCTAATCAAGATAGGACTAAGATTGGTGGTACACATGTCTCCACCATCATTTCCTCAACTCTTTCTACAATCCAAAACCCTCCTGGAGGAGTATACCTTAGAGCTCTAGAGCATACAGGTGGTAAGGGAACTATAGTCCATCGAATTCCAGGGAAGGCTGTTTGGTGTTCACGAGAAGGACTCAAGAAAACTCAGAGCCATTCTGGACTTGTTGCCACTCAACAAGTTCAAATAAAACAGAGAGTTCAGAATGTTAATCCTTCTGAACATAAGGACCCTGTTTCAAAGAGGAGTGTTTGTAGTCTTGTCAGACCTGAAAGGTGTCTATTGGCAACTTCCAGTCAGTCACCCCCTCCCCTCCTATCTAGGATTCAAGTTACAGAGGGTAACGTATATCCTAGGAAAGATACTTGTCGGACTAGACACAGTCCTAAGTATCTTCACAGGATTGGCAGACACATTCACGCAAAAACCAAGCCTAGAAATGGTTCAGGCTACAATGTACCTTGACGAGAGCTGGGGTGGGCAGCACCCGAAGTGACTGGTCTATGAACATCCAAAGAAATGATCCGTTTCCCGGAACATCACGGATGCAAGATAAGCTTCAAGAAGTCTCGGTTCTCTCCAGCTCAAAGGCTTCAATGACTAAAAAACCATTGAAACCTATGGTCACATCAACTTTCCTTTCCCTTGGGAATGTAAAAGAAGATTACAGGGTCGGTCAAGAGACTCTGGTAATCAGTCAGATTTCAGAGATGCTAACAGGGAGGAGCTCTGAACTCTCTCCAGTTTGCAATAGTGACAGACCTAGTGCTAAGAGCACAGCTGAAAGATGTGTCAAGAGTCTGGAGAAGATACGCATCACACGCTCGAAGAGATCTAAAAAGACCGATATTGGTCCTTCCTTAATCGCTTCCCTAATAAAGGTCAAAGTCCGAAAGTCCCAAGACATTGTGGGTCCTGTCATGAGTGGGAAAACTCTCTCCACGCAGATCAGACCTCCTACGGCTGATCTGGGACACTGCAGCGATAATGAGACGTCGGAATCGACTAGGCTAGAGAACGTCTCATACAGTCTACGTGACGTTAACCATCCGTTACTTAAAGGGATGGCACCTGTCAGCAGTTCATGTACAATCGATCCGCAATGTGACAGCGGATGCTCTACTCGGGCTCAAGCCGATAGAGTTAGAATGGTCCACAGACGCAGACCTATTCTCTCCCAGATGGGAACAAATCCCCAAACTGCAGATTGACCTCTTCATCATGAGCATCATCAAGAAACTACCTCGATATGTAGCCCCATACGAGGATCCTCTAGTGGAGATAACAGACATCATGTCTCTAGTATGGCAGGGATGAACTCAGAAATCCCTGTTCATCACATCCGATCTCCTGCTGAAAGTCCTCAACATGCTGAGATCCCTCCAGGTAGGAGTTGCTCTGTTAGCTCCCAAGTAGCCCAAGAGCAATCTGACCTCTTTAGTGAAGGAACTGAAGCTGAGGCTGGCCCTAGTTCTGATCCCAGAACTATTTCAGAAGGCTCAGAAGTTAATTGCCTTCGATTTATCACAGAGAACCCGAACCCTTCATTTCATGATTTTCTTGCCTTAGCAGTTAGGAAAAGGTTTAGGATCTCAGAAGGCAATATAGAATTCTTAGAAGAATACAAGTCTAAGTCAACTAGAAGACAATATGAGTCTTCTTGGAAAAAAAGTGGGTTGCTTTTGTAAAAGCAAAAGGACCGAAAGAAATTTCAAAGAACTTCTGTCTGTCCTTCTTTGTCCACCTTCATGATCAAGGTCTGGCTACCAAAACGATAACTACATGCAAGTCAGCCTTGACTAGATCTCTTCTATATGCCTTTCAAGTGTATCTGGCGAATGGAATCTTTAATAAGATTCCGAAGGCATGTGCAAGGCTTAGGCCTGCAGCACCACCAAAGCCCATCTCTTGGTCTTTGGACAAGGTCCTACATTACGCCTCATCTGTGAACAATGAAGATTGTTCCCTTAAGGATCTAACCCAAAAGGTTATTTTTCTGTTAGCCATAGCCTCCGGGGCTAGAGTTAATGAAATAGTGGCCCTATCTAGAGATGAGGGCCACATTCAGGTCGCAGGAGCGGGAGAATTGAATCTCTTCCCTGATCCAACCTTTCTTGCTAAGAACGAGCTACCCATTAAGAGATGGGGTCCCTGGAGAATCTGCCCTCTGAAGGAAGATATCTCTCTATGTCCTGTAGAGTGTCTAAAGGTCTATCTTCGTAGAACTTCAGACTTCAGGGGAGGACAGCTTTTTAAAGGAGAAACCTCTGAATCAAACTTATCCCTAAAACAATTGAGGGCAAAGCTCACCTACTTTATTCGTAGAGCAGATCCTGACAGTACTTCCACAGGTCATGATCCGAGAAAAATTGCTTCATCACTGAACTTTTTTCACTATATGGACTTTGAGCGGCTTCGCTCATATACTGAATGGAAATCATCCAGAGTGTTCTACAAACACTATGCTAAGCAGGTCCATGAACTGAAGCATTATGTGGTGGCGGCAGGTAGTGTATTAAAACCTGTCGTCTAATTCTGTGATGAACAGTTAATTGATTGGGACTGTCAATTAAAGGGAGAAGGTGTCAGCACTTTCAGTGTGAAACCCTTTAAATGAGTGTTACCATGGTGACACTAAATTTGTTCAAAATCTCAGGTGTGGAGTTATACAAGATAACACTCGTGCCGTGTGTACATAGTACACAGTGTTGATAGGATACAACGTTTACAGAAATTGTAAGGGAAAAAATTTATTAGAAATTTTTTCTTCAGTCTGAGAGTGGCACTCATCCCGTTTTAAAAAAAGAGAATAATTTTTGTATACGTCACATGTATAATTCCCTTATCATGCTACATTTGCTTCACTTGTTATTTCATTTAGTCATTTATTAGAAATAAATGTCTATTAGAATGTAATTGCATCCTAATTCGCCCGGCAATTTGCATATTTAAGATGCCAGAGTTCTTTGACTTACGCATGTAAGTAAACCGCATATCATTGTATGCTTACAAACAATGGATATAATGGACACTGATACTGTTCCGACAATATATATAAACCGTGAGACCGTTTATATATCCAGTGAATACTTATATTTGTTCATACAATATATGCTAACCTTGAGGACCCTTTTCTACTGTCTAGAATGACTCTTCCCTGTAGAGGGCAGTAAGCACTAACATTGTTTATGATTAGTGATAATGACTGATGACGGTAACGTCATTTGTCTCAAGTGGTCCAGATGACCATAGAAACATTGTCCCAAGGTTAAGGCACTGATGAAAATCCACAGATACATTAATGCTATGGTATGCTTCCATCAGGACGACATGGCTTGAGCCCAAAAAACGGATTTAGTGTGACCTCCTTTTGAATGAGTGTTACCACGGTGACACTCACTCTGTTCAATATCCCAGGTGTGGAATTATACAGATAGCACTAGTGCCCCGTGTGCGTAGTACACAGTGTTGATAGAATGTAACTGGTACAGAAATTACGAAGAGAAATTTTATTATAAATTTTTCTTCAATCTGAGAGTGGCACTCATCATTTTTTTCCTTTCAAGAAAGAAATATAATTTCAGTATATGTTACATGTATAATTCCGTTATCATGCTACATTCGTTTTACTTGTTAATTCATTTAGTCATTTATTAGAAATAAATGTCTATTAGAATGTAATTGCGTCCTAATCCGCCCGACACTTGCATGTTTAAGATGCCAGAGTTCTTGGACTTACTGAGGTAAGTATTATTCATATCACTGTATGCTCGCAAACAATGGATATTAGAGACACTGATATTGATTCGGCAATATATACAAACTATGAGACTGTTTGTATATTCAGTGTATATTTATGTTTGTTCATACTATATATGCTAACCTTGAGGCCCCATTCCTACTGTTTAGAATGACTCTTCCCTGTAGGGGGCAGGAAGCACTAACATCGTTTATGATCAGTGATGATGACGGATAACGGTAACGTCATTTGTCTCAAATGGTCCAAATAGCCATAGAAATGTTGTCCCAAGGTTAAGGCACTGATGAAAATCCACAGATACATTAATGCTTTGGTACGCTTCCATCAGAACGACATAGCTTGAGCCCAAAAAACAGATTTTGAGCGAAGCGAAAAATCTATTTTTGGGTGAGATGGCCATGTCGTACTGATGGACCCACCCTTCTTTTCTAAAAGAAAAGATCTTCACAGTATCCCTCCCGAAATACTGTATCTGTAGCACCATGCTCAATGCTACAAGGAATGTCCACCATCTTGGATATGGCACTGTTGTGATACTCAACAGTAGTATGAGAACTTGGGTAACCTTGATACGGCTCCCCTTCTATTTCTGCCACTTTCCCCCTCGAAGCGTAAACGCTATTATTGGTGCTGATTGCTATGTGGCGTGTCAAGAATACGTCCTCTGATATTATGCGATATCCTTGAGAGAAAATTTAAGGATATTCGCGCCAGGAGTTAGACTTCTGGAGACCTAAAGGTAAAATTCTCTGGGAATATCACTGTAGTACATATATCCCTTAGGAAGCTACTTATAGGAACTTCCATCAGGACAACATGGCCATCTCACCCAAAAATAGATTTTTGGCTTCGCTCAAAATACGTTTAGTATACTTTCATACATGTTCCCCGATTGCCCTTATGTATCGTTTTTATTGATTCAGGCGGAGATAGATATCTCCTAGGCTATTGATAAGATGATACTTGTTTCCTACGGAGATTTAAGGGCAATCTCTCCTTCCTTCTGAGTTAGCCTAGGCTATAACCCTAGTCAGTCGTGCCTTGAGTTGTAATTCAGGCAGGACTAGGCTAGGGTTTTCTGTCCTTTCCCTGTAACTGCAGAGGCAGGTTTTTTGGGTTTTGGTCAGATGCCGGTAACTGGCTGGCAGGGAAAATAGCATTCCCCTGCTGGACTAAGCTGCCGGCATAGGAGGTCAGACCTCCCTAGACCACACCTGAAGGCTTTATATGATATGATACCTTCTCCCTGTGGTCTAGCTGACTAGTCCTGTGCCGGTAGACCCTAGGCTGAAGAATAGCATTCTTCTACTGTCTAGGTGACATCGGCACTAGAACTCTGTTCCTCTATTGTTTAGGGGTGGCGGCCCCTTCACTGTATTAGCTGACCCTAGGCTCGAGAATAGAATTCTCCTGCCACCTGGGATGGCTTTAATACTAGAACAGAGTTTTGTTAGGTCTATAGGACCCTCACCCCTCCCCATTCTGTCCTTTGGTGATGGCCTAGCCATCACAAACTCTTAGCCATCGTCCTACAATCGAGCCGATTGCCGGCAGGCTGTGGGGCTGGCTCGGGCTTCTGTCTGTAGTGGCACAGTCACTCTTCTCTCCCTTACGGACATTGTGCTCCGGGTGAGTTGGGCCGGCTGTGCCTGCTGCCGGCAGAAGATCCCTTTACTATAGAGTGTTCCTCATTCCTCTCTTGGACTGCCATTCATAAACTGCGCCGGCAGAGACCGGCAATAGTTGTGGATGGGTGGAAGCCTGAATGATACATTCTCCCCTTCCATTTGAACCCTCATTCTGCAAGAAGGTAGTAAGGCAGAGCTCTTACACCATCCTTCGATCCATGCTTTCGCTCTCTCTATTAGCTAGTACCACTGGCTTCTAACCTTCCGGCAGCTCAAGCTAGCTGCCGGCAGCTGGCATGCTGCCAACAGCCGAAGAGGTTGCCGACGCGCCGTGTATAAATTTTTAATCACCGGCTGGCATAGAGTGCCGACAGCCGGCGATTCACTGGCGGCCGGCGGTCTTCAGGCAGCCGGCGAACTGCCGGCCAATACCACAGCCAACGACTAAACTGTACCCTGGTGCTAGCCTGCCAGCATATACCAGCTGGAACTACAGTATATGACTATACAGTAGCCAGTATATTTGCAATATAGATCATACTGCAAACAGAAAAGTACAGTATAGATTATACGGTAGCCAAAATTTCCCAACATACCCTGTGTTGTCATGTGCAGCCTATTGTTGAGACCATATAATATAAAGAAAGTAAGTTCTTTCTATACACTAATTAGTGATCACTGATAACAATCCCCAATTTTAAACCATCTGGAAGCTAGTGTTAAGTTACACTTACCCATCCTTACAGGATAGAAGTCTTCCGATGGGTTTTCCAAAATAGAATGACCCATGGTTTTAATTTTGAGGGAGGTCACAGCAATTGGCTGGGCAGGAAACACTTGTATGTGTCTTTCCTATTTCATTTCTAGCTTATCTATCTTAAGCTACATGCAAAAGACAAAATATTTATTATAATATTTGTATACTTTATCCTGTGAGATGAATCACCGTATACTCATTTTATTTTCCTCTCTTTACAGGAGGATCAACCCAAGTGTAAGAGCGTCTTCTGCAATGTGTGGAGTAAGAATTTCTGCGGCCATGAGGTGTGCAGGATGCACTCACGCTGTTCCATCACCAAGGGAACTCTGAAATATTGGGACCCCCAGGTATGTAACATCTGTAAAACCTTGGTTACTGAGGCTTTCGATGACCCCCAGTCAGTGGAGTCAAGGGTTGCAGCAAGGGAGAAGGTGCATAAATGGGTCCGCGGTTTTCAAAAGAACACCACGGGGCCTTCCAAATGAGAAGATGCGGGCCTATCTTTTCCCCAGGGCATCTAAAGATGCTGTTATACCACAGCCTCACCCAGAGATCCCTTGCATCCAGATACCAGTAGAGTCTGATGTCTCGGACGCGATGAAGGACATCCAACTTGACGACAGGATGTCAGAAGTGTCAGAGGACACTGATAAGGACCTTCTTGCAGGAGGTCAGGAAGAGGAGTCGACTATGGCTCCTGATACCGAGAAGAAGAAGTCGAAACAGTTTCGGTCTCATCGGTTCCTGCCCCAGAACCAGTTCCCTTGACATCGTCTGCTCCCCCATCTGACGACATAGGGAAGACTCTGTCTTCCATTATGACGTTGGTGCAGCAGATACAAAAGCAGAATGCTGAAAAGGAAGCTGCGTTGAGGTTGGAAATACGCCAACTCGTAGCATCCCGTGGGTCTCACAAGAGACTAAATGTGAAAGAACTTCCTTCATGTTCGGATGTGAATCCGTGGAGGCATGCAGAGTATATGCCCATGACAACTGAGAAGATTTACATTTCCGAGAAGCTGGGATCAGTCCCCATTGAAGATGTGGAATTCTGGCCCAGCTTGGAGGCTTATCCAGACTGCTTCGTCCGTCTGAAGGCTGAGCCAGCATCAAAGGAAGAGACGGAGCCAAAAGAGGTCACAGTTTTTTACCATGCCAAAGCACAGGCTTTTCTGACAAGCACCTTGAAGGAGAGGGCCTTCACTAACTCAAATGTACCGGCTCTGAGCAAAAAACATCCGTCCTTTCTTGCTGCATCTTCCTGGGCCTTCCCCTCTATAGAAAAAGGGTACAAGGTAGCTTTAAAGGTGATAGAAGCAGGGAAACCTTGCCCTACACTCGACGAGTGTAAGCCGTTATCCCTAGCTTTGCCCAAGGACCAGAAGGACTGGAAGGACGTACATCTTACCTTCTCAGTTGGGAAGTTGGAGGCAGATATTGCTGGACGTCAGTTCGGCGAGGACCTTCCCAAGTTGTCCGAGTTTCTCCTGCGCAGGGAGCAGGAGACTAAAGAAAGACTTGCCGCCTCTATGTCTCTCTAGACTATCTTGGAGACAATGGCAAGCAATCCCCAGAACCCAGATATGTTTATGGTTATGGCCAAATCACATCTGGCAACTGTGACCAAAGACCTGTATGACTTCATTAAAGCCCGAAGGGCTTGTAGGGAGTTCGTGTTCGCCTCGGCTGTGGTGAGACACGAACCTAGGAAGCTAATATCGTCCAGTATTTGGGGAAAGGACCTCTTCCCGAGTGAAGTGGTCAAGGAAGTAGTTGACAAGGCCGCCACGGCGAACAGGAACCTTCACCAGAAGTGGGGCTTGTCACTAAAGAGGAAGTCTTCCCCGGATGAGGGTCCCCAACCTAAGCAGAAGACAAAGAGGCTAAGGGTGCTCTCTCGCCCTGCCAGACAACAAAGGCAACAACAACTCCCGTGACCGCGGTGCCCTAGGTGGTAGCACAACCTCTAACTACCTACCAGTTGGTACCCAGCAAATGGCAATACAGTCACCAGCCTTTACTTCAGCCTTTGAGAGGCAGTCTACTACCTTTCGGCCGAAAGCCAGGGGAACATTTAGAGGTTCCTCTAGATGCCCCTCAAAAGGCAGAGGCAATAGAGGAGGACGCGGTCAAGGAGGCAAGTCCTCCGGTCAACAGCAAAAGTGAGATGCTTCCGGTAGGAGGAAGACTTTACTCATTTCGGGATCGCTGGACCTTCGATCCCTGGGCCCACAGCCTAATCAAGAACGGACTGGGTTGGAGCTGGAACGTAGCTCCACCATCTTTCCCTCAATTCTTCCAACACTCCACCCCCGTTCTGGAAGAGTATATCCGAGAACTCTTGAGCAAAAGAGTAAGAAAGAGGGCAAAATCCATCAAATTCCAAGGAAGGCTGTTTTGTGTTCCCAAGAAGGACTCAGACAAACTCAGAGTCATTCTGGACTTGTCGCCACTCAACAAGTTCATAGTAAACTACAAGTTCAGGATGTTAACCCTTCAACACATAGGGACCCTGTTGCCCAAGAAGGCATACACAGTCTCCATAGACATGGCAGATGCCTATTGGCATATCCCAATCAATCGCCAAATTTCCTCCTACCTAGGATTCAGGCTACAGAAGAAACAATACGTCTTCAGAGCCATGCCCTTTGGACTAAACATAACCCCAAGGATCTTCACGAAGCTTGCAAACGCAGTCGTTCATCAACTACGCCTAAAAGGTGTTCAGGTAGTGGCCTACCTGGACGATTGGCTTGTGTGGGCAGCATCCGAGACGGAATGCATGCAAGCCTCCAAGAAAGTGATCCAGTTCCTGGAACATCTGGGATTCAAGATCAGTGTCAAAAAGTCTCGACTATCTCCAGCTCAAAAGTTTCAATGCCTTGGAATTCATTGGAACTTACAGTCACACCGCCTCTCCATTCCGTCAAAGAAGAGGAGAGAGATAGCGGGATCTGTCAAGAGACTTCTGAAATCCAATCGGATATCAAGACGCCAACAGGAGAGAGTGCTGGGCTCCCTTCAGTTCGCATCGGTGACAGACCCAGTGCTAAGAGCACAATTAAAGGATGCAACAGGAGTCTGGAGAAGATATGCATCAAACGCTCGAAGAGATCTAAGAAGACCAATACCGACTCGTCTACGATCACTTCTCAAACCGTGGTTGGAGGCCAAGCACCTGAGGAAATCAGCGCTCTTACAACCACCTCCACCTTCAGTTGTCATCCACACAGACGCATCAAAGGAAGGATGGGGAGGTCACTCTCACCAATGGAAAGTCCAAGGGACTTGGTCCTCTCTATTCAAGACCTTCCACATCAATATTCTGGAAGCCATGGCTGTTTTCCTTACACTGAAGAAATTGGCTCCTCGCTGCTCGACCCACATAAGAATGGTTCTAGACATTGAGGTGATAATGAGATGTCTGAATCGACAAGGCTCGAGATCGCCCCAAATCAACCAAGTGATGTTGGCCATCTTCCGTTTGGCGGAAAAGAAGAGATGGCACTTATCAGCAGTTCACCTCCAAGGGTTCTGCAATGTGACGGCGGACGCTCTATCCAGGTTCATGCCGATAGAGTCAGAGTGGTCCCTAGATGCAGGATCATTCTCCTTCATCTTACATCAAGTCCCAGAACTCTTCGCAACGAGCGACAACAAGAAACTACCTCGTTACGTGGCCCCATACGAGGACCCTCTAGCGGTAGCAGGTGGTACAGGATTTACCTGTTCCCTCCACCCAATCTTCTGTTGAAAGTCCTCAACAAACTGAGATCCTTTCAGGGAATGGCAGCTATAGTGGCTCACAAGTGGCCGAACAGCATCTGGCTCCCTCTAGTATTGGAACTGCGGCTGAGACTGGTCTCGTTGCCGGACCCAGTTTTGACACAAGTGCAGAAGTTGACTGTCTTCACTTCATCACAGAAAACCCAAAACCTTCATCTCATGATTTTCTCTCCTTAGCAGTTAAGAAAAGATTCGGGATTTCGAGAGACAGTATAAACTTCTTAGAAAAATACAAGTCCAAATCTACCAGAAGACAATATGAGTCGTCTTGGAAGAAATGGGTTGCATTTGTCAAGGCAAAGAAACCAAAAGAAATCTCAACAGATTTCTGTTTATCCTTCTTTATTCATCTTCATGAACAAGGTTTAGCAGCCAGCACGATATCAACGTGTAAATCTGCCTTGACTAGACCCTTACTGTACGCCTTCCAGGTAGAATTCTCTAACGAAATCTTTAACAAGAATCCTAAGCCCTGTGCTAGACTTAGGCCTTCAGCACCCTTGAGGCCCATCTCATGGTCCTTGGATAAAGTTCTTCACTTTGCATCAACACTGAACAATGAGAACTGCACTCTGAAAGATTTGACCCAAAAAGTTATATTCCTATTTGCACTAGCCTCAGGGGCCAGAGTTAGTGAAATAGTGGCCCTTTCTAGAGATGAGGGCCATATTCAGTTCACAGAAAGGGGAGAACTGAATTTTTTTCCTGACCCAACGTTTCTCTCTAAGAACGAGCTACCCACCAAAAGGTGGGGTCCCTCGAGAATCTGCCCTCTGAAGGAAGATGTCTCTCTATGTCTAGTAGAGTGCCTAAAGGTCTATCTTCATAGAACTTCAGACTTTGGGGGAGGACAGCTCTTTAGAGGAGAAACATCAGGCTCAAATTTGTCTCTAAAACAATTAAGGGCGAAGATCACCTACTTCATTCGCAGAGCGGATCCGGACAGTACACCCGCAGGTCACGATCCGAGAAAAATTGCTTTGTCTCTGATTTTTTTTCCAATATATGGATTTCGAACGTCTTCGCTCGTATACTGGGTGGAAGTCATCCAGAGTGTTTTTCAAACACTACGCAAAGCAAGTACAAGAGATCAAGAGGTTTGTGGTGGCAGCAGGTAGTGTACTAAAACCTGTCGCTTAGTGCTGCGAGGAACAGTGAATCAATTGGGACTGTTATGTGCAGGGTGTGCGTGTTGACTCCTTACGGTACAACATGTTAAGTGAAATGTCACTATGATGATATTACGGACTGTTCCAAATAATACAGGTGAAAGAAGCATAAAGAATAGCACGTGTGCCGTGTGTCCTTTACACAAGTGTGAACAGACAGTAATGACAGAAATTTAGAATAGAAAATTTCTGAATTTTCTTTTTAGTGGCATACTGTATAATGGTTTCTTTTCAGATGAAACAAGTATTTCTGGCATTACCAGTATATTTATGTTTAAATTATTTAACAAACATTTTATATTATTCTATAAAATGTAGATTGATTTATATATTTTATTGATTGTCAATAAAAAACTATCTAAAATTTGCGTCTTATTCGCCCCAAATTCAGATAAATAAAAATGTGTTAGAGCATTATTATGATCACCCTTTTATTTGGATATTAATGAAAGAACAACTGTAGAATTTTGTTCCTACAGTTAACAAACCTTCTTTATGTGTGTACATACCTAGTTTCTACACAGATAGATACTTATCTGTCTTTGCATACAACTGACTCAGGATGCCTTAGATGTGATGCTGACTTATACAAACGATTGTTTCTTCATGGATACAAACCTGTCTGTCTTTGCATACAGTTAGCTCTGTATGCCCAGGGGAGGTGTCAGTTGCTCATACATTCATTTGTTCGTTTTCAAATACAAACTCTAATTGGGAAGGTATACGATGAGACTAGTATACCTGTTTGGTTGCTAGGCTATTCATATAGAATATGCAATCCTCGAGACTTTTTCCAGAGTCTGGCAGGACTCTTCCCTGTAGGGGGCAGTAAGCACTAACATGGTTCATGATTAGAAGAAATGATGTATAACGGTTACATCATATGTCTCTAGGTCTGAGTGATCAAGGAAATTCTGTCTTGAGGTTAAGGCACAAATAAAAAAATCCACAGATACATTAATGCTCTGGTAAACTTCCATCAGGAAGATAGCCATGTCGTCCTGATGGACCCGCTCTCCTTTTATTAAAACAGGGCTGAAAGGATCTCTCCCAAAAGTACTGTATCTGTAGCACCTCGCTAACGCTACAAGGAATAAAGATGGCGGCGATGATGACGTCATCTAGATACTCAAAACAGTAGTGGAGAAGAGGTACCTTATTAACGGCTCCCCTTCGTTTTCTTGCCACTTTTCCCCCTCAGAGCATAAACGCTATTCGGGGTGAAGATAGCTATGTCGCGTGTCAAGAATACGTCCTCTGATATTATGCGATATCCCTAAAAGGAAAAGTTAGGGATATTCGCGCCAGGAGTTAGAATTCTGGAGACCTTAAGGTAAAATTCTGTGGGAATATCACTGTAGTCAAATATACCCTAGGAAGCTACTCTTAAAGGAACTTCCATCAGGACGACATGGCTATCTCACCCAAAAATAGATTTTTCGCTTCGCTCAAAATCCATTTATCAATTCAGTAGGATATAGCATATCTCCTAGAATTACTTATATAATTCGATACTCGTCTCTTTTTGAGATTTAAGGGTAAACCCTACCTTCCCTCTGAGTGTCGCCATTAGGTGACAACCCTATCTTGGTCTTGCCATAGAGTAATGTACTCCGGCTTGACTAGGCTAGTGTTTTTCTGTCTTCCCTCTTTGCCGGTGAGTATCCCGGCTTTGAATTACGACAGTAACTCAGAGTATTCAGTCTTGATGTCAGCAACTCTACTGACAGGGGACTAGTCCTTCCCCTGCTGGTTTACAGTTGCAGACATAGGAAGCCCGGCTTCCCTAGTCCACAACCGAAAGTGGTGGTACAATTACCGCCACCTTCTCTCTTGTGGTCTAGAAGACATGTCTTATATCCGGCAAGATCTTGGGCTGAGGAATCAATATTCTTCTGCCACCCAAGACGGCGCCAGTATAGAAACTATGTTTCTGCGTTGTGACCGAAAGTGGGAGGCAGATGTGACGCCATCTTCCAACACAAAATATAAGACCCTTTTCCCTTCCCCTCTCTGTCCTTTAGTGATGGCCTAGCTGTCGCAACATCTTTGGCCGGTATGCTACAATCTCCCCACATGCCGGGTGGATTGCGATGCCGGCCGGGCTCCTACAAAGGCTGCTTGATTGCCACTTCGACCTTCCCCCTAATGGACATAAGGCTCCGGGAAAGGTTGTGTCGGCCATGACGGCTTCCGCTGGGAGACCCTTATGACTTTGAGTGTTCTTCAGTCCTTTCTTGGACTGCCATCCACAAGCCCTGGAACCGGCAGAGCAGCAGGCAACAGATTCTGTGGCTGGATAAAAGCTTGAATGATTACATTCCCCCCTTCCATTTGAATCCTCATTCAGGAAGAAGGCAGTAGGGACAGTTGTCCCTACAACACTATTTATTTTACTAAACTATAATAATACGGTAGCCCTTCTCTCCATGCTTTCTCTCTCTCTGTCGGCTAGTGCCGTCAGGTACTATACGGCACTAGCCTAGCCGGCAGCAAGCCGGCAGAAGTACAGTATAAGATTATACAGTAGCCAGCATTTCTGCAGTATAGTACATACTGCAGTTAGAAAACTATAGTATATAATATACAGTAATATATATTTTCCAACATATTCTGTGTGTCCTTTCACAGTCCTTTGTTGAGACCACTTATAATGTTGAAGTGAAGTATTCCTTCAATATCCTGATGAGCCATAGGTCATCAGAACTTAATATTCTTACCCTACAATATTAATATTCTATTATGGTAGGGTTAGTGGTAGTATACACTAACTTTAGCTCTAGAGATTAGAGTTCTTCCACCTTAATTTTCCCTAATAAGGAAATCTTAAATATTAATATTGAGGGAGATCACAGCAATTGCCTTGACAGGAGACACAGATATGTCTCTTTCCTATTTCCTTTCTAGATTACTATTCTATGCTATAATGATAATAGGAAGTGCTAATTTTATGCATGAACATAATTTATCTGTGTGACAAATTACCCCATACTCATTTCACCTTTTCCTCTCTTTACAGGAGGAGACCAAGGTGAAGTGTGAGGTCATCTACTGCAACCACAAGAGTAAGAACTTTTGTGGTCACTCCATGTGCAGGTCTCATGCCCCCTGCTCCATCGCAACTGAAACCTTGAGATACTGGGATCCCAAGAATTGCGTCTGCTCGGCCTTGATGACCGAGGGTTTCGGCGATCCCAAGTCGACGGAGTCGAGGGATGCTGCAAGGGAAAAGCTTCGGAAGTGGGTAAGAGGGTTCTAGAAGAACTCTCCGGGACCGTACCTACCAAGCAAGTTAATGAGAAGCATGATGTTCCCGAAGGCAACAGCTGATGCCGTCGTACCTCAGGCACAACCCGGGCCTCCTTGCGTACAGCTTTCAATTGAGGCCGACATCAATGAGGCTTTGAAAGGCATGGACATCCATCAGGAGAGGATGTCTGAATTGTCCTTGGACACCGAAAAGGATCTCCTTCAAGAGGATCCTGACGAAGAGGTGGCCCAACCACCTGGAGATGACGAAGATCTCGAGTCGACAGAAGCGGAGGACCCTCTTCTGTCTGTGTCGGCATTCCAGCTTGTGCCGTCAACTTTTTCGGCTCCAATCCCTCCACTAGACCCACTGGGCCAAGCGGTTATGGCCCAGATCACGCAACTAGTGGACTCTCTACGTAAGGAAAACGTAGATATGCGAAAGGAATTCCGTGAAACAACCCGTATAGTCACTTCTCGGGGGTCTTACAAGCGACCTAAAGTGTCTGACCTGCCAACATGCTCCGAAACCAATCCCTGGAGGTATGAAGAGTTCATGCCCATGATGAAAGGGAAACTCTAAATTTCGGAGAAGATGGGGGCCATCCCCCTAGACGACATCCAATTCTGGCCAAACCTTGCAGCTTACCCGGAATGTTTCATTCGACTGAAGAGTGAGCCAGTGTCTAAGGAAGAGACGGAACTCAAGGAAGTCATGATTTTCGACCACGACAAGGCACAGGCTCTCTTGATGAGTAGCCTGAAGAAGGCAGGGTATACCAACTCTGGAGTTTCTGCGCTGAGCCAGAAACATCCTACTTCTCTTGCTCCTTCATCAAGAGCTTTCCCCTTCTCGTCGAAAGCTCTCCATAGTGTGCTGAAGGCAATTGATGCAGGCAAACCATGTCCTATGCTAGAGGAGTGTAGGCCATTGTCTCTGGCCTTGCCCATGGATGAGAAGGATTGGAACGAGGTCCACCTAATCTTCTGTCTCAAAGCTCGACGGGGACATCGCAGGACAGCAGTTCAGTGAGAACTTCCCGAAGCTGTCGGACTTTCTCCTGAAAAGAGAACAGGAGACAAAGGAGAGACTAGCCGCCTCTTTTTTCCTCCAAAACTGCATGGAGATATGTGCAGGCGTTGCTAGCACCCCAGACATGTACACAGTCCTGGCCAAGATGCACATGGACACCCTAGTTAAGAACTTGTACACTTTTGTGAAGGCTAGGAGGGCCTACAGGGAGTTTGTGTATGCCAATTCAACAGTCAAACACGAACCCAGGAAGTTGATCACTTCCTGTATCTGGGGCAAGGACCTCATCCCAAAGGAAATAGTCCAAGAGGTAGTCGCCAAAGCTACCACGGAGAATAGGAATCTTCTCAAAAAGTTGGGTATCTCTGCTAAGAGAAAATCTTCCCCTGATGCTTGTCCCCAACCTAAGAGGAAGACGAAGAAGCCAAGACTACCTTCTCGACTTGTGCAACATCCCGCGGTCACCATGACCATGGTGCCCCAAGTGGTTGCTTAACCACAAAACACCTTCCAAGTGTTGTCTCAACAGCTGGTAGCCCAGTCATCAGCCTTCAACCCAAGCTTTGAGAGGCACACCACTACCTTTCCCCCGAAAGGAAGAGGATCTAGACGGGGCTCCTCAAGAATCCCCTCAAGGGGTAGAGGAGGACGTGATCAGGGTGGCACACCCTCCTGACCATCCAAGCAATGAGATGCTCCAGGTAGGAGGGAGACTCCTCCACTTTCAGGATCGTTGGACCTTCGATCCCTGGGCCCACAGCCTAATCAAGAATGGACTAGAATGGAAATGGAACAGATCTCCAACTTTGTTTCCTTAGTTCTTCCAACACTCCACCCCCTTACTGGAAGAATATACCTTAGAACTCTTGAACGAAAAGGTTATAAGGAAAGCAAAGTCCATCAAATTCCAGGGAAGGCTGTTTTGTGTTCCCAAGAAGGACTCGGAAAAACTCAGTCATTCTAGACTTGTCTCCACTCAACAAATTCATCAAGAACAACAAGTTCTGGATGCTAACCCAACAACACATAAGGACCCTGTTACCAAAAGGGGCATACACAGTCTCAATAGAACTAGCAGATGCTTACTGGCACCTTCCAGTCAGTCGCCCCCTCTCCTCCTACCTATGATTCAAGCTACAAAAGACAAAGTATGCCTTCACAGGACTAAATATAGCCCTAAGGATCTTCACGAAACTTGCGGACGCAGTCGTCCAACAGCTACGCTTAGAAGGCATTCAGGTAGCAGAATACCTGGACGACTGGCTGGTGTGGGCAGCATCCAAGACTGCTTGTCTGCAGGCAACCACAAAAGTGATCCAGTTCCAGGAACATCTGGGATTCAAGATCAACTACAAGAAGTCTCGCCTCTCTCCAGCTCAAGAGTTTCAATGGTTGGGAATCCATTGGAACTTGCAGTCACACCGCCTCTCCATTCCACCAAAGAAGAGGAGAGAAATCGCAGGTTCTGTCAAGAGACTACTGAATTCCAACAGGATCTCAAGACGCCAACAGGAAAGAGTACTGGGCTCTCTCCAGTTTGCAGCAGTAACAGACCCAGTGCTAAGAGCACAGCTGAAAGATGTGTCAGGAGTCTGGAGAAGATACGCATCAAACGCTCAAAGAGATCTACAGAGACCGACACCGACCTTACTGCGATCGCTTCTGAGGCCGTGGTCGAAGGTCAAGAGCCTAGCAAGGACAATTCCCTTGCAACCACTTCAACCATCGGTAGTCATTCACACGGATGCCTTGACGGAAGGATGGGGAGGTCATTCCCATCAAAGGGAAGCTCAAAGGACCTGGTCATCCCTGTTCAAGACGTTTCACATCAACATTCTGGAAGCCATGGCAGTACTCTTGACGTTGAAGAAGCTATCCCCTCACAGATTAGCCCACATCAAGCAGGTCTTGGACAGCGAAGAGATAGTGAGATATCTGAACCGACAAGGCTCGAGATCGCCCTACATCAACCACGTGATGTTGGCCATCTTTCGCTTGGCAAGAAAGAAAAGATGGCACTTATCAGCAGTTCACCTACAAGGGTACCGCAGTGTGACGGCGGACGCTCTATCCAGGCTAAAGTCGATAGAGTCAGAATGATCCCTAGATGCAGACTCATTCTCTTTCATCTAGGAAAAATTCCCAGAACTGCAGATAGACCTCTTCGCAACGAGCAACAACAAGAAACTACCTCGATACGTAGCCCCATGCGAGGACCCTCGGGCAGAAGCGACATACGCCATGTCCATCGATCGGAACAAATGGACTCACATCTACCTGTTCCCGCCAACAAATCTCTTGCTGAAGGTCCTCAACAAGCTGAGATCCTTCAAGGGAACAGCAGCAGTGGTGGCCCCCAAGTGGCCCAAGAGCAATTGGCTCCCTCTGGTGATAGAACTGAAGCTGAGGCTGTTTCCTCTACCGAACCCAGTTCTATCCCAACTGGTTCAGAAGTCGACTGTCTTTGCTTCATCACTAAGAACCCAAAGCCTTCATATCATGATTTTCTCGCCTTAGAGTCAAGAAAAGATTTGAGATCTCGAAAGACAGTATCAACTTTATAGAAGAATACAAGTAAAAAAAAAAACCAGTAGACAATATGAATCGTCTTGGAAGAAGTGGGTCTCCTTTGTTAAAGCAAAACAGCCGACGGGAATCTCAATAGACTTCTGCCTGTCGTTCTTAATCCACCTTCACGAACAAGGCTTGGCTTCCACCACGATACCTACGTGTAAGTCAGCTTTGACTAGACATCTTCTATACGCCTTCCAGGTGACCTTTTGAACGAAATCTTCAACAAGATTCCGAAGGCATGCGCAAGACTTATACCAACAGCCCCTCCAAGCCCATTTCATGATCTTTGGACAAAGTCTTGCATTATGCTTCGAACTTGAACAATGAAGATTGCTCCCTAAAGGATCTTACACAAAAAGTGATATTTTTGTTCGCTATCGCCTCAGGGGCTAGAGTTAGTGAAATAATAGCCCTATCAAGAGACAAGGGCCATATTCAGTTCACAGAAGTGGGAGAACTGAATCTTTTTCCCGATCCTACCTTTCTCGCAAAAAACGAGCTACCCACCAAAAGGTGGGGTCCTTGGAGAATCTGCCCTCTGAAGGAAGATGTCTATTTATGTCCAGTAGAGTGTCAGACTTCAGACTTCAAGGGAGGACAGCTCTTCCTAGGCAAAACCTCAGGATCAAACTTATCCCTGAAACAACTGAGGGCGAAACTCACCTACTTCATTTGCAGCTCGGATCCTGACAGCACTCCCGCAGGTCATGATCCGGAAAAATTGCTTCCTCGCTGAACTTCTTTCAGTATATGGACTTTGATAGACTCTGCTCATACACTGGTTGGAAATCCTCTAGAGTCTTCTATAAACATTATGCGAAGCAAGTGCATGAAATAAAACACTTTGTGGTGGCGGCAGGTAGTGTTATAAAACCTGTCGTCTAGTGCTGCAATGGACAGTGAACTGTTTGGGACTTTACTGTTTGGGTGAATAGGTATTAATACCTTTCAGTGTAATACCTTTTATCAAGGGTCACCCTGGTGCCCCTGGGACTGTTCTTTATAGGTGTAGAATCAAACCAATAACACCAGTGCCGTGTGTACACTCGTATGCAGTGTTTAAACTCGTCCAACATTTGCAGTGAAATTATCTTAATAATTTTACAATGATTTCGAGTGGCAATGTTTTAATAATATATTTCTTCACTTACAGGTGATAAATATATATGTACCTTTAGAATGTTGGTTGTAAAGGATATGATTTTATTTTGATACATTTGTTGTTATATTTATGTTGTCTATACAAATAAATATAAAAAATGTATTTGCGTCTTATTCGCCCCATAAGTAGCTGAATAAAACTAGCCAGAGTTTCTCACTTATTTTTCCTAAAGATAATGTAAACACTTGAAGGTGCTTATACGTGGGAACATAATTATGGTAAATTAATTACATTTGTTCCGATATATATACAAACCTTTTTGCTTCTATAGTCAGAGTTGACAGTTTCCCTGCAGGCGGCAGGAAGCCCTAAGATTGTTCGAAGCTTAGCAGATATGACGGATAACGGTACTGTCATGTATTTATGTGGTCTAGGTGACCATATAGAAGCTGACTCAAGGTTAAGGCACTTATACAAAATCACAGATATAGTGCTTTCAAATAATTCTCTGGTAAGCTTCCATCAGGACGACATGGCTGAGCCCAAAAAACGGATTTTGAAGCAAAGCGAAAAATCTGTTTTTGGGTGAGATAGCCATGTCATCCTGATGGACCGCCCTCCTTTTCTATGAAAAGGAGTATACATATGTAACAATCCCCACCCGAAACTACTTTATCTGTAGCCATCCATGCTTTATTGCAACAAGGAATGGGTCGCCATGCGTGGCGCTGCAGTAGTATGGGAAGGGGATCCACTGGGTAACCTTGATGACAGCTCCCCTTCATTTTTGCCCTCTTCCCTCTCAGAGCAAAATCTCTATTCGGGGTGAAGATTGCCATGTGTCGTATCAAAAAATACGTCCCTTGATATTATACGATATCCCTAAGAATTTTCTTAAAGGATACTCGCGCTAGGAGTTAGAATTCTGGAGACCTATGGTCAATTCTCTTGGAGTATCACTGTAGCTAAATATCCCTTAGAAAGCTGCCTAAAGGAACTTTCCATGAGGACGACATGGCTATCTCACCCAAAAATATATTTTTCGTTTAGCTTCAAAATCCGTTTTGTGATGGTTAGGCCGGCACTAAAGGACAGAAGGGGGAGGGAAAGGGTCTTATATTATACAGAGGAGAAGCTGGCAGCAAGCATGCCGCCTACTTTCGGCTGTAAATCAAGGAAGCCTAGCTTCCTATACCGGCGCCGTCATGGGCGGCAGGGGAATAACAATTCCGCTCCGGGTGACATTGCCGGATATAAGACATGTCTTCTAGTCCACAAGGGAGAAAGGTGGCGGCAATTATGCCGTCCACTTTTGGTTGTAGACTAGGGAAGCCTAGCTTCCTTTGCCGACAGTGTCATAGCCAGCATAGGAATAACGAGTCCTCTGTCGATGACATTGTCGGCTACAAGGCAATACACTCTGAGTTATTGTCATACTTCAAAGCCGGGCTACTCGCCGGAAAAGAAGATCAACAGTAAAACACTATCCATGTCAAGCCGGAGTTAACTACTCATTGGCGATGATGGAAGATACGGTTGCCGCCTGGGATAGCGGCACTCAGGGGGGAAAAAGGGTTTATCCTCTTTTCTCTAAAAGAGAAGTGTATCGAATTATAGCCTACTAATAATTCTAGGGGATATATATATCCCCGACCGAATTAATAGAAACAATACTAGAGGTTAAACAATGGGATTAATGTTACATACGTATACTAAACGGTATAGGCTAGCCCAACTCGAGTGGGGACCATGGCTACTAGTGATACCACCGAGGCCCTATCGTATACGAAAGAAACGTTATAGTTGGAAGAGGAAATATCATATGTGAATATGCGATCTTCACTATCATAGTTTTGCCTAACTAGCTAGAAAATTCTTTATTGCTAATACTGGGAGCGTCGCGCTACTAACTAAATAATTGCATTTATGGCGTGCGACAGAGGTCTTAAAATGGCTGCCTCTGGGGATGGCAGTGCTCCACTTAACTCACCTAAATTATGTTAATAAAGGGAGCTAAAAATTATACACAGGAAAGATTAAATACTCAACTTTCCAGAGGATGAAGATGCTGGAGATTGCATGATAATATTCCTTAAAAACAGTAACAACACCGAGAGAAACGTGGGTGAGCACCGTGCTTAAAGGTTACGTTGAATGGAATAAGGAGCTGTAGTAGTACAGGGAGGGGGTTCACTGGGTACCTTGATAACGGCTCCCCTTCATTCACCACTCTTCCCCCTCAAAGAGTAAAGTCTATTCGGGGTGAAGATTGCCATGTGTTGTATAAAAAAATACGTCCCCTGATATTATGTGATATCCTTAAAGATATATTAAGGATACTTGAGCCAGGAGTTAGAATTCTGGAGACCTATGGTTAATTCTCTGGGAGTATCACTGTAGCTGAATATCCCTTAGAAAGCTGCCTTAAGGAACTTTCCATCAGGACGATATGGCCGAGTCCAAAATACATATATACACACATGCATATATATATATATATACAGTATATATATATATATATATATATGTATGCATATATATATATATATATATACATACATATATATATATATATATATGTATATATATATATATACATTTTTATATATATATATATATATATATAAGATGGATTTTGAGCAAAGCGAAAAATCTACTTTTGGGTGATATGGCCATGTCGTCCTGATGGAAGGTTCCTTAAGGTAGCTTTTGAAGGGATATTTGGCTACAATGATACTCCCGGAGCATTAACCTCAGGTTTCCAGAATTCTAACTCCTGGCGCGAGTATCCTTAATATAACTTTTAAGGATATCGCATAATATCAGGGGACGTATTTCTTGATACGACACATAGCAATCTTCACCCCAAATAGAGTTTTCGCTTTGAGTGGGAAGCGTGGTGAAATTGAAGGGAAGCCGTTATCAAGGTTACCCGGTGGATCCCCTCCCAGTACTACTACGGCATGGATAGCCGCAGACAGAGTAGTTTCGGGTGGGGACTTTGTTACATAGTTGTATACTCCTTTTAGGAAGGAGGGAGGGTCCTCATGACGACATGGCCATATCACCCAAAAATAGATTTTTCGCTTTGCTCAAAATCCGTTTTTTTGGGCTCAGGCATGTCGTCCTGATGGAAGTTTACCAGAGAATTACTTGAAAGTACTATATCTGTGGGTTTGTATAAGTGCCTTTACTTTAACTGAGTTCCTTATATGGTCTCCCAGAGCTAATATATATGACATTGCCGTTATTTGTCATATCCACTAAGTTTGGAACTAACTTAGGTTTCCTGCCCCCTGCATAGTTTGTATTTCGTAGGAACAAGGTGGAACTTTTTAGTGATTATCAGGTTGTTCTTACAGAGGTTATACTATCAAGTATATTTATTTTTAGGAAAAAAATAAAAGGCTCTGGATCATTTATTCGATTTCATGCAGGGCGAATAAGACGCAGATACATTTTATGTATTTTATTTGTATAGACAAATATAAAAATACAACAACGAATGTATCGTAAATAGAATCCTTTGAGAATTCAACATCATTGGGTATATATATTTTCAACCTGTAAGGGAAGAAATACATATATTATGGGTTAGTCACAGGTGCCACTCAGAATTGTGAAATTATTTGATTGATTTCACTTAGATGTTGTATATGTTTCAACACTGTGTACGAATGTTCACACGGCACTGGTGTTATTGGTTTGATTCTACACCCATATAGAACCGTCCGAGATTCACTATAGTGATCTCCATTGACGGGTATTACACTCAAAGATGCTAATACCTGTTCACCCAGTCTACTGTTAAGTCACAAACATTTCACTGTTCATCGCAGCACTAGACGACAGGTTTTATAACACTACCTGCCGCCACCACAAAGTGTTTTATTTCATGCACTTGCTTTGCGTAATGTTTATAGAAGACTCTAGAAGATTTCCACCCTGTATATGAGCGGAGCCTATCAAAGTCCATATGTTGAAAAAAGTTCAACAAGGAAGCAACTTTTCTAGGATTGTGACCTGTGGGTTCGCCCTCAGTTGTTTTAGGGATAAGTTTGATCCTGAGGTTTTGCCTAGGAAGAACTGTCCCTCCTTGAAGTCTGAAGTTCTTCGAAGATAGACCTTAAGACACTCTACTGGACATACAGAGATATCTTCCTTTAGAGGGCAGATTCTATAAAAGACCCCACCTTCTGGTGGGCAGCTTGTTCTTTGCGAGAAAGGTAGGATCGGGAAAGAGAGTCAGTTCTCCTTTTCCTGTGAACTGAATATGGCCCTCGTTTCTAGATAGGGCCACTATTTCACTAACTCTAGCCCCTGAGGCTATAGCAAACAAGAATATCACTTTCTTTGTTAGACCCTTTAGGGTACAATCTTCGTTGTTCAAGTTCGAAGCATAGTGCAAGACTTTGTCCAAGAACCATGATATGGGCTTGGGAGGGTTTGCTGGTCTAGGGCATGCCTTCGGAATCTTATTGAAGATTTCGTTTGACAGGACCACCTAGAAGGCGTAAAGAAGAGGTCTAGTCAAAGCTGACTTACACGTAGTTATCGTGATGGAAGTCAGGCCTTGCTCATGGAGGTGGTTGAAGAAGGAAAGGCAGAAGTCTATCGAGATTTGTGCCGGTCTGTTTGCTTTGATAAAGGAGACCCACTTCTTCGAAGATGATTCATATTGTCTTCTGGTTGACTTTGACTTACATTCTTCTATAAAGTCGATGTTGTCTTTTGAGATCCCGAACCTTTTCTTGGTTGCTGAGGCGAGAAAATCATGAGATTTACGTTTTGGGTTCTCAATGATGAAGTATAGACAGTCGACTTCTGAACCAGTTGGGATAGAACTAGATTCGGTAGAGGAAACAGCCTCAGCTTCAGTTCTATCACTAGAGGGAACCAATTGCTCTTGGGCCATTTGGGGCCAACTACTGCTGCTGTTCCCTTAAAGGATCTCAGCTTTTTGAGGACCTTCAGCAGGAGATTTGTTGGAGGGAACAGATAGATATGATTCCATCTGTTCCAATCGAGGGATATAGCGTCCGACGCTTCTGCCCGAGGGTCCTCGTATGGGGTCACATATCGAGGTAGTTTCTTGTTGTCGCTCGTTGCGAAGAGGTCGATCTGCAGTTCTGGGACTTTTTCCAAGATGAAGGAGAATGAGTCTGCATCTAGGGACTATTCTGACTCTATCGGTTTTCGCCTAGATAGAGCGTCCGCTGTCACATTGCGGAACCCTTGTAGTTGAACTGCTGATAAGTGCCATCTCTTCTTTCTTGCCAAGCGAAAGATAGCCAACATTATGTAATTGACCAACCTGATGTGGGCTGCTCTGTGAGGGGATAGTTTCTGCTACGTTAGGAGGACTGCCATGGCTTCCCGAATGTTGATGTGAAAGGTCTTGAACTGGTGCGACCAGTTCCCTTGTACTTTCCTTTGATGGGAATGGCCTCCCCATCCTTACGGTGAGGCATCTGTGTGGATGACTACTGAAGGTTGAGGTGGTTGTAAGGGAATTGTCCTTGCTAGGCTCTTGACCTTTAATCATGGCCTTAGAAGCGATCGCAGTAAGGTCGGTGTCAATCTCTGTTGATCTCTTCAAGCGTTTGATGCGTATCTTCTCCAGACTCCTGACGCATCCTTCAGTTGTGCTCTCAGCACTAGGTCTGTTACTGCTGCAAACTGGAGAGAGCCTAGTACTCTCTCCTGTTGGCGTCTTGAAATCCTGTTGGATTTCAGTAGTCTCTTGACAGAAACCGCGATCTCTCTCCCCTTCTTTGGTGGAATGGAGAGGCGGTGTGACTGCAAGTTCCAATGGATTTCCAACCATTGAAACTCTTGAGCTGGTGAGAGGCGAGACTTCTTGTAGTTGATTGTGAAGCCCAGATGGTCCAGGAACTGGATCACTTTTGTGGTTGCCTGCAGACAAGCGGTCTTGGATGCTGCCCACACCAGCCAGTCGTCCAGGTATTCTGCTACCTGAAAGCCTTCTAAGCGTAGCTGTTGGACGAGTGTGTCCGCAGGTTTTGTGAATATCCTTGGGGCTATGTTTAATCCAAAGGACATGGCTGTGAAGACATAATTTGTCTTCTGTAGTTTGAATCCTAGGTAGGAGGAGAGGGGGCAGCTGACTGGTAGGTGCCAATAAGCATCTGCTAGGTCTATTGAGACTATACGCTCCTTTTGGTAACAAGATCCTTATGTGTTGTAGGGTTAACATCCGGAACTTGTTGTTCTCGATGAACTTGTTGAGTAGAGACAAGTCTAGAATGACTCTGAGTTTTTCTGAATCTTTCTTGGGAACACAAAACAGCCTTCCCTAGAATTTGATGGACTTTGTTTTCCTTATTACCTTTTTGTTCAAGAGTTCTAAGGTATATTCTTCCAATAAGGGGGTGGAGTGTTGGAAGAATTGAGGAAAAGGGGGTGGAGTTCTGTTCTATTTCAATCTTAGTCCATTTTTGACAAGGCTGTGGGCCCAAAGATCGAAGGTCCAACGATCCCGAAAGTGGAAGGAGTCTTCCTCCTACCTGGAGCATCTCATTGTTGAGATGATCCGGAAGGTTTGTTACCCTGACCACGTCCTTCTATACCCCTTGAGGGGTTTCTTGAGGAGCCTCCTCTAGATCCTCTACCTTTAGGGCGAAAGGTAGTGGTGTGCCTCTCAAAGCCTGGGTTAAAGGCTGGTGACTGAGCTACCAACTGCTGGGGCACCATTTGGAAGGTGGTTTCTGGCTGGGCAACCATTTGGGGCACTGTGGTCATGGTAACCGTGGGATGCTGTGCAGGTCTATGAGGCACACGTGGCTTCTTCGTCTTCCTGTTCTTGGGTTGGGGACCAGCGTCAGAGGATGGTCTCCTCTTGGAAGACATGCCCCACTTTTGGAGAAGGTTCCTATTCTCCGTGGCGGCTTTAGCAATTACCTCTTGGACTGCTTCCTTTGGGAAGAGGTCCTTGTCCCAGATACGTGAAGTAATCAACTTCCTGGGCTCGTGCTTGACCGTTGCATTGGCAAACACGTGCTCTCTACAAGTCCTCCTGTCTTTCACGAAAGCGTATGTGTCCTTTACAAGGGCTAGGACCGTGTACTTATCTGGGGTACTCGAGATGCCTGCACACATCTCCATACAGTTCTGGAGAGACAAAGAGGTGGCTAGTCTCTCTTTTGTCTCCTGTTCCCTTCTCAGATGATCCGATAACTTCGGAAGGTTCTCGTTTGTGTATCACAAACAGGGCTTCTCAGGTACCCAAATCTTTTTCGCCGTCAGTAGGACCAGAGGGAATCGCTTCAATTGGCCAGGTTAATGCTTTGAATCTGGCACACTCGCGGGAATTCATCTCCCATGAACGTATGTGTTTTCCTTTACACTTCGTTTATCCTACGGAAAGCTTGCAATCAAATTGCCTTAGGAACCAGGTTGCAGTTTGGGTTGCTAACTTCTCCCTCTCCCTTGTTGTCCCATTTATTTTGGGGCTGCTCATGAGCTGATTTAGCTTGAATAGGAACTACGTTAGTTAGGTAGTCTCCTGAAGCAAATCGCACCTCAGAAGTGGTAGGGGCGGCAGATCCTTTGAATCTTAGGTAGTAGGGTGGCCAGGGCACCAGCCACCCGTTGAGATACTACCGCTAGAGAGTTATAGGGTCCTTTGACTGGCCAGACAGTACTACATTGAATCCTTCTCTCTGGTTACAGTTCTTTCCCTTTGCCTGCACATACATCGAATAGTCTGGCCTATTCTTTAAATATTCTCCTCTGTCCTCATATAACTGACAACACAGTGATTATCAAACAATTCTTCACACAAGAGGTTAACTACTGCACTGTAATTGTTCAGTGGCTACTCTCCTCTTGGTAAGGGTAGAAGAGACTCTTTAGCTATGGCAAGCAGCTCTTCTAGGAGAAGGCCACTCCAAAATCAAACCATTGTTCTCTAGTCTTGGGTAGTGTCATAGCCTCTGTACCATGGTCTTCCACTGTCTTGGGTTAGAGTTCTCTTTCTTGAGGGTACACTCGGGTACACTATTCTATCTAATTTCTCTTCCTCATGTTTTGTTAAAGTATTTATAGTTTATTTAGGAAATATTTATCTGAATGTTATTACTGCTTTTGAAATATATAATTTTCCCTTGTTTCCTTTCCTCACTGGGCTATTTTCCCTGCTGGGACCCCTGGGCTTATAGCATCCTGCTTTTACAACTAGGGTTGTAGCTTAGCAATCAATAATAATAATAATAATAATAATAATAATAATAATAATAATAATATTGCCCTGCTATCTCTGCATCCAGTTTCCAGAATGTGAAGGTTAGATGAACCTCGTTCCAATCCTTCTCACAGCTAGGCAGAGCTAAAGACAATGGTTTGCATTCCTCTAACGTAGGGCATGGTTTGCCCGCGTCAACTGCTTTTAGCCTGCAGTGCAGAGCTTTGACCGAAAAGGGAAAAGCTCTGGAGGAAGGAGCAAGGAAGGTAGGGTGCCTCTTGCTCACAGCAGAAACCTTCGAATTTGTATAACCGGCTTTCTTCAGGTTACTCATCAAGAGAGCCTGCGCCTTGTCATGATCAAAGATCTTGACCTCCTCAGGTTCCGTTTCTTCTTTAGATGCTGGTTCATCCTGCAATCTCATGAAGCATTCCGGGTAAGCTGAAATGTTAGGCCAGAATTGGAGATCATCGAGAGGTTTGGCCCCCATCTTCTCAGAGATCTAGAGTTCCCCATTCATCATGGGCATAAACTCAGCATACCTCCAGGGGTTGGTTTCGGAGTATTGGGGTGAGTCAGAGACTGATACCCCTGTGGGAGCCGCTGAAAGCGCCCGAGCGTTGCGCTTTTCTGACTTCCCTCCTTATCTCTTGCTGTTCCTTGCGCCTTGTTTCCATCATCAATTGGAGCTGCGCCATGAGTGCTTCGCCCTTGGATAACAGTGGGTCCGGTTGAGGGGTTGGGGCCGAAAAGGTTGACGGCACAGGTTGATATGCCGTCAGAGACAGTAGAGGGTCTTCCGTCACTGTCGATACAGATCCTTCTTCCTCCTCGGGTGGCTGGGCCACCTCTTCTTCAGGATTTTCTTGTAGGAGATCCTTTTCAGTGTCTGAGGACACCTCTGACATCCGTTCTTGATAGATGTCCATGCCTTCTAGAGCCTTGCTGATGTCAGTCTCTATCGTCAGTTGTATGAAGGGAGGCTTGGCCTATGCCTGAGG